>NC_060141.1:516411324-516719717 GCF_021461385.2 Schistocerca piceifrons
AGAAATATTAAGATAATTAACTATTTCTAGATAGGATACTGAGGCTATAAAATCAGCGTCAATACTGAATAAGAAAATCATTGAAGTGTGCCAAAGCAGAATTACTAAACACGGCCTTACAAAATGCCTTCACAAAAGAAGACGAAGTAAATATTCCAGAATTCGAATCAAGAACAGGTGCCAACATGAGTAACGTAGAAGTACGTATCCCCGGAGTAGTGAAGAAACTGAAATCACTTAATAAAAGCAAGTCTTCTGGTCCAGACTGTATACCAATTAGCTTCCTTTCAGAGTATTCTGATGCATTAGCTCCATGCTTGACATCATATACAACCGTTCGCTTGACGAAAGATCCGTTCCCAAGGACTGGAAAGTATCACAGGTCACACTAATATTCAAGAAAGGTAATAGGAGTAATCCACTTAATTACAGGCCCATATCGTTAACGTCGATATGCAGCAGGATTCTGGAACATGTATTGTGTTCGATCATTATGAATTTTCTCGAAGAAAACGGGCTGTTCACATACAGTCAACATGGGTTTAGAAATCATCGTCCTTGTGAAACACAAATAATTCTTTATTCACATGAAGTGTTGAGTGTTATTGACAAGGGATTTCAGATCGCCTGCTGAAATGATACAGGATTTGGGGTGAACATCATTAAAAGAAAGGCGTTTTTCGTTGCGACGGAATCTTCTCACGAAATTCCAATCACAATTTTTCTCCTCAGAATGCGAAAATATTTTGTTGACACCGACCTACGTAGGGAGAAACGATCACCACGATAAAAGAAAGGAAATCAGAGCTCCTACGGAAAGATATAGGTGTCAGTTCTTTCAGCGCGGTATACGAGATTGGAATAATAGAGAATTGAGGGTGGTTCGATGAACCCTCTGCCAGGCACTTAAATGTAATTTGCAGAGTATCCAGGTAGATGTAGAAGTAGATAGGTGAAGTAGTTAGTATACTGGAAGGATGTGGTACAGTAAATATTAATGTTGTATGATAGCGGTTGGTGCTGTAAAACAAATGGGAAATAATAACTGGTAACTCTGAAGGAATAACTGTGGGTTTATTGTTTCATGCAATTGTTTAACTGCAAATCAGATTCAAGAAAGGTTCAGCGCACTTAAATGGACACACTATTTTTCTGCAGATGTCACAGAGGAGAATATCTGCATGTGTAGCCGAAAACATCTTCAAACTAGAAGGTAACATCTGAAGATTGTTTCAAGATAAATACTCGGAAATTTCTATGAACGAGACTAAAGTTTGGACTTCGTAGAGTGTCCCGCCAATTTTCTGAAGCCGTCTGATTACATCAAAACAGTCGTTGCGGAAATAAACACTTAAAAATTAACACCTGACAACTCAAAGTCTGAACTCAGATTTGATAAGTACAAGTGCAGTTGTCAAATGTTAAGAGGATAAGTTTTCCTTAAACATGCGGTATTGTGATATTCCATTCTTGCAGTCGTGAACTTAAAGTTGCAAAAACTGATGTAATTATTTCTTATTTACAGCCCAGGACATGATTTCCGACCGATTATTCTTCAAACGTAAAGTGTGCACTCCAGGTCTTAACCAGACGTTGAAACACGTATGTAACGCAGCAGCGATGGCGAGGCATTGTAGCATCTGTGACCAGAGAGTTTGCGCTTGACCGCGCGAGTGTTGCGAGCGGTTCTCAGTCTGTCAGTAGTCGTTGCGAGTCTGTAGCTCTATCTAGTTGAGGGCAGTACTCTGTCAGTAGTCGTCGCGTGCATACGCTAATAGTCGTCATGCAGAGCGGTCGGTCAGTAGTAGCAGCCCAGTGCGGTTGTGTGATGTAGGCGGTCGGCAACACTGGTCAAGATGCTGAATAAGGTATACTGTTAATTAATATAATCATTAGATAATGTAAAAATTTATTTGTTGTAATTATTCTCCAACAAGTCCCCCAATAATAATTTTTATTTCAAAGCATTTTTTCAAAAATTTAATTTTTTATTGAACTAAAGATTTCGTTGCACTTCCCATTTCATTCCACTTCTTTTGAAGAAAAATTTCACTAGAATCACAAAAAAAGAGAATATTATCATTTGCAATGCAGTTCCTCCAAGCCGTGCAGAAAGATAAGAGCAGAAATGTGACATCCATTTAATCTGAGGTAAGACTTTAACTCTGATTGTTTTACACAGGGCCAAAGACCGATGTTTCGGTTTAATTGAATTTCCTTATCACTGAATGGACTTTAATTTTTTTTGAAGGATTTACATTCGAGTCAGATTGCGTATTTCACATTTTTGTTGCCATTGTCAGTACATCTCATTGTGGGCAGGTTACGCTTAGCGCAATGTCCATTAGCATCCCTAAATAATATTGTCAATTCTTTTAAATTTTGCGGGGAGGTTACACTTGGCGACACCCAGTCCAGGATCGTATTTCGTTGAGAGTCTTTTGAGCGACAGTCAGATATCTGCTCTTATTTGCTTAGATATAATTAGGATTTGGCGCAACGCTTTTATTAACTTGTGACTTTCTTTCTACAGGTCAACGGCAATTCTTTGCTCTGTTGTATTTGTGTGTTACTTTTGCATTGTGCTTATTTGTTTTGTGAATAATTGTGACTATTGCAAAAATGCCGCGAAAGACTGTGAATAGTGTATCGCGAGGTATTATGAATGAAATTACCGACGCAAACAATTTTACCGATAGGACATGTGACACGCAGTGTAATGATGACAATCCTGCGTTCACTAACAATCAGTGCATTCCAACCACTAATGATGACTTTTACCCTGATAATGAACAAACAAACTCAATTGTCTCGTCTGTTAATTTGACGACAATTGATGACGCAGAACGCTCTATTGTAATGAGCGCTGCCCAGCTTAACACACCCGATTCGGAAAACTCAAGTAATGTACAGACAAATTTGTCTAATGAAAATGAACAGATCACACAAAGTAGGACAGATTCATTTAATTCCGAAATAATGTCTGACAGTGTACATCCGACTGATAATCCTTTTTGTAAATTACAGAATGACCAAATGGTCATACAAAGCGCAACAATTCCATGTACACGAGCAAACAGCACAAATAATAGAGTAGGGAAAGTTACATTGGATCAAATTGCGGCAGTAGTACAACTAATGACTGAAGCACTGAGAAACGAGCGCAAACAACGTGAATTAATTAATGAAAGAAATAAACAATCGAATGAAGATCAAGACGACATTAATAGAAAAATCAAACAACTTGGTGAACGGAATGAACAGATTAATGAACAGCTTGATGCCATTGCCGCGCATTATTGTGATAATAGAGGACATTTACGTGTGAATACCAAGACTTGTGCTAATAACAGTAATGAAAAGGTTGGCACTGTTGCACAAGAATTAAGTAGCACACGTGTAGGCACAACAGAATCACATAAAGACAAGATTAATGCAGTCACCGAACAATGTTCAGCAAACGAAACACAGATACACGAAATTAATGCAGTCACTGAACAATGCCTTAAAAACGCAGTACAGATTCGCGAAGAGATTAATTTAGAGTCAGTGGAAGTTTCACACACTCCGAATACGGAAGTCAATAATAAAAGTGAACGACAGAACAACCAAAATGTCGAAAGTTTTCAAGTAAGAGAATTAAAAACTATTTCAGTCACCAATACGTCACAGAATCCGCCACGTTGTGAGCATTTGTCTGAGTCACGCAGCGTGTATAATGTGAAAAATTTACAGAGACTACGCGAATTAAAATCCGAAAAGCAACGCGACTTAAAATCTGAAAAGCTATGCAACTTGAAATCAGAAATCACACAGATAAACAGACTTTCACACAAACCTGAACGTATTATCAAACTAAGTGACGAGAACGTAGATTACGAGCAATTTTTATCAGCCAGAAAATGTAAAGAATTTAATAATGACAGAACACACGTACACGCTTTGCATTGTATACGTCAATTTATTTTTGTACCTTCACCGCTATTATCTGTAACGCAAAAGCTAGCTTTGAACCTGATGCGACAATTTGCTATTGCATTTACAACAGCATTGCCTATAATGCAGAAACTAGAATTAACATGGATACAACTATTTGCTTTTGAATTTTTACCGCTATTGCTTGCAACGCAAAAGCTAAAATTTATTTGCAGTGCGTAAATGACCTCAGGGGATTCATTACGCTTTAATGAATATGTGCCGTAGCGAGCATAGGGCCCCGAGCTGTAGTAGTGCTGTTTCATCTTTAGTTTTCTGCACTACTGCCTTTTCTTCTACTATCCTTTATATCTATCAAAACTGCTCTTTAACTATTGCTCTACCTAGAATTAAGAAAAATGACAAAGAAAACCCGATGTGACAAACTTTTACCGAATGTGACAATTTTCAGTAGGCACTCCAGAACCAGCGTAATTTTAATAACGGATAAAATCATAATCATCAGTATGTGTAAAATTAACAGCAAACGCATTTTTTTTTGTAACAATAGACGTTTTTCACCGCAACAGCATGAAAGTAAGCCGCTTAGCATACCTAACCAACAATGCAGTCTACAAGGTCAACCAAACTTTAATGTTTCGCCGCGTGCACATATAGTCCCTGGTCCAACAAATAGTAATGCATGGCAGCAAGGAAACAACTATGTACAAAGAAGACAGTATTTCAATTCCTATCGCAAGGCACCGTATAGGAATGACTTTCACGACAGACGTAAAAACGATGAGCACAATTATCAGCGTACATCTAACAACAGTCGGTCATACCAACAGCAGAATTATCCGCAAGAATCTATTCTCATGAACGAACCCGACAGTAGGTATCATCCAGAGCGTAACACGTCTGGAAGAAGTAATAGGACAGTTCAAATAGTCGAAATGCCACAGAATCCTCCTAATAATAATAACACGTCAGATAGAATCTGACTAGATAATGTACAGGACGCATCTTCCAATAATACAAGCACTACCTTAGACATGCAAAATGTTGTTCACGAAAATGTAATTACTTTTGACGACATCAGAGACACTCTTTTACAGGAAAGACCAGTTATTCAGAAAACCATTTCACATCCTGTTATCGAAATTAAAATTGGTTCATCGAAATTTTCAGCAGTAATTGATTCCGGATCACCTATATCAGTAATTAATGAGGAGACTTTCAACGAGTGCAACAAAGAGAATACTTATCCGACGGTACCTTTAGGCAAAACAAAAGTGAAAGGAGCAGTATCGAGTAAAGGTGTAGACGTTAAATTACAGACGCATTTATCATTTTGTATTGGAGGTCATACTTTTCACTCTAATTTTTGGATTGTGCCTTTATTGACAACAGACGTTATTTTAGGTACGAATTTTCTGGTACAACACGACGCAGTCATTGATTTTCAGAATTCTTATTTAATGTTAAAGGATGAAAATGTACAACTTGCTTTAGAATTTCAGCACTCATTATCTGCGGAAGAACAAACAATCAACCGCACGGAGGTCATTTCCGCAACACGTGACATAGACTGTAATCCCACATTGTTAACGGATACGTACGTACACAACTATAATACTCCAGACGAAATGGACTACGACGTAATACAAATGATTTCCGATAAAGTTAGACAAAGCAGTGCAACTACAGACGACGAACGAACGCAATTACATAAAATTCTTTTACAGCAAGCTCCAGTTTTTGACAACATTCCTGGTACTATGTCCGGCTTTATGTATGAATTTCAAGTCAAACCGCACGACACATTTAAAGCAAAGCATTATCCCATTCCATACATTCACAGAGAACAAGTTAAAAAAGAATTGCAGGATATGCTTGATCAAGGAATTATTGAACAAGCAGTTAGTCCGTACATAAACCCGGTGCATATTGTTAAGAAAAAAGATGGCTCACTTCGCCTTGTACTTGATTCACGTCACATTAATGACATTATTATTAATGAAACAGATCGGCCACAGAAATTTCACGGTACAGCTATTTATTCTACACTAGATTTGAAATCAGGATTTTGGCAAATTCAACTTCATCCAAATTGCAGAAAATATACAGCTTTTCTCTGTTTCGGCGACTGTTATCAATTTTGCAAATTACCGTTCGGCTTAACTATTTCTTCTGCAGCTTTTATTCGCGGTTTGAACACAATACTTCCGACAGAACTTAGAGACAGAATCACGACGTATGTAGACGACATTCTTATCGCAGAAGCTAACTGGTCTGAACACAATCTGATTCTTGAACAACTGTTGCAAACTTTTCATGCACAAGGACTTACAGTTAATCTTAGTAAATCGCATTTTGGCAAAACTTCTATAAAATTTCTTGGACACGTGAGTTCAGCAGAAGGCATTGCACCTGATCCGGAAAAACTTCAAGCTCTACGTGACATTACTGTTCCTACGACGAAGAAGCAATTACGCAGTTTTTTGGGTTTAATTAACTTTTTTCGTAAATTTATTCATCACTCTGCTTTAGAGACACCCAGATTGTGCCAATTAACAGGTAAAAACACTATTTGGTCTTGGGATAAGCAAGCACACTCTGAATTCATGAACCTGAAACATGCTTTGTTGAATGCACCACTATTATCGCACCCAGATCTTACTAGAAATTTTTCGATTGCCACCGACAGTTCCAATACCGCTTTGGGCGTACACATTTTCCAGGAAATTGAAGAAGATGGTTCAATAGTAATTAAAAACATCGCATTTGCAAGCCGCATTTTGTCACCCGCTGAACGAAATTATTCTGTTACAAAACTTGAAACATTATGTGTTGTATGGGCTTTCACGAGATTTCGGCACTTTCTTTATGGCAGACATACCACTGTTTACACAGACCACAGAGCGATACAATTTTTGCTTTCAGCTAAATTTACTCACGATAGATTAAGTAGATGGAAACTATATTTACAGGAATTTAATTTTACAATAGTTCACATTCCCGGCACACAAAATGTTATAGCAGACGCACTATCGCGTTCTCTCGGCAACAATCAGCAAGACGTAGCAACCAACTTCTGCAAAGCAAATTTCAGTGTCATGTACATTCAACAAGTAGCATTTGAAAATTTTATTTCGTCGTCATTACAGGACATAGCAAAAGAACAAAACAGAGACAACGTGTGGAAAGAAATTAAACACCTTTGGCTAGATAAGAATAATGTTACGATTAGAAACCATTACACTGTACGAAATGACATTTTGTTTCGCCGCTCTCATCCTGACAGCAACAATTGGTTATTATGCATACCTGACGAACTGGTTAATAAATTAATTTGGTACACTCATTTAAGCTACGCACATTACGGAGCAAGAAAATGTTTTCTTATACTGAGACAGAACTGTTATTTTACCAACATGGAGAAACGTATACGACGAGTTTTAGCGTCTTGTAAAACTTGCCAGAAAGCTAAATCAGACACCACTTCACATATTCCTCCTTTATATCCCATTATACCTGTTAAATTAAGACACATGGCCGCAGTAGATATTTTTGGTCCGATTCCGAGAACTAACAGAGGTTTTTGCTACATCTTTGTCGCTGTTGAGCTCACTTCAAAATTTGTTACTTTCACTCCATTACGCAAAGCTACTGCTAAAACTGTTTCGAAAGCATTTGTAAAACATTTTCTATTTCATGTAGGGCATGTGATGAGAGTAATTTCTGACAATGGATCTCAATTTCGTAGTAGCGTATGGACACGCATGTTACGAGCCAGAAACATTTCTCCGATCTATATATCCAAGTACCACGCTTCTTCGAACCCCTGTGAACGATTAATGAAAGAAATTGGTAAGCTGTGCCGAATATACTGCCACAAAAGACATATTGATTGGGATACATACATACTCTCATTCCAAGATGTAATTAATTCCATTCCAAATGAATCCACTATGCTATCTCCGTCTGTTATACTGAAAAATGCTGAACCACCTAACAAAATTAAAGAATTAATAACATTTCCTACATCTCGTCGATTAAGACACCACGAAATAATTGACATTGCGCTGAACAACATCAAACGTGCCGCAGAGCGCCGGAGAAGACAGCAAAAACAGGTTTGTACACGCCGCGACTTTCACGTTGGACAGATGATATTAATACGTACACACTATTTATCCAGTAAATTAAAAGGTAAGTGCAGTAAATTTGAACTTCTATACGCAGGTCCATATCGGATTCGCAGCATCCCTCACCCCAATGTTGTACACGTCGAAACTTTGAGAACCAGAAAATCGAAAGGCAATCACCACATCTCAAATATTAAACCCTTTATTGAATGAAGACACTGTATCATTCAACACACTATGATGCCATTTACTAATGCAATTATTTCACCTGACTAATTACTGATGATTATCGTATTTTTTCTTGGCAAGTGCCCGGCAAGGTAAGGTTAGCAGGTCGCTTTTCTTGTCGTTACACATCAGACCGTGCATATTTTTTCAGAGACACTTACGTATTTTATGACTAATTATGCAATGTTAGCTAATGACATGTTAATTTCATTACATTTTTTTTCATTAAAGTCTTTAATTCTCGCCTCTATTAACTACACTACATACAAGCTGAACACAACGAACGTCACATTTGTCTTTTTATGTACGATTGTATTCCAGTTTTGTTTATATGCACTGTGAAATAGTTAAGATATAACACACCAGTCGACTTTGACATTTTTTGCCCTATGACATCTCAAGATCGTGACTGTTTTACATTTTTTGCTGCTGCATTGTGATATTCTGTGTACATTTTTGCATCTGAACACTGTCAATGTCTTTGACACATTACGTTTTCTGTCATGTTATGCTGTATGGTTAATTGTGTCACCATAAACCAGTCATTATTTAGTGGGTATATGATTTAAATGCAAGACAGTAATCTTTGTTCATCAATTTCAGAAAGAAATGATGTATGTAAGAAATAAATTTAACATAAATGGGAATTTCACCTACGGAATAAACGAAAGGAGATGCAATAACTTTATGGGGAAGAGTAAATGGATCAGGATTGGCAGGCATTAACAAGAATATACTATACTCATCACAGAATAGCAGTCTTAACTAATTTTTTCTTTCAGAATACAAGGTGATTGATGCAGGCTGTCAGACTGAACTACACATCTTAATTTTAGTGATGAAATATGCTAGAGATAAGGAGTAGTTGTATAATGATTAATGAAGTGATTTTTTGCTGATGAAAATGAATACTGATGAATAATGATGAAGGATTATGAATAATGAAGTTTTTCTTTACAGGTGATGATAATAATGAAGTTATGGTAATGTGGATAATGAAGTGATTGATAATGAAGTTTTTTTTTTTTTTTACAGATGAGGATAATGTTGAAGTTATGTATTTATGCTATGTAGTTATTTAAGTATTTGTTGCAGTTTGTTTTGACAGCAGTTGTTATATTGCATAGTAGGAAGACAGAAAGTTTTGGAAAGGACAGCTATGGAACACATTTTTATACACATTTCACTACCTGTTAATTCGAGGTTCACTACTTTTCAGCATACTAATGCGTTTCTTCTTTCAGGTCAATAATCCATTTTGTATATTTTTTTCAGGAGAAGTTTTTCATTATACTTACTAAACCTGTTAGTTATTATACCTGTTCTAGTACTTGCATTTTTATTTTTTACCCATTTGTGTTTATCATTTATAAATGTGATCACATATAATGCCTTGTTCCATAATCTTGCTACAGTTGACTCATGACGAATGACGTTACCTATCCTCATTTGCAGCAATAGGTCAAAAGCAAATAGTGTTATGCCTCAACAATTAATTATCGATCCCAACGCAATGCATTGCTAACACCAGTCCCAAATAGTGATACCAGTTTGAGAATATTCTGAATAATACTGATTAGCTCTGAATAGTATGTCACTTGAGTAATGACTTCTTAATGAGACAAAAAAAAGTATATATTTAAAATAATGCTTTGTCACTAGTTAATAACTGCCACTGTTTATTGTAATGAGACTACTTATAATGCCTGTGATTATTAATGATTTGACTGTAATTAACTGATTTTAATAATGACTTTGTAATGATCTGAATACTACTGAAGGAGAAACACTGTTTATTGTAATGTGACTACTTATAATGCCCATGATTATTAATGCTATGACTAATTAACTGATTTTTAATAATGACTTCGTAATGATCTGAATAATACTGAATGATGAACTATGTTTTATTCTATTCAATACATGCTGGCCACTGAGTGCCAATAATTAATGTCACTTGAAGAATTGTTATTAATTATGCCATTAATTAGCCCTTTTTTTCCCATGTTGAGTTTTCATGTTTTGGTTAATGGCCAATGAGTGCCAATAATTTGTATCACTCAATGTATTATGTTAATGCTAGGCCAATAATTGACTCTCCTTTTCAACTAAGACTTCTGATGAACATTATTCTGTCACACTAAATATACTTTGTAACTGGCCAAGGACCGCCACTGTTTATTGTAATACGATTACCCATGATGCCAGCTAGTGATTCTTAATAGATTGGAATGACACATAATTAATTAACTATGGTACTGTTTAATAATGCTTTGTAATTAGGAGAAGACTAATAATTCTTACTGTTGGAATGACAAATGATTAATTAATGACAAATGATTAATTAACTGTAATTAGACAAATGATTAATTAACGACAAATGATTAACTGTAATTAGGAAAAGGCTAATGATTATTATTGGAATGACAAATGATTAATTAACTGTAATTAGGAGAAGGTTAATGATTCTTAATTACACTCTGTAACTGAAAAGAATGCGATTATTTAATAATGCTTTGTAACCAGGAAAAGAAAGCTACTGATTCCATGTAAAACAATTAATGAACATTTTTCTGTAATACTACATACTTGGTACAGAAATATTCAATAACTGGGCTATGAATGCCACAAACTAATTAAGTCTCTAATTGTCAATATTATGTGACTTGATGTCCTTCACCTCATAAACTGACTACCCTGAATTATTGCAATGTCCATTTGTCCTGTTTATCCTAGTGATCATGGAGCACTATCTTTGGTTTTGCACTAATTCTACGTTGGTGCGCCTTGTAAGAGCGTGGTGTTGACACGACATGCTGTCCACCACCGTGAGCGATGAAGACGTTATTATGGTCCCAGTGTTTGGTGTACCTAATGTACTGCCAAAATGAAAATATGGAACATTACTACGACAGTTCAGTGTCTTGGCTACACTGATAAATTCTGATGGGAAAAGAACTTCAAGTTGTGTCACTTGGTGTTGTACTTCTGTGGAAAGATATGGACTTTCAGAACAGCTGTGTGCAATCTAAAGTGCTACAACCATGATGCAATCCTTCCCTTTCCTATCCTAATTCTTGTCACATAATGAAAATCATTTTTTTTTTTTGGTAACATCATTTCTGTTCGTGGGTTATACATTTTTCGATTTGTTGAATTCCAGTGCGAGTACACTTATGGCACTGGTCGACATGATGTTTTGTCATTATGTTTATTTGTTGTGAAAATGCTAAAGACATTTTTCGATTTGTTCTGAAGTACAGTATATGTACACTCTTGTCTTTTATATTGTACATACATTTTTATTTTAATGATATGTTCTGAACTGCAGTGCATGTGCACTTATGTTAGGTGTTAATATGTTTTCTACTGAACTTCAGTGCCTGTGCACTTTTCTCATTTTTCAATATGATTTGTACTATTCTGTATATTCAATACTTAATTGCGTATGCACTTATGTCATTTGTTACTAATTGTATATACATTTCATCATTTACTGATATGTTCTCAACTGCAGTGCATGTGCACTCATGTCTCTTGTCAACATAATATTTTTTGCCAGTCTGTTTATTTGTTCTGAATATGCTAAAGAATTTTTTCAGTGCCTGTGCACTTTGTTATCTGTCAAATAATTTGTATATACATTTTTCTGATTTGTTACTATGTTTTGTACTCACATTTTGTCTTTGTCTGATATATCTTGTACTTAGTGCGTGTGCACAACATTTACTTTATGTACTACATCTAAATATTCTGTAAATTGTAGAGGTTTATTAATTAATTAAAAAATTTTGCCGCGATTGGCAAGTCCAAATGACTCACCATCGCTGCCAAATTTTTGCCCCCCCAGTGGAGGGTTATGAAACACGTATGTAACGCAGCAGCGATGGCGAGGCATTGTAGCATCTGTGACCAGAGAGTTTGCGCTTGACCGCGCGAGTGTTGCGAGCGGTTCTCAGTCTGTCAGTAGTCGTTGCGAGTCTGTAGCTCTATCTAGTTGAGGGCAGTACTCTGTCAGTAGTCGTCGCGTGCATACGCTAATAGTCGTCATGCAGAGCGGTCGGTCAGTAGTAGCAGCCCAGTGCGGTTGTGTGATGTAGGCGGTCGGCAACACTGGTCAAGATGCTGAATAAGGTATACTGTTAATTAATATAATCATTAGATAATGTAAAAATTTATTTGTTGTAATTATTCTCCAACAAGTCCCCCAATAATAATTTTTATTTCAAAGCATTTTTTCAAAAATTTAATTTTTTATTGAACTAAAGATTTCGTTGCACTTCCCATTTCATTCCACTTCTTTTGAAGAAAAATTTCACTAGAATCACAAAAAAAGAGAATATTATCATTTGCAATGCAGTTCCTCCAAGCCGTGCAGAAAGATAAGAGCAGAAATGTGACATCCATTTATTCTGAGGTAAGACTTTAACTCTGATTGTTTTACACAGGGCCAAAGACCGATGTTTCGGTTTAATTGAATTTCCTTATCACTGAATGGACTTTAATTTTTTTTGAAGGATTTACATTCGAGTCAGATTGCGTATTTCACATTTTTGTTGCCATTGTCAGTACATCTCATTGTGGGCAGGTTACGCTTAGCGCAATGTCCATTAGCATCCCTAAATAATATTGTCAATTCTTTTAAATTTTGCGGGGAGGTTACAACGTTCTTCTTCCAGGTCGTTCGTATTCCATACCATCCAAGGACACCAACACTGGAAAGTTGACACGTGGTGCAAAAGTGGAAACATGCCCTATTGTTTGGCAGAAACTTCAACACGATGAATTCTGAACAACATTTATATATCGCAACATTTATGGATTTATAGGACCACAGACATGTCATCTATTGTTGAATAATATATCATAATATATCAAATCACCTAACTGAGCGTAGGTCTGGGATAAATTTATAAGAAAGTGGCTAGAAAACCATTACTTACAGCCTGGCCCTCAAAAAACTTCACCAAAGGAAGGACGTGCTCATGTAGCCAAGCTTTTTCCCTCGATTCTTCTTCGAAATCACAGCTGTTTATCAAGATGCTCAAATTCCTATACTAATTCGTGTCACTCTCTTATAATTCGAGTTCCCATCGTCATATGCATCTATGGGTGCTTCAGAGTTGAGGTGCATACATTTGACTGTGCAATAAGATGGTGGGTCGACGCAAATCATCATATGGCCTGCCTGAATGAGTAGTCGGCAGCGCAACTGCCAAATTGAAACTTCACAATCATCAGTCGGAGCACTATCACAATATGCAGGCGACCTGTGCTTCATGTCGACCGTCACTTGTCCCTAGGAAATTTTCTGTAGTGTAGATCATGATGTCTTTATAATGGTCGGTTGACTGAATCAGTTCAAGTCCAAAGTGCGTTAGCTAGCTGTGCAGAGGGTGTTGGAAAACTTCAGTTACCCCAGCAGAACTACGTTATTTCTGAGACTAAACTACGACTCATGGCTGATATGGCATGCTCACACCATAACGCCACCCAAGGCTAGCATTAGAAATGTCGTTCTCCATGCTCTGGCCCATGCTGGATGGGATGCACGTCTCGCCACAGCGCTCACTCTGGATCCACCACTGGTGTAAGGTCAGTGAGGTTACACTACAATCTCATTACCACGGTGACACAGTTGGCATTCACCATATTAGACCAAATGTTACAACACAGCGTTAGGTCGGTGCCAGTTCCAAACTGAGATACACTATGTGATCAAAAGTATCCGAACACAACCAAAAACATACGTTTTTCATGTTGGGTGCATATTGCTGCCACCTACTCCCAGGTACTCCATGTCAGCGACCTCAGAAGTCATTAGACATAGTGAGAGAGATGAATGGGGCGCCCGCGGAACTCACGGACTTCGAAGTGATGAGGTGATTGGGTGTCACTTGTGTCATACGTCTGTATGCGAGATTTCCACACTCCTAAACATCCCTAGGTCGACAGTCTCCGATGTGATAGTGAAGTGGAAACGTGAAGGGACACGTCCAGCACAACAGCGTACAGGCCGACCTCGTCTGTTGACTGACAAAGACCGCCGACAGTTGAAGAGGGTCGCAATGTGTAATAGGCAGACATCTGTCCAGACCATCACACAGGAACTTCAAAGTGCATCCGGGTCCACTGCAAGCGCTATGATAGTTGGGCGTGAGGTGAGAAAACTTGGATTTCATGGTCGAACGGCTGCTCATAAGGCACACATCACGCCAGTAAATGCGCCAAGAAGTTGTCACATTCACCCAGGTGTCCGGATGCTTTTGATGCCATAGTGTATCTTGCTGTGTGTCCTAATTCTGGTTCACTTAATATTCGCCCGCAAGGTACATACAAGAGCGTGTCGTACAAATTATCTTTCCAGTATCGTTACAAAAAACACGTTGCTGAACAGTAATAGCTAGTCAGAGGGAACGCTTCCTTACTACCTAACATAGCGGGAGAACCAGCACACTAAAATTTACTTATTTACTTCCTATATGAACCACTGGCGGAAAAACAATCACACACCAAAAATAACTGATATAGAGTAATAAAATATCGGGGATTCCCTTTGTCTAGGTAGAATTAGTATTACAAGATCACAGGTGAATGGAAGCGCGAGATAAGCCATGGCGAATGAGGAATTCTGGTACATTAATAACCGGCGTAACCACCAGAATTTTAAATGCAAGCAGGAAGAAATGCAAGCATTGCATCACGTCAGTTTGTAGGGTGAGGTTAAATGTTCCTCGCACTTGGTTGGTCACAGGGACTGTTAGCGCTGGTTGTGGACGACGCTCGAGTTCTAGTCCTATAATATATGTGCTCGATTGGAGACTGATCTGACGACTGGTGATTTTGGTCAGGCCAAGGCAACATGTCGAAATCCGTGTAACTTGTTAGACTGCAACAGCGGCATGTAGGAGAGCATTATAACGCTGTTCACGAAAGGCTGCACAACAGGTTGAATCACCAGATTGACGTACAGATTTGTAGCCAGGCTGCTTTGGATAGCCACGAGAGAGCTCCTGCTGTTACTCTAAATCGCATCCCAGACCGTATCTCCAGATGTGGGTCCAGTGTGTGCAGCGCGCAGGCAGGCTGTTTACAGATCCTCACTTGACCTCCTCCTAACCGACACACGGCCGTCACTGGCACCGAGACAGAAGAAGTTCTTATCACAAAACACAACAGACTTCCACCCTGCCCTCAAAAGAGCTCTCACTTGACGGCACTGACGTCGCAAATGGTGGCTGTTTGGGATGAGTGGAATGAACAGTACAGGGCGTCTGGGTCGGATTGGTCCTTGAACTAACCGATATGTAACAGTTCGTTGTCTCACTGTGGTGCTACCTGCCGCTCAAATTGCTGCTGCAGGTGCAGTACGATGCGACAGAGACATAGGCCAAATACGACGGTCTTCCTTCTCAGTAGTGCCACGTTACCGTCCGCAACACATTCCCCTTGCGACCATACATTCTCGTTACCACCGTCGTCAGTAGTCCTGCATAGTGGCTACATTCCTGTGAAGCCTTTCTGCAGTATCGCAGAAGCAACATTCAACTTCTTGTATCCGTACTACACGAACTCGTTCGAACGCAATGAGGTGTTGATTATGGCATCTTTGTCACCTTGAAGACATTCTTGCCTAACATTAATATACCAAGCCTAACGCTCACGATCGTTACAACGTGTATTTAAAGCTAATATGATTGGCATCCTCATAATGGTGCTACTAGAGCCAGTCTTATGCGACTGTTACTAAATTGGGGTAGACATCATCTTTCAGATACAGAAACACGCCTACCAACTTTCGTTCATGTTGCACAACTCCTTTTCGATACTGCGATTTTTTTTTTCTATCAGTGTGAATCTGTTTCCCAAACGCGAACCATATTCATGATAACCTGCTATATACTATTAAAATGTTCACTAACTAGTCAAAAATAACTGGTCGGCCGTAGGTGTACGATACATCATTTTGTGCTGAAAACGAAGCAGAACCACTTCACAACTTCCCACCTGACAAAATTTTAGTATCCATTGCACACGTCGAAGCCATCATGCAAACCTGTCAGTCATCGAGGATGCTAGGAAATGAACGAAAATCTCATCATATCTGTTTTCAACAATGCCGGTCGGAGTGGCCGATCGGTTCTAGGCGCTACAGTCTGGAACCTCGCGACCGCTATGGTCGCGGGTTCGAATCCTGCCTCGGGTATGGATGTATGTAATGCCCTTAGGTTATTTAGGCTTAAGTAGTTCTAAGTTCTAGGGGACTGATGACCTCAGAAGTTAAGTCCCATAGTGCTCAGAGCCATCTGAACCATTTTTTGTTTTCAACAATACAGAGACACAACCGTGTGTATCTTTTAAAAGTCATGGAGAGGTCTACCGAGCAATACTCGGCAGAAATCCAATCTCCATTTGAATCGCACTTCCTTAACTCTTGTGCAAAATGTGTGTAGTATACTGTTGCATCCATTTCCAATAAGCTACCACAAGAATTTAAATTTTTTGGCAATAATCAACGCGCTTTCAAATCGAAACTGAATAGTTTAGTCGTGGGTCACTCGTTCTATTCTATTGAGGAGTGCCTTGAAAAATTAAGCTGATTCTTATGACACATTGTTAACTGGGTTTACTTAAACTTACGGATTAACTTTTTTGGGGTCATAAACATTTTATTCTTATCTGTTATTTTTCTTATGTTGCAATCTCATGTACTCACACGTTCCATGACCGTAGACATTTGCTGCTCAGTTTGGTCCTAGGGAACTAAATGCGAGTATAAATAAGAAAAAAGCTACACCGGTATGGAACTATGTATCATTTCGGCAAATTCAATCTCACCAAAGTATTTACCATAATAGAGATGCAGCGCTTTGCTGACACCTGTTTCATCATGATTTCAATCTATGCTGGCATACAGAACAACATATACGAATGATAATAGCAACGTTTCAGCAAGTTGAAACATTAACTCTTACAATACTAACATATTCTTCATAGCGAGCAGTGCCATCGCGGGGGAGGGTGGAGGCAGGGTATTTTGTGCCCATCACAAAAATAAATCAAAATATTGTATAAAATGTTAGTGATGTGTAATAAAGGTTCAGAATCTGTAAATTTCTTTTAGCATTCTCTACAAAAACACATTTACCGTTTTTCACTTCATTTAAGTTCGTTTAGTCTTACTTTCTTGAGCAGTATCTCTTTACATTGCTAGCAGAAATCATTACAGAGTTCTCGAATAACACTTCACTATAATTCAAAAATATTGCATATATACTATAAAGATAGCAGTTTACATTACATAGTTTCCTGTATCACTTATTTATCGTTTTCTTCGGAAACGCCTTCACACTCTGAACACAACAGTTCCCTTGCTTTGTTTCATGCATGTCTATCTCTTGCAGTTGTTGCAGATCATTGTTGTTTTGTTCATTTTATAATACTTCATTGCTTTTGACTGGCTTTCACGATAATACAAATAGCATCTTCCACTTCCTCTTTCAGATTCCTTTGCACAGAACTTCAGCTTGATTTTCCGTTCGAGAATGCCTCCGATAGCTCAAAACATGCACTTCTGGAGTCCTCTAATATTCGTAGCTCTTTCTTCAACATACCTTTTTCGTGCGCTGCAGCGCCAATTCCTAAGGGAAAAGCTGTCGCTTATTAGATTTTGTCTATTCCACTCTGACAAGTTCAGCAGAAACACGTGTAACCATTTAATGCTACTGAGTCCACAACAACATAGAAAATAAATAGCGGCCACCTTCTTGTAGCCTTCTTAGTTAAAAATTTCATCACTATTATTTTGATTGACTGTATCAGCGCCGCCTTTCGTCACATTATAAAATCAATTTATTACTGTTTTCTTTTTAGTATCAATAAGTGAACCAACTGTAGCGTCGTAATAATGTTAAGTCGATAGCAACAGCATTTATTTCCCTTTTTTGGGATTTCTGTTAGCTTCCGATTTCTCCATACATCGTCAGCCATGTCATGTGAAGTGTAATTTCTGTCTGTGATAACAGTGAGCCCTGAATTATGTGTAGGAAAAACCAGGCGTTTCACTACAGCTGCAACTGAATTTCATTGTCGTGGACCATCATTTTCCTGCCCTGTATACGGCTCCATGCTGAGATAATTTCCGGTTTGAGAGTATGTGAGCATTCGGGAAAACATACCATACTTTCCAGGTTTTTCCTTCATGAAATTTCTGAAAGGCCTCTATCACAGAATAATGACAACATTTCATCAATAACAGGTGGAGGTCCTGGCACATGAAGATCAGCTTACCACATTCAAGAGAAAAATAAATCTGTCATGGGTTAGTATTCAGCATTTTGCATGACATTTATAACACAGCAGCAGTTAGCGGCCGCAGATTCCTCGGCTCGCCTGATGACGCCCTTTCAGAATTTTCACTGAATTGAGGCGGAAGTGAAAAGATTGCCACTGTCTTACGCCAATCCAGCTGACCTCTCTAACCCCTTGGTCATCATGGAGGGCTGCAGGGAATATCGCTACGATACCGAGACAAAGGAGGACAATGAAACGTAGAAACATGCTGATGCACCACCACTAAAGAAGACGAAGATCTGAACGTGCTGAAATGATTTGGAAACTTCCATGATGTATCTAAAAAACATGCTTGTAAAGGTCAAACAGTCACAGGAGCAAATTACCTAAATCTCCTGATGAGGCTATGGGAGGATTTAAAGACAAACCATTACGGAAAATTGTCCAAGGGCGCGTTATAACTCAACAACAATACCAGACTTCTCTCTGTACAGGACGGTGATACATGCTACTTCTAAGTGCTATCACATTGCGATAACCCCATATTCTCATGACATTCCACCCAGTGACTACTTGCTCTCTCCTTGGATGAAGAAATTGTTGCGTTGGAGGCAATGATGAAGAGATGAAGTTCTAGGTGGAAAATTTGCTGAGCAGCCAGTATACAGACATACATGCTCAAGGTCTCCTCTCAGTCATCCGTCATTGGAAATAATGAATCGTACTAAAGAGTGAATATATGAAGAGGGCTAACAATGCAGCTATAATTTGTAGTAGTAACTTCGTTATTTCATAGGTGACAATTACAACCCTATGAATACCTCTCCTACAGTGAAATGGGGATGAAAAGAGGACCATTTGTGATATAATAACATAAAAATAGTTATGTATAAAATATCTCATTACAACCATGGAACTACTTAAATATTGTATAAAATATCAATTAAAAGCTTTAAAAATAACTTTACAGACGATGTATACTCAGTGTGCCCTCTATAGACTAAGGTGGTACTACCACAATGGTTTCAAAGTCAACGATGTTGTGAAGGTCTTTGGCATTGTGGCATCATATTGATATGTGAGTTGTGACTTGACTGCAAGTATACACCTGTGCTAGATTCAGTCTGTCTTATATTAACATTATTTGGCACTGAAGGTATATGTAATAATGGAATGATCAGCTGTTGGAAATGCTACTGTGGTGAAAGCCGAGAAAGGTAGTACACTTGTTGTCATTAAAGAAGAAGATTATGTTTCTAAAACGCTTTCGTTCTTTAGCGAAAATGAAATCTCGGAAATAACTAAAGATCCCACCCCTAAGTTCCAGATGAAGATTAAAAAATTAGTAGATTACTTGTTGTCATTAAAGAAGAAGTTTATGTTTCTAAAACACTTTGGTTCATTAGCGAAAATGAAATCTCGGAAATAACTAAAGATCCCACCCCTAAGTTCCAGATGAAGATTAAAAAATTAGTAGATAACAATAACCATCTATAGGCCGCTGGGTAAGAAAATTCTGTAAAAATAATGAATCCCCAACTATCAAAGTTAAGGTCCCAGATCAAGTTTCACAAAGAAGAGAAGTCGATACGACTCATAGTTATTACAAGAGTTGTCCATCACATAAATTGAATAAACTTAATGAAATCGTGAGAGGATTTTATGTATATGAAGCTAACTTTAGCATAAAAATATTTATGAACTAGCTCAACAAATCCATAATATAGAGATTCCGGCTAATGTTAATTTTGCCTCACTGGACATTAAAAATCCATACACAAATATACCTATCAATGAGATTATCAATATAATTAAAGATAATTTATTACAACATAAGGTTATGACTAACGATGAAATAATTGAATTTATATAATTACTTGAATGTACCCTTAATTACAATTATTTCTCCATTAATACTAAAATCTACTAACAAAAAGATGGCTTAGTTATGGGTAATTCTTTAGCTGGCACAGTCGCAGATATTTTCGTAAACTACATTGAAATAAAATTTTTTAAAAATAATCCAGACATTTCAAACAAATGTTGTACTATAAACGGTATGTAGATGATACTTTAATACTTTATAATGGTCCAAATTAAGAAATCGATAGGTTTACTACAAAATTGAGCTTGTAATCCAAAACTACAATTTACAGTTGAACATGAAAATCAAAAACGTATTAACTACCAGGATCTCATTATATCCAATAACAAAGGCAAACATAGCTTTGCCATATACAGAAAACCTACAACTACTGATGTTATTATTAATGCTAGGTCACGTCATCATGACAAATATAAAAAAGTCAATGATCCACCGGATGCTAAAATTACCCCTTGAATAAAATGAGATTAAAATAGAAACAAATATTCTAAAACAGATTGTGAAGACCAATTCTTTTGATAGACGTCCAGTTAACATTGTTTGATAAAATGCAACAGTCACAAATTACACCACTAATATGAGCTCATAAATACACAAAAATGACGTACATGGGGAACATATTAGATAGGATGAGTAATTTATTTAAGAACTTTGAAATAACAATAGCATTTGAAACCGACAAAACTTTGCAAAATAAATTAAGACACACTGTAGGTAACGATAACGATAGATTTCTTTGATCAGGGGTTTACAAGATCCAATGTGGTGACTGTAGAAAAATATAAATTGGCCAAACAGGCCAGAGCTTTACTACACGATGCAAAGAACATACATCAGGTGCCACAAGAGAAAAAATCAGCCTTCGGCTATCACATAACGTTTAATAAGCGTGCTGAAGGGACGGTCCAACAGAATTTACAAGTCCTTCATTACGCTAATGAAGGCTTATTATTAAATATTTTGGAGGAGATCGAGATATATGCCCATTATAGAGATGAACCGTCAGTGCTTTTCAATGAACAGTTGAGTTGGATTTTCGTGAAAAACATTTTTATGATCTCTTTGACGAAATTCTATGAACACGTATGTACTCTTTTGTTCAGAAAATCATAAGAACCACTTCTATCAATGGAAGAAATGTACCTTAGAACAGTACATAAATATTTATATCACAATCGTAAACTTCCAACTAGAAATATTACGAAATATAACTCTATTTTTAATAAATCAGTTTTAATACATTTAAAAAAGTATGTAATATCATTCCACTCTGCAGCTGATCATACCATTATTACATATATCTCCAGTGCCAAATAATGTTAATATAAGACAGACAGACTGAATCTAGCATAGATGTATACTTGCAGTCCAGTCACAACTCACATATCGATATGATGCCACAATGCCAAAGAGCTTCACAACATCGTTGACTTTCAAACCATTGTGGTAGTACTACCTTACCCTATAGAGGGCACACTGAGTATACATCGTCTGCACAGTTATTTTTAAAGCTTTTAATTGATATTTTATACAATATTTAAGTAGTTCCATGGTTGTGAAGAGATATTTTATACATAACTATTTTATGTTATTATTGTACTTTGATTTTTTTATGTTTTGACGATTATGTGAAACCTTTTTACACTGATTGGTTGACGTGTGGTAGAGGGTGAAAAGGTAGGCGGAGCATCTTCGTATTTAAGCATATGCCCGTCACTTGCTGGCACATACTCCCACAACCAGGCCCACTTTACCTTCACCCGCCTAGACACCCTCGTTTAAGCCCCTCTCTCCCCTTCCCACACCCTTCCCACACCCAACCCCATGGCTCGTCAACAGTATCGTCTCCTCTACCTCAACATTCGCTCCCTCCCTGCAAACAAATACCTCTTCATGCATACCCTCTCCCAGCACCAGGTTGACTCCTTCATCCTTAATGAAACCTTCCTCCAACCCCACCATGTGGTCCGCATCTCCCCTTATCTCCTTCACCGCACTGACAATCCCCTTCCCCTAGCTCGAGGCGGGGCGCTATCGGCCACCTCAGGCATCTCCCTGTCCGGCCACAACCCCTCCTCAATGACCCAACCGAACACCTTCTCCTCAGCCTCTTTTTTCCCTCCCTCACCATCACCTGTGCCACTATCTATATTCGCCCCGCAGCTCCTCTCCCCTTTGACTTCATTTCCCATGTTGACCATACCTTCTCCACCTATGTGATCGCCGCTGACCTCAACATCCACAGCCGTGACCCTGCCACCCTTCAGCGGTGTCATCAGTTCCTTGCCACCCTCCATGGTGACCTTGTTCCTCCCACAGCACACCCGTCCTGAAAGTAACTCCATCCCCGATGTTATCCTCGCTTCCCCCAACCTCCTTGGTCGCATTGCTGTTGATGTCCTCGATCCCGTCGGTAGTGACCATCTCCCTGTCCTTCTCTCCACTCCCAACCAGTTGCTGCGCCTTTACTGTTGTGTCCCTCCCTCCCTCCATCTTCACACCCTCCATCTCCTTTCCCAACACAGCTTCCACCGTCTACCACTCCCGGATGATGAGCTTCGCCCTGACATCCACCCTTCCTACCAACTCTAACCCTCTCTTCCTGCCTCCTCCTCAGGGCTCCCTCTCCTACCCCTCCCTCCTTCTGAGCGGATTTCCCCTCCTACTCCCCGTCCATCTCTTGTGCCTTCTTTCAGTGTCTCTGCACTCCCTCCTGCCCTGTCTTCCCTTTTCCATCCTCTCTGACCTTTCCCTCGGCAGGTCCCGCCTGGTAGTTTTATTCTTCGTCGTGTGTGCTCCAAGTGGATTTTAAGTGTGTTGTTTTGGAGTGTTTTTAATACTGTGGCCAACTTTTAACCTGTGCATGCGCATCCAGTGTCTTCTCTGTGTTTTAAGAATCGCCAACTGTGTTTTTTTAACTTTCTGGTGACTTTTTTAACTGTCCCCAATGAACGTCTACATGTCAGTGTATTTTTATCTCCATTTTCTCCCCTTACTCTGTTTTATGTTCCCCTTTTTTACCTCCTTATGTATGTCTTATTTTATTCTTGTTTTAGTTGTCATGTCACTCGGCTGAAGAGCGGCGGATTGTGCTGCTGATAGCCCTCCCCTGCCCATATGGGGCAGGGGCATGAAATCACAATAAAGAAAAAAAAAAAAAAAACTTGCTGGCACCAGTTGACATCACAGCAGCTGAGAAGACTGCTCCACCTACCATCTTCGAAAGTTGCCATGGTTATAACAAGTCTTATTGTATTTTATCCTTATAAGCATTTTGTCATGTTTTAATTTCAATCTAGTAAGGTTTCTATTACTTTCTAAATTAAATTACAGGTCTGACGATGGTCATGTGATAGGACCGAATCTGGTCACCCACGTTCTTGAAGCATACGTGGTGTGATCAAGACTGAACTTTTGAAAGTATTTTTTTTTAAATTTTTGATTACTGTTGGAAAATGTTTATCAAAATTGTTGCCTACTTGTACTGCGAACCTTGGGGAGGTTCTTTGATAACTCACATCAGTATTTTGCACACTAACTGCATCATGGTTCCTTTCACACATACTTGATTTTTTTTACTCATTATTCCCATGTGTTGGTGTGAGTCAGAAACGCTCGTTTCTCTTTTTTGTCTGAAGTGCGTCTTCACAAATTACGGCGAACGTGCATCAAGTTTGTTGTCTGCTCGCCAGGTTATCGAACGCCATGGGTCCCTTCAAGATTGCTTTCGTTAATTTCAGTCTGTAAACTTCCTTCTCTGATCTGATGTCATGGTTGCTAGTTTTATTGGAAGTGCCTTGTGTTTTAGTACCTATTATTTTGTCTTGCATTTTAACAAAATAATATTGATTTGAAGATACCAGACTCCACTTTTTTGGCATGTCATTCGAATACAATTTACCCCTTAATGCTGACTTTTTGGCCCGCTCAAGCCTGTCTTTCAGTTTATATTTAAGTGGGGGATTGTTTAAATCTGTCTACATGTGTTTGTTTCAGAACATATTAGCCATTATTTAAAGAATTCTTCGTCAGGATTTTCATTGTGCGCTTCAAAGTATCTGGTGAGATCAACGAAACAGTTCTGCAATCTGACTGTCAAAACGTATCTGTTAGGGTAGGGCAGCTAGACAGCTGATTACATTATTTACATATTACTTGTCATTTGCCACCAGTTTGAACGAACCGCCTGTGTGATATTATTTGTGGTGCCTGTATTTAGTTTGTTGCCTGCCATGCCTTGCCCGCCCTTCTGCTTGTGTATTTGATTGGCTATTCCTATTGTTTGCTTTCCTGTCGCTATGATGTTGGGGTTTACCTCATTAGGAATTTTTCAGTTATATATTCCCTATACTAGACTGTATACAAATGGTTTCTTTTAAATGTTTAAGTTCATCTAAGAAACGCCATCTAAAGGTGATTTGCGTTACTTGTACAAACTAAGGCTACTGCTGGGTTGGCCATTGTGCTATAAATATCGCTGTATAGTTACTTACGAATTCCTTGCGCTTTAGGCGAATTTCAGGCAACCCATAAAGCACCTTTTAGATGGATAACTTATTTGCACGATCACGGGCCGTTAAATCAGTTAACCTGTAGGTATCATTGTTTGTCTGAAAACTGTTAAAGTTCAGTACATTTAAAATCTATACTACCCCAAAAATTTGGCATTGGCTTCATCATGGTCCATTTCGTGAAACTGCCAAGTATGATCTTCGGTTTCAGCATTTATGGTCTTAATCTATGACCGTTCTTTATATTCTCAATGCAACTGCTCATCTTATTATGATCAGCTTGTATCACTGGGTGCTAAGATGATGGTATAAATATGAAGAATAATTCTGCTTAGGTTGTGATTTAATTGGGCTTGACTAGAAAATCGTTGTTATGCTGGAGTTCAAAACATTACGCTTCTTCGGTTTCGCTGTGCAAATCACTTGTTATTTGCCCTTAAGCCGTTATCCTTGATTATCCTTGATCTCTGCCCCTTATTAACTACTTACGTTGTAGGTTTTTAAAGTATTAATTTTTCCTTATGCGATGCCCTTTTTGTAATTGTAATGATTTTAATTGTTTTTAATGAACTTGTCTAAATACATATTTTTTATGGTCCCATTACGTTTCGACTGCCCAACCATCTCCCTACCATTTCACCTTTCTTCCCACAAATGAGTCCCGCTTTTGCGATGTAATGAACACTAGACACTTTGTGATGGACCAGAAGTCGGTCCCCGTGTACTTCCAAAAGAGCCGTGAAAGAAATGCTTCTAGATGAGGAAGTGTTCTTGGTCAATTCTCTGCCACCAATGCTTGCTAAATAGGTTCTGTTGGATAACTGTGAGCCCCAGGGTGAATGAATGATCTCAGTCCAATTGCACAACGTCTTGGCCACCAGACAAATCATGTGTAACCACATGGTAACTGTACCACGCTTTACTGTCCATGTTCTGACATGGAAACTGAACATTCCATCCTTTGATTTGATCAATATCAGAAACAATGAAATTGTGGGAGATCTGCTTTCTACATTGACACAGCAGCCATTCACTGCCAGTTTCTGTCCTAGACATTTCTTTCCCTGGAGGCTGCCACTTGTCAACGAGCTCACTTATTGCTATCGTACGTATACCCGTTTCAATCAAGTAGTCACGACGTAAATAAAAGGGCTTCATTCAAACCTAACAGTGCAAATCTTCCACTTTTCTTTGATCCTTCACCAACTGCCATTCGGTATCCTGACTAAGGCCCACATTACTGCACAGTGGTACACACAGCCCCACTCAGATGAATGTGCTCAGACGTCTTTTTTAAGATACCACAGTTTGAAGTGTTCTGCACATCTGTTATTCATAACCTAATGATTTGTTTCGGAGTATTCCTTAAACGTGTTTAGCTAGGGATCCTAAAAACACTCAAGCAGTACCCAAGGAGTCGCAGAAGTGTGTTGTATGTGAACTATTTTTTGGATGTCCTAAATTTTCTTGCAGTCCTCCGAATAAGCCCAAGTCGACCTTTCGCATTCCCTGTAACCGGCTTTATGTACTCTTTCCGTTTCGCAGCGATATTCAGCGTTATGCCTCTATATTGGGTCGGTGCACTAGATCGTCGTTTAATATACATAGTAGATACGCATAACAGGAAGGGTTAGAGTTGGTAGGAGGGGTAGATGTCAGGGTGAAGCTCATCATCTGGGAGGGGTAGGGGCTGGAAGCTGCATTAGGAAAGGATGTGGAGGGTAGGGAGACGGAGAGAGGGTGGGACACAATGGTAAAGGCATGGCAACAGGCTGGGGGTGGAGAGAAATGGGGTCACCAGGGGGTGGGGGAATCGAGTCAACGGACATTATACAGGGTGCAGATGTGTTCAAGGAAAAGGAGAAGGTGGGGGAAGGGAATGAGGTCGTAGAAGATGCATGTGGGGCTGGGGGGGGGGGGGGGGGATGGATGCAGATATGGAAGCCGAACTGTGGTGCATGGCGTTCAAGGATATGGAGGGCTTTATGGAACCTGTGAGGGGCGGAAATCCAAGCGACACTGGCATAACAAATGTTGGGGTAGATCAAGAATTTGTACATGTGAAGCATGGTGGAATAATGCTGTCCCCATGTCCAGCTGGACAGAAGTTTCAGGAGGTGGAGTCGGTTGTGGGCTTTGTGTTGGATTTTAAGGAGATGGGGAATCCAGGTGAGGTGGTGGTCGAGAGTGAGACAAAGGTATTTGAGGTTACTAGTGAGATGGATAGGACGGCCATAAATGGTTAAGCAAAAATCATGGAGATGGAAGGAGCTTGTGGTGCGGTCTACGATGATCGCCTGGGTCTTGAAGGAGTTCCTACGAAGGAATCACTGGTTGCACAAAGTGGTAAACTGGCAAAGATGGGTTTGGAGGGTACATTGGGACCGTTGAAGGGTAGGATAAAGGGCTAGGAAGGTGGTGTCATCAGCAAACTGGAGGAGACGAACAGATGGGGGAGGTTTGGGCATACCAGCAGTCGTACAGTCAGAGAAAACGTCCCTTTACCACAACAAACAGATGTTATATTCAAATCATCCCATATCCTCCTGCAGTTACTCTTCAACAGCATTTTCAAACACACTGCGCATCGTCATCAAACAGCTGCCGTTTGCTGCTCACTCCATGCGTCAGAATGCGTATATATACATGGCGAACATTAATAAAAGCGACAAACTGCAGGGACGGATTCCTGACGGAAAATAGACGGAGAGGTCGGCTCAAATGGCTCTGAGCACTATAGACTTAACATCTGAGGTCATCAGTCCTTTAGACTTAGAACTACTTAAACCTAACTAACCTAAGGGCATCACACACATTCCTGCCCGAGGCAGGATTCGAACCTGTGACCGTAGCAGCAGAACGGTTCCGGACTGAAGCGCCTAGAACCGCTCAGCCACAACGGCCGGCAGAAAGGTCACCTGAAAATGTGTCTGGAAATGCATCGTTTCCATGGCAGATGGCGCTGATGAATGGAAGATTCTCCCATCATTTGCCGCGTGTTCCTTATGCTTTGCAGGTTGTGCGATTAACGCAGTGTAGAGTAAGCAGCAGAATGGTCTCATATTCATGTTGCGAACAAGTCGAGATAGTGTTTGTTCGGCCAAGCAGATGGAAACGGTCAAGAGGCAGTTTAGCTATACGGAAACAAGTTTTCTCACAGACACCAACCACATCACGCAATATTTCAAGTCCGTGTTTGGTGTTTCTGTGATTATGGGTTCTTCGTGATAGACGAACGTGCATGGAGGTGTCCATCTGGGCTTGTCCCGATATGAATACCGGACGATTCTGCTGTTTACAGTACGCTGGGTCCATGACACAGGGCCCGTTGTCAGCGGAAGCGTCATTCGTCGTTGCCCTCTATTGTGCAACGATGCATTTCCGGACTCTTGTTCATACTACCCTTTTTCCTGCACTTCCAGTCAAGAATCCGTCCCAGCAGTTTCCCGTTTTATTAATGTTCATCCTGAACAGTGTATAACAGAGATCCTGTCCCACTTTTTTGGGCACTCCTTGCCTCTGACAATCACTCGCCGTCCAGGATAACGTATGGGGGGTCGATTACTTAAAAAATATTCGAGCCACAAACATAATTGAAAACCTAGTACGTATGCTGGGATCTCCGTTACCAGTCTGCAGTGGGTATTGTGCCTAGAGCTTTCTGGAAATCTGCCTGTTGCCTTTGTCCAGGATTTTGTGCGAGGAAAGAATAAACTGAATTTCGTATCAGTGATGCTTTCTAAATCCGTGCTAATATGTGGACAGAAGATTCTCCGCCACAAGGAAATTTATTATTTTCGGGCACAGAATACGCTCAAGAATTCTGTAGAAAACCGAAGATAAGGATAATAGGCTGTAATTTTGCAGGTCCATTCTCTTACCTTTCTTATGTACGGGTGTCACCTGTACTTCCTCTCAATCGCTTGATACTTTGAGCTGGGTGAAAGATTCATGATAAATGAAACCTTAGAGCACTCTCTGTGAAACCGAAATAAGATGCCGCCCAAACCTGGTGACGTACATTGTAACATTACTATCACACATCAGTAACTGATATTTTTTCATTTTTGGCACTATTCCGTAGTTATTTTATTGAGAGTACTGGACACGTCGGCTTGGGAAGAAGCATTTATATTTTTCGCAGTGGAAACGTACACCGCCGGTGTGTTCTCATGGTCTGAAGTGAGCCTGCCACCTGCTTCGATCTGGACATGGCGAGGGGGGAAGATTCCATGCCGCCGCAGCTGTACCAACAAAATAATTGAGTACGTCATATTTGCCTTTTCTACACCCCCATTAGTGATCGAGACGCCGCCGCGCTTCTCTGCCAGCGTGAGAAAGTTGGTTGCTTTCGCTGAAAAATTTTGATCATCCAAACAAACTAACTCACTCCACCACCGTGATTGGCGCGTTGAGGCCGACCAATCTACGAGACACTGCTCTAGGCCAGTACCAACCTCGAATTCGTTAATGTGTGTTTTGTAAGCCAAGAATGGGATGTTTCTGCTGCATTCCCAGTTTTTTCATGCAATAAGCGATGTTCTCGCCCATCACGTGGGCAACAGGATTGAGTCGCCCCTTCGATGTACAGTTTTTGAAAGTAGAGAATAGGGGATGCAGAACTAAGTTTCATAGCATTAGTGTTGTGGACGCCATAGCATTGGTTTCTAGGCGCCAAAACTTTCGTCTCCCACCCACTGTCTGGAGCTGCTCGGCGAATGTTTTGCTGATTTTTGGGAAAGTTTCACAGCCTGCTGTGTTGTGATACGTACTCCGAGCAACTCGCCACTTACTTGTTGTGGCACGCAACTCGAGTCAGCCATTTGATTACATTTTATGATTCTGTCTCATTACCGTTGAATCCACAAGTTGCCGAAATAATGATAACTTGTTAAGTAATTTGGTACTTCCCCGTTTTTGTAAGAATTCCATCTACATTTTAACAAAATTTTAATCTCTGTTAACTACTTCTGTATTTTGTCCAGTAATTAGAGCAAATAGAATCTGTAGTGCTCAGACTTCATCTAGATAGCAAGGCCCTTCAAATTGTCCTACAACTTTTCCATGGTTAAGGGAGGCACTAACAATAAATATAACCTGTTGCATGCCTAAATTTACTGTTTTCACTGTGATGGTACAGTCGTTGTGCGCAGTGTCCGAACTGAAGTATCATTCGCTTACTGTTCAGTGAAGGCAACGAGCACTGCAATCGCTCGTCTTGAATGATTATAAGGCTGGTTTTTTTTGTTTTTTTTTTTTTTTTTTTACTACGAAGAGTGGTGTCGTTTTCCCTGAGGATGACGTTAAAATCTTAACATTTGAAAAGTCGTTAACGTCATTTGAATTCCCCCTCTCCTTATTGACTGGAGACAGTTTCTTAGAGGATCTCAGACTATCGCTTAGCATAAAAAAAGAGCACTCACGGGCACTCCACAAGCAGTCTTCTGCCCGAGCAGCTGCATCCTCTGTCTAGTGCTCGTCTGTTCGGGAAATTCTACATTATTCTCCATCCCGTGGCGCACGTCCAGAAATCTCCAACCGAGAGTGTCACAGACTCGATGCACCCTATGATTGAGATCCTCTACTCGGCTCACAACCGAATGACTCACGTCATTTCTAAGCAGATTAGTCGTAAGCTCTGCCTGCTATACCTTTACCCTGCAAACAACGCCAGCAGTCGTTAACACTGCCACCAGCTGCCCGTCCGACCTGTTGATGGTCTAAGAACCCAAGCTGGAAGCGTCACTTGTTCAGACATGCGCGACAATTTGCAGATGACTCCACCCCGTAACCACGATAGCTGCTGGTAGTGCCCTATCTACATCTCGGACGAGAACCACCAACAGACATACCGAGTGCGCATTTCAAGCCATTGATACTATTTCCCAAAGCGGCTCCATAGCGCGGCTAATATCGAGCTACCGATATCTACCAAACCTCTGCTCATTCTCCAGTCTGTTCTAAAGCGTAAATGTTTGCACAGTTTTGGTTATAGCACGCGTGAAATATGAAATTTTATGTATGCTGCATGTCAGTTCCATAGAATTTATATCGAAAGAGTGTTACATTTTGCCTTCTAAATTTGATATAGTGCCTTGCTGAGTACGCGATATCGTGGTCAACTCTGTATGACTGTGTTGTTCACTTGTTGTGGATTATTTGGGGGAAAACAATTAAATGTAAGAACAGACCTTCGTTGATTCGTTTTGACTTATCAGTTGTTATTTTCGCTTTGGCGGCACCGACTATTAATCTACAAGACTAAGACCCAGACCACCACGTGAATTAATCATCTTAGACACTCTATCGAAAACAACTTGTTTCATTATTTTATACCTTTCTTGTAGTTTTTTGTTTTCTCTACCAAAACTGTTAATTTAAAGTATTTTTGCAAGCACTTCCCCTTCATTCTTCGTAGATCCACACTGCCCCTTCCACATTCAGAGTGTTCTGCAATCCGTTTCTGGCCACACTGACGTCGCTTCCGCGTCCCCTCGGTTGGCTGCGTCCTTCTTCGTTGCACCGTGCCTATGCAACCTTGTTACAGGAGATGACAGCAAAAAGAAAAGAAAAGAATAGAACGCAGCTTTCACGTGACCGTGAGAGGAGTACTTATGGATAATTCCTCTTCTTTACGCTACTATGTTAATCAAATAACTACGTAAAAGGGCTACTAAGTTTTGGGACTAATTTAAATATTATTTTACGCGGAAATAATTTTAATCACTTGTATATTAATATATATCTGAGGTGACATTGGGAATCTACTGCTGGGTAACATTCATTAAGATGTTGCTTCACCTTTTGCATTGTGAGAGTCTTGGATGTTACTTCGTATGCTGTTCACACGATGGTCGTGAAGTTCCTCCTGAAGCCTCTTTCGCCATTCGAAGCGGCTCTGCTGAGGGCCAACAAGTGTATGAAGAAGCGCCCCTATGACTGAGCACTGCGGGTTTCAGTTGTCACCAGGCAAACTTAATTGGTGTCTAGGAATCAGAGTCTGTAGACCATTCAATTCGGTTGATTTCTGCCTTCTGGAGAATGGTGTTCATGACTCAGGTGCGGTGAGCTCGTGCGTTATCGACTTGAGAACAATTCACCACTGGAATGTTGACTGTATAGCTGGACAGAAGGTTGAAGGATCCTGTCCTCATATTACACAGCTATTAAATTATCCTCCAAAGCGATCAGAAAAGTGCGACTTCCCTACATATTACGAGCTAAAAAACATGGTCGGCTTACTTCCGGGTTGAAGCCATGCGATTGCAGGTTTCATACCTTCATTGACAGCTGCTCGTTTGCCTACTGCTTTATGACGATCATGAAGCATTTGACAAATCCTGTAAGCTTCAGTGAAGAGAACCAGACGCCTGTGCCGTGAAACTGAACTTCGTGCACAGTTGCCGTCCTTCATGCGGAGCTGTGACCACGGTAGGCACGCTTTGGCGCTCATAGGCAGAGGCAGCGATAGGCGCCAGTGCCGCTCCGAGTTTAGGTGGGTCAGCACGACACGGAAAAGTTAATCAGCTGCACCGAATGATAACAACGCCGGATTGGTGTAACAGCAGAAAAAAAAATCCATTCAGTCTGTAAAGGCCGTTGCTTATAAACAAATACTGTGCCATATAATTCAAGTGTCTGAGACCCAGACCATGTTGGACTAACAGGGGATATCGAACGTATACGACGAAGGGCAGCGCAGCTGTTCACAGGTTTATTTCACCACTGGGAAAACATCATGGAGACGCTGCAAACGTTAAATTGATTGCAGCCTGAAGGTACTGACGTTACTTTATTTTAATGAGCCATCAGTCTTTTGATTTGTCTGATGCGATCCGCCACGAATTTCTCTCCTGTGCCAATCTTTTCATCTGGGAGTAGCATTTGCAACACACGTACTCAATAATTTGCTGAATGTATTCCAATCTCTATCTTCCTCCACAGTTTTTGCCCTCTAGAGCTCCATCTAGTTTCATAGAAGTCATTCCCTGATGTGTTAACAAATGTCCTATCAACTCGTCCCTTCTCCTTGTCAATGTTCACCACATATCTCATTCCTCTCAGATTCTGTGCAGAACCTCCTCATTTCTTACCTTATCAGGCCACTTAACTTCCAACATTCGTCTGTAGCAACACATCTGAAATGCTTCGATTCTCTTCTGTTCCGGTTTTCCCACTATCATACAATGCTGGTGCACCAGACGTACCAGTACATTCTCAGAAATTTCTTCCCCAAATTGAGGCCAGGCTTTTCCTGGCCGAGAATGCCCTTTTTGCTAGCGCTAGCCTGCTTTTGACATCCTCCTTCCCCCTCCGTCACTGGTTATTTTGCTGGCTAGGTAGCAGAATTCCTTAACTTCATCTACTTCCTGATCATGAATCCTGATGTTAAGTTTCTCACTGTTCTCATTTCTGCTACTTCTCGTTATTTTGGTCAATCTCCTATTTGCTCTCAATCCAAATTCTGTAATCATTAGATGGCTCTGAGCACTATGGGACTTAAAATCTATGGTCATCAGTCCCCTAGAACTTAGAACTCCTTAAACCTAACTAACCTAAGGACATCACACAACAACCAGTCATCACGAGGCAGAGAAAATCTCTGACCCCGCCGGGAATCGAACCCGGGAACCCGGGCGCGGGAAGCGAGAACGCTACCGCACGACCACAAGCTGCGGTCTTCTGTACTCAATAGCAGTCCACATAATTCTTCTTCTGCTTCATTCAGGATAGAAATGTCATCAGCGAACAGTATCATTCATATCCTTTTACGTTGAACTTTAATTTGATTCCTGAACCTTTCTTTTATTGCTATCATTGCTTCTTCGATGTATAGATTGAACAGTAGTTGCACAGCCTTTTTAATTCTAGCACTTCGTTCATCGCCGTCCGCTCTTATTATTCCCTGTTAGCCCTTGTGTATGTTACACATTACCGGTCTCTCTATAGCTTACACCTATTTTTCTCAGACCTTGTAACATCTTGCACCATTTTACGTTGACGAATGCTTTTTCCACGTCGACAAATCCTGTGATTTTTTAAAATTTTATTTTTATTTGCCGGCCGTGGTGGCCGAGCGGTTCTAAGTCTGGAACCGCGCGACCGCTAGGTCGCAGATTCGAATTCTGCCTCGGGCATGGATGTGTGTGATGTCCTTAGGTTAGTTAGGTTTAGGTAGTTCTAAGTTCTAGGGGACTGATGACCTCAGATGTTGAGTCCCATAGTGCTCAGAGCCATTTAAACCATTTTTTTAATTTAATCTTGCTTCCGTAATCAACCGCAACATTGTAATTGCCACTTTGGTGACTTTACGTTTCCTGAAGTCGAACTGATAGCTATCTAACACATCGTCAATTTTCTTTTCCATTCTTCTGTATATTATACTGGTAAGTAACTTGGACGCATGAGCTGTTATTCTGATTGTGCGATAATTCTCGAACTTGTCAGCTCTTGCAGTCTTCAGAACTGCATGGGTGATTTTTTGTGGTTTTTTTTTTTTCGAAAGTCAGATGGTATGTCGCCAGACTCATACCTCCTACACACCAACGTGAATAGCTGTTTTATTGGCACTTCCCCCAATGATTTTAGAAATTCACCTGGAATGTTATCTCACCCTTTCGACTTATTTAAGTCCTCCAAAGCTCTCTTGAATTCTGATTCTAATCCTGGATCCCCTCTCTCTTCTAAATAGACTCCTATTTCTTCTTCTGTCACGTCAGACATTTCTTCCCCCTCAAAGAGGGCTTCATTGTACTCTTTCCATCTATCCGCTCTCTCCTCTCTATTTAGCAAAGGAATTTCCGTTGCACTCTTAATGTTACCAGCCTGCTTTTACTTTCACCGAAACTTGTTTAGACTTTCGTATATGCTGAGTCTGTCCTGTCGACCATCGTTTCTTTTTCTATTTCTTCACATTTTTCATGCAGCCATTTCGTCTTAGCTTCCCTGCACTTCGTGTTTGTCTTTCCTCAGTGACTTGCATTTCTGCAGTCCTAAATTTGCATGAATGTTTTTGTACTTCCTTCTTTCATCGGTCAACTTATCTTCTTTGTAACAATGTTTTCTTCCCAATTTCTGTAATTACTCTTTTTTAGATGTCCATTCCTCTTAAACAGTACTGCAAACTGAGCTATCTTTTATTTCTGTTTCTTCAGCCTTAGACAACTTCAAGCATATCTCGTCATTCCTTAGTATTTCCGTATCCCTGATTTTGAGTATTGATTCTTCCTAACCAATCTTTTAAACTTCAGCGTACTCATCACTACTACATTGTGATCTGAGTCTATCTGTTCCTGGGTAATCTTTACAGTCGAGTCCCTGATTCCTGAATCTCAACGTGACGATGATGTAATCTAACTGAAATCTTCCTGTATCAATCTGCCTTTTCCAATTATATCTCCTACTCTTGTAATTCTTAAACAGAGTATTCGCTATTACTAGCTGAAATTTATTACATAACTCAATTAGTCCTTCTCATCTCTCATTCCTTGTCCCAAGCCTATATTATCCTATAATCTTTTCTTCTACTCCTTCCTGTACAGCTGCATTCCAGTCCCCCATAAGTATTAGATTTTCACCTCCCCTCATATACTGTATTACCTGTTCAATATCCTCATATACTTTCTCTATTTCTTCATCTTCGGCATGCGACGTCGGCATGTATACCTGAACTATCGTTGTCGGTGTTTGTTTGCTGTCGATTCTGATAAGAGTAATCCTATCACAGAACTGTTTACAGTAATACACTCTCTGCGCTTACTATTCGTAATGAGTCCTACTCCCGCCATACCATTTTCTACTGCTGTTGGTATTACTCTATACTCATCTGACCAGAAGTCCATATCTTCTTTCCATTTCACCTATACTATATCTAGATTGAGCCTTTGGATCGCCCCTTTCAAATTTTCTGTCTTCCCTATCACATTATAGCTTCTGACATTCCATGACCCGGCTCGTAGGATGTTATCTTTTCTTGATTATTAAACCTTTTTCTCATCGTCACCTTCGCACTGGCAGTCCTCTCCTGGAGATCCGAATGGGAGACTATTCCGGAATCTTATGCCAATGGAGATCATCGTGACCCTTTTTTAATTACAGGCCACATTTACTGTGGATACACGTTTTCTGTCTTTAATGCAGTGGTTTCCATTGTCTTCAGCATCCTCACGCCGTTTATTACTGCTGTATGCTGACGCTACTAGTAATAACTGCCATTACAGAGAAAACTATAGGAGAGTTCTTAAATGACATTTTCCAATGAATTATTAGGTGGTTCACTGAAAAAGGACTCTCCAGAAATCTGAAAGAACACACTGCATTAAATTCTGTACAACAAATAGTGTCAACGTAGTACATGAACAGGAGTCGGTAAAAAAGTTAGTGCTCAAATTATTTGGGTGTGCATACTGACGAAAACTTGAACTGGACGGAGTATATTACTGAGCTTCTGAAACAATTAAGTTCTCTTACTATTGCTCTTCGTGCATTAAGTCGTTCCATAACACAAGACTTACCGGACTTCGCCGTACGCCTAGTAAGTAGTAACATGTATGTCATTTTTGACTCACAGTAGGAAACCACCGTTTTATTCGTATTTTGGCGATGTTTTGAGTGTCGCCTTGTTGACAATACGTTCAAGAAGACTCTAAAGCTGTAACTAAGTCATATTCGGTTACTAAAATGACTAGTTCACTGTCCAACATTAAGTTTCAGAAGCAAACTCTTTTTTATTTTAAATTTTATGGAAGAAATCCCATAGTCTTTGATCAATCGTCATTACAACAAGTACACTACTTGATCAAAGGTATCCGGACACCCCCCACCACCCGAACATACAGGGTGTTTCAAAAATGACCGGTATATTTGAAACGGCAATAAAAACTAAACGAGCAGCGATAGAAATACACTGTTTGTTGCAATATGCTTGGGACAACAGTACATTTTCAGGCGGACAAACTTTCGAAATTACAGTAGTTACAATTTTCAACAACAGATGGCGCTGCAAGTGATGTGAAAGATATAGACGACAACGCAGTCTGTGGGTGCGCCATTCTGTACGTCGTCTTTCTGCTGTATGCGTGTGCTGTTCACAACGTGCAAGTGTGCTGTAGACAACATGGTTTATTCCTTAGAACAGAGGAATTTTCTGGTGTTGGAATTCCACCGCCTAGAACACAGTGTTGTTGCAACAAGACGAAGGTTTCAACGGAGGTTTAATGTAACCAAAGGACCGAAAAGCGATACAATAAAGGATCTGTTTGAAAAATTTCAACGAACTGGGAACGTGACGGATGAACGTGCTGGAAAGGTAGGGCGACCGCGTACGGCAACCACAGAGGGCAACGCGCAGCTAGTGCAGCAGGTGATCCAACAGCGGCCTCAGGTTTCCGTTCGCCATGTTGCAGCTGCGCTCCAAATGACGCCAACGTCCACATATCGTCTCATGCGCCAGAGTTTACACCTCTATCCATACAAAATTCAAACGCGGCAACCCCTCAGCGCCGCTACCATTGCTGCACGAGAGACATTCGCTAACGATATAGTGCACAGGATTGATGATGGCGATATGCATGTGGGCAGCATTTGGTTTACTGACGAAGCTTATTTTTACCTGGACAGCTTCGTCAATAAACAGAACTGGCGCATATGGGGAACCAAAGAGCCCCATGTTGCAGTCCCATCGTCCCTGCATCCTCAAAAAGTACTGGTCTGGGCCGCCATTTCTTCCAAAGGAATCATTGGCCCATTTTTCAGATCCGAAACGATTACTGCATCACGCTATCTGGACATTCTTCGTGAATTTGTGGCGGTACAAACTGCCTTAGACGACACTGCGAACACCTCGTGGTTTATGCAAGATGGTGCCCGGCCACATCGCACGGCCGACGTCTTTAATTTCCTGAATGAATATTTCGATGATCGTGTGATTGCTTTGGGCTATCCGAAACATACAGGAGGCGGCGTGGATTGGCCTCCCTATTCGCCAGACATGAACCCCTGTGACTTCTTTCTGTGGGGACACTTGAAAGACCAGGTGTACCAACAGAATCCAGAAACAATTGAACAGCTGAAGCAGTACATCTCATCTGCATGTGAAGCCATTCCGCCAGACACGTTGTCAAAGGTTTCGGGTAATTTCATTCAGAGACTACGCCATATTATTGCTACGCATGGTGGATATGTGGAAAATATCGTACTATAGAGTTTCCCAGACCGCAGCGCCATCTGTTGTTGAAAATTGTAACTACTGTAATTTCGAAAGTTTGTCTGCCTGAAAATGTACTGTTGTCCCAAGCATATTGCAACAAACGGTGTATTTCTATCGCTGCTCGTTTAGGTTTTATTGCCGTTTCAAATATACCGGTCATTTTTGAAACACCCTGTACATTCTTCATATTAGATGTATTGTGGTGCCACCTACTGCCAGGTACTCCGTATCAGCGACCTCAGTAGTCATTGGATATCGTGAGATAGCAGAATGGGGAGTTCCGCGGAACTCACGGACTTCGAACGTGATCAGGTGATTGTGTGTGTGTGTGTGTGTGTGTGTGTGTGTGTGTGTGTGTGTGTGACTTGTTTCATACGTCTGTATGCGAGATTTCCACACTCCTGAACACTCCGAGGTCCACTGTTTCCGATGTGATAGTTAAGTGGAAACGTGAAGCGACACATACAGCACAAACGCGTAAAGGCCGAACTCGTCTGTTGACTGACAGAGACCGTCGACAGTTGAAGAGGTTCGTAATGTGTAATAGGCAGACATCTATCCAGACCATCATACAGAAATTCCAAACTGCATCAGGATCCACAGCAAGTACTAGAACAGTTAGGCTGGAGGTGAGAAAACTTGGATTTAATGGTCGAGCAGCCGCTCACAAGACAAAGAACGCCTCGCTTGGTTTAAGGATCGTTAACACCGGACGATTGAACAGTTGAAGAAACGTTGTGCGCAGTGACGAATCACGGTACACAATGTGGCCATCCGATGGCCGGGTGGGCGTGTGGCGAAATCCGGTTGAACGTAATCTGCCAACATGTGTAATGCCAACAGCAAAATTCGGAAGCGATGGTGTTATGGTGAGGTCATGTTTTTCATTTAGGGTCTTGCACATCTTGTTGTTTTGCGTCGCACTATCACAGCACAGGTCTACATTGATGTTTTAAGCACCTTCTTGCTTCGCACTGTTGAAGAACAATTCGGGGATGGGGACTGAATCTTTAAACACGATCGAGCATCTGCTCATAATGCACGGCCTGTGGCGTAGTGGTTGCACGACAATGACGTCCCTGTAATGGACTGGCCTGGACAGAGTCCTGACCCGAATCCTATAGAACATCTTTGGGATGTTTTGGAACGCCGATGGAGGGCTCCACGAACTTGTAAGTCATTTTCAGCCAGGTGTTCGGATATTTTTGATCACATAGTGTAAGAAAAATATTAGAATGTTTTTATATACAAAAAGATTAAAACAGAGTGGAAACACATTGTTTATGTGAGTATGAATAGCATTTTTACTCACATAAACAGACAAATAAGGTACTTACCGAGAATGTGTGAAAGATTGTAAAACACAGCGGATGACTAAAGTGCTCTACGTGTTTCTGGCTTATTGAAATCAAGGAAGTAAAACATAAGGACAAACAACTCAAGTCAATAATAATAAATACTCGGAAATGTATAGGAATAGACGGTTGGCAGAATTGTCTGAAGTGCGATGGGCTCACAGCTCAGAATTCGACATGTGTGTTGACTTAGCATCTTTTACACATAATTTTTGCACTTGAAGCATACGTATATATATTATTCCCTTTTTGTTGTTTGCAGCAAACCTGAATTTGACAACGCCGTCTATTTCCATAATAGCCAGAGGCTGTATCGAGTGCCTGCAACGGGGGGATTGGTTCCTCTCTGCAGTTTGTAAGGGGCAGCACACTCTCCTGCTACTCTGAATGCGAAGTCTCGGTGTTCAAATGGCTCGGAGCACTTTGGGAGTTAATTTCTGAGGTCATCAGTCCCCTAGAACTTAGAACTACTTAAACCTAAGGACATCACACACATCCATGCCTGAGGCAGGATTCGAACCTGCGACCGTAGCGGTCGCGCGGTTCCAGACCGTAGCGCCTAGAACCGCTCGGCCACTCCGGCTGGCGGTCTTGGTGTGAAATCTTCTTAGAGGTAAGTAACGTGAAAATTGTGTGAGCATTTATTACTAGAAGATCAATAATATTGTAAAGGACATGCAGAGGCCATCGGTGGATGCCAATTCGGTCACTGTAGTGTCTAGCCATTTGGTCAACTATATCGACTCCCCCCTAGCTTACATAACAAAACTTCACAGTTTCCTCTCAGTATTCTCATTCACCTGACATTCAGACATTCAGGATGCACGTTACTCAGAATGACTATTTTTTTTTCTTTTTCCTTTGGTACATCCTGAGAAGATTGTCACCTGAAATGTACCAGTGTGTTGAATAGAATGCGTCGTCTCCGCTTTGCACAACGCTAGGGATTCCTTTGAGTGATCACCGAAGAGTGCTAAATAAACTTGTTCTGTTTTGTTTCAGCTCATCCGTCAGTTTTATGGAGATGAAGAAGTTATGACTCGTAATCTTAAGACCATAGTTGAGGAACTGCTATGCCAGCTTCATAACGACATGGTGTCCAAGACCCTCGCTTGGATCATGAGTTTCATATTTGCCACGGTAAGGGAATATATTCAGGATGTAGCGCTTGTCAGCATCGTGCAAAAACCGTTATTTCTTCTCATACTTATCAGGTTTACTCGGAACGTACTGTACGAATGGGCACCTGCACTCACAGGGCTACAGATGCTCTTCGAGCGTCATGTTCTTGCATGGCTTGTAGCAGTCAATGCATTTTTCAGCAAATATATTCCATACATCCGAAGCACCACCACATTTGTCAGTTCCCTTACGTTGTCCTCTTGTTGACATAGAATCAAACCTAAGATGATTGCTTATTTCTGTAAATCTGTTCCCTGACATGATGCTTTGAAAGAAAGTCACTTATTGGTACATGAGTCTTTCTGTAAAATACCTAGAGTGCCACACACTCCACGAGCGTAGAGCAATCCCATGAAAGCATCTAGCTCTTCCACGCTAAGGGACCCCTCATTATTGCCAGCTGTGCTGTGAGCTTTTTCTTCAGTGCACTTTGTTATCGGTTTCAGGATCGGGTAGCTGACATTCAGCCGCAACATAGTGTAATAAGTCACCTACAACATGGAACAAGCCAAACGACATCTGCCCGTGTAACTCCCGCAACAAATTCTGGGTGCTCCATCAGGTAGCTGTCCGTAACTCCTTCACCCTGCCGTCCTTGTCGAATGCACCGTGCTGTACTGCATACACGTTTGGCTTGTCATTGGCTAGACGTTCACGCCTTCGGGTAGAATCTGTAAATCCGACACTTAAAGAATAGAAGAAAGAAAGCCGTACAATGGACTGTGCGCTTATTGGTTCAAAATCTTAGGTAAAATGATTCATGTTTACGTTGTGCTAAGAGGTAGATCATCGACAGAGGGGTCAGATTCCGTTTGCTGTTTATTTGATGCCTCTGAATCTGTTGAGTCAGCAGTTTCCACTGGAACTAAACCGTCGTCCTCTTCTGCATTCGTCTCACTACCAGAGTAATCACTCGCTTGCGTATGTGAAACGTTCTCCAGCTCGTAATGATTCTCGGCCTCGGTAAGATAATGTCGTCTTGCATCAATGACGCGAACTCGCGAAAATAAACTGCACGCACACGTCGCTAGCGTTTAAACTGACTCAACCTGATCGGTCCGACCGTAGACAAATATATACTGACGGGTAGCTTTCGTAAGTGCAACACACTTCACATCTCCTGTCGTGTAAGAGAAATTCTAGCGGTGCCCCAGTAGTGGAGGGGCTTCCCCATTGTACAATATGTTACTCTGTGACTTCTTAGTATCACTTTGTAGGTCTGCATGTCGCCAGTCCGTAGAAATCGGGAAGTCGTCCTGATGTAAAGTATCACCCTACTGCCGAATTCTTCGTAGTTTCGCGTTCCTCTTGGCTCAGAGTGTCCTAATATACAACATCTAGTGAATAACGTCGAAGCACGCTCAGAAACTGTTGAGTATGAAAGCTGGTGTTACTGATATAAAATAGCGTTAAAATTGGTGTAGATAAAAAAATGACTCAAATACTAAAGTTGTTACAGGTAAGTTTCTTATACCTCTAGGTGGGATACGGAGACGAAATTTTGGTGAGTTGTTCCATTCCCCACGTTTGTGTGTTATTCTACACTCCTGGAAATGGAAAAAAGAACACATTGACACCGGTGTGTCAGACCCACCATACTTGCTCCGGACACTGCGAGAGGGCTGTACAAGCAATGATCACACGCACGGCACAGCGGACACACCAGGAACCGCGGTGTTGGCCGTCGAATGGCGCTAGCTGCGCAGCATTTGTGCACCGCCGCCGTCAGTGTCAGCCAGTTTGCCGTGGCATACGGAGCTCCATCGCAGTCTTTAACACTGGTAGCATGCCGCGGCAGCGTGGACGTGAACCGTATGTGCAGTTGATGGACTTTGAGCGAGGGCGTATAGTGGGCATGCGGGAGGCCGGGTGGATGTACCGCCGAATTGCTCAACACGTGGGGCGTGAGGTCTCAACAGTACATCGACGTTGTCGCCAGTGGTCGGCGGAAGGTGCACGTGCCCGTCGACCTGGGACCGGACCGCAGCGACGCACGGATGCACGCCAAGACCGTAGGATCCTACGCAGTGCCGTAGGGGACCGCACCGCCACTTCCCAGCAAATTAGGGACACTGTTGCTCCTGGGGTATCGGCGAGGACCATTCGCAACCGTCTCCATGAAGCTGGGCTACGATCCTGCACACCGTTAGGCCGTCTTCCACTCACGCCCCAACATCGTGCAGCCCGCCTCCAGTGGTGTCGCGACAGGCGTGAATGGAGGGACGAATGGAGACGTGTCGTCTTCAGCGATGAGAGTCGCTTCTGCCTTGGTGCCAATGATGGTCGTATGCGTGTTTGGCGCCGTGCAGGTGAGCGCCACAATCAGGACTGCATACGACCGAGGCACACAGGGCCAACACCCGGCATCATGGTGTGGGGAGCGATCTCCTACACTGGCCGTACACCACTGGTGATCGTCGAGGGGACACTGAATAGTGCACGGTACATCCAAACCGTCATCGAACCCATCGTTCTACCATTCCTAGACCGGCCAGGGAACTTGCTGTTCCAACAGGATAATGCACGTCCGCATGTATCCCGTGCCACCCAACGTGCTCTAGAAGGTGTAAGTCAACTACCCTGGCCAGCAAGATCTCCGGATCTGTCCCCCATTGAGCATGTTTGGGACTGGATGAAGCGTCGTCTCACGCGGTCTGCACGTCCAGCACGAACGCTGGTCCAACTGAGGCGCCAGGTGGAAATGGCATGGCAAGCCGTTCCACAGGACTACATCCAGCATCTCTACGATCGTCTCCATGGGAGAATAGCAGCCTGCATTGCTGCGAAAGGTGGATATACACTGTACTAGTGCCGACATTGTGCACGCTCTGTTGCCTGTGTCTACGTGCCTGTGGTTGTGTCAGTGTGATCATGTGATTTATCTGACCCCAGGAATGTGTCAATAAAGTTTCTCCTTCTTGGGACAATGGATTCACGGTGTTCTTATTTCAATTTCCAGGAGTGTATATTCTTATACGCTGATGGACCAAAACATCATGACCACCTTCTTAATAGCATGTTTGTCCATCTTTGGAAGGAATCACATTGCTGCTCCTGCGTATCAGGGATACGACAGCTTGTTGGTAGATTTATGGAGGTACATTTCATTGGATATTTAACATTAGATTTCGACGCACAGATCATCTAATGTTTCGTAAATACCGCGCCGCCGATTTGCATACGCTGTGATGACACCCGATAGCTACTCAGATGGGTTCTATAGGATTTGGATCAGACGAATTTGGCCGTCGCGACATCAACGTGAGTTCACTATTATGTTACTCAAACCTCTGTAGCGCAGCTCTGACTCCGAGACGCGGACAATGATACTGCTGAAACATGACATCACTGTCGAAGAGACATCAAGCATAAAGGGATGCAAATGGTTCGCAGCTGTCAACGTCGATTGCTACCACAGGTCTCATACAAGCTCAGGAGAATGCCTCCAATAAGATAATACTGCTCCGAATAGCATGCGTCCGTGGCGCGCTGCATGTTTCGAGCCGCCGTTCACCTGCACAACGGTGTTTGTGGAGACGATCATCGATCTACCAAAAATATGATTTACCCGAAGAGCTGACATGTTTCTACTGATCGATGGTCGAATCCCGATGGTCCTGTTGTCACTGCAATCGTAATTAACGAGGTCATTTGGTCTACATGTTAACATGTAGGGGTGGTCTGCTGTGGAGATCCATGTTCAACATTTTACGATGAACAGTGCACTCCGTAAAATTTGTGCGTTCACCAGCATTGCACTCTTTCGGCAGATTTGCCACAGATGACCGTTTATCCTACTTTCCAGAGCAGACAAGTCATCGAACTCTACGTTCTGCGAGGAGTGGTGGACTTTTAACCATTTAGCGCCTAGTGGTAATTTCACTTCCTCTTTCCGTAGATACTAACGGCAGTAGTGCGTGAACATTCGACCAGCATTCGTCGTTTTCGAGATACTCGTTCACAGGCTCTGCGTAATAATAATCTGCCCTTTGTCAGAGTAGCTTGTCCGAATAGATTTCCCTATTTGGAACTCAGATCTTCGCTATGCTGACCCCAGTCAGTGTGTGCTCCGCTTATATACTTTTATTACCATGTCCTGTGCCCGCAACGCACCAGGACGCATTCAACGTCGCGGTGGGCAGTGGTAATAATGTTCAGGCTTATCAGTGTATCTGTAGTTCTAGTTTGTATCCATCCTGTGAACCACACTTATGGAAGCGGACGGACCAGTGAATCTCTGGTTCAGGCTCTTCTGTGATTATTTACTTCGGTCCCCCCACCGCATTGGCTCTTCGTCAGTCGCTTCCCCCGCCGTGGTTAGCTGGCTGCTGGACCATCTGAAGTAGTCCTTCTGTGCCGTGTTGTCCAGGCGTGCGCTATGGTTGCTATCCCTGCTCGTGAACTCAGTTACTTATTTATTTACATTACTATTGTCAACTCTTTCCACAAACCTCCCGGAAGTTAGCAATTTTGTTCTGGTCTCATGCGTACGTTTGACGTGGATGTGATCCCCAATACCTGGGTGGTCCGAGTGCACACATTCTTGGTTTCATAATTCTGTCAGTACATTTTATACAAAAGTAATTTACATTTTAGTATGTCAATTCTGGGGTACTTCTATGTTAATAGCCCCTCTTCTTTTTCGCAGTTGGTGGCACCTGAAGATGAAGCTTTAAGCTTCGAAAACAGTTGTGGAATGAATTAAGAAAATTATTAGCAGTTGATATGAATTTTTATTCTATGAACTTCTTACAGTTGCTAATCTTGGAAACAAAGGTATCAACGTCGTGAAATAAATTGTCATATTTACACTCAGTAATGTCGTACGTAATCAATTTCAGGAGTAACTCATCACTGACAAAGAAAGTATTGATTTCACAAACACAGAAGTAAGAAATATATGTAGGGGTCAGCCATGGACGTCGTATGGGTACCTATCAATGAGCTATGTTATTCATTGATAAAGAAGTCACTGGTTCAGAAAGGAATTCAACATGCGTGAACAAAAATTTTATACATTTGCCTAATAACATAAAATTGACAGGTACTGAGGCAAGTTTTAAACCTAATATAAACTAATTTCTCCTTGTCAACTTCTTCTACTCCGCTGATGAATTGCCGTCGCTGGTGGCCGAGCGGTTCTAGACGCTTCAGTCTGGAACCGCGCGACGGCTACGGTCGCAGGTTCGAATCCTGCCTCGGGCATGGATGTTTGTGAGGTCCTTAGGTTAGTTGGGTTTAAGTTGTTCTAAGTTCTAGGGGGCTGATGACATCAGATGTTAAGTCCCATAGTGCTCAGAGCCATTTGAACCACTGATGATTTTCTACTTCAAAACAGGAGCAAAGAAAGTAGAGACGAAAAGAAAAGACCTATTTGCAAGAGTAGGACTGAAAACAATAAAGTATTGATTGCTGTTATAACTTATCATGTAGGCGTATCCTGCAAATGGACTCATTGCACATCATTTCAATGAACGAATCATTCAAATGGCATATGGAACATGTAAGTGACTAACTACGTAGACCATTCCGTGAAGGCATGCAAATTGTTACAATGATCTTCTTTAAGGAATGGCGTAGACAATATCGGTCTAGTTACTGTGTTCACAATGCATTAAGGCAAACATTCTTCGGGTGCTTTGTACGTGAATAGAACAGTATTAAGCTCTAATGAATAGTATAAATGGAAGGACCATCTGCCACGAAACCTCACAGTGGATGGCTGGATATGGATGTAAATGTAGATAAGCCAATTCCTCTGAAAGTTTCCATGCTAGGAACTTTCCTGATGTAATGTGACTTTGTCCAAGTTTGAAACTTACTTCGATGGGAGTTGACCGATCAACCATGTAAACGAGATACATAGTTACGATTGCGATCAAGACACTAAGTGCTCAGAGCAGGCAGTTTACGTTGGGCATGAGATTCGCGATAAATGCAGTCACCTGAGGAGTAGAGCTAAAAGTAAAGTCCCGAGCGACTGGGAAAAAGCGCAGGTGAATCCTGTATATAAGAAAGGACGGATCCTCAAAATTACAGACCAATATCCTTAACATCGGTTTGTTGCAGGATTATCGAACATGTTCTAAGTTTGAATATAATGAATTTCCTTGAGACAGAAGTTGCTGTCCATGCATCAGCACGGCTTTAGAAAGCATCGCTCCTGCGAAACGCAACTCGCCCTTTTTTTCACATGATATCTTGCGAACCATGAATGAACGGTATCAGACGGATGCCATATTCCTTGACTTCCGGAAAGCGCTTGACTCGGTGCCCAACTGCAGACTCCTAACTAAGGTACGAGCATATGGGATTGGTTCTCAAGTATGTGAGTGGCTCGAAGACTTCTTAAGTAATAGAACCCAGTACGTTGTCCTCGATGGTGAGTGTTCATCGGAGGTGAGGGTATCATCTGGAGTGCCCCAGGGAGGTGTGGTAAGTCCGCTGTTCTTTTCTATCTACATAAATGAACTTTTGGATAGGGTGGATAGCAATGTGCGGCTGCTTGCTGATGATGCTGTGGTGTACGGGAAGGTGTCGTCGTTGAGTGACTGTAGGAGGATACTAGATGACTTGGACAGGGTTTGTGATTGGTGTAAAGAATGGCAGCTAACTCTAAATATAGATAAATGTAAAGTAATGCAGATGAATAGGAAAAAGAATCCCGTAATGTTTGAACACTCCATTAGTAGTGTAGCACTTGACACAGTCACGTCGTTTAAATATTTGGGTGTAACATTGCAGAGCGATATGAGGTGGGACAAGCATATAATGGCAGTTGTGGGGAAGGTGGATAGTCGTCTTCGGTTCATTGGTAGAATTTTGGGAAGATGTGGTTCATTTGTAAAGGAGACCGCTTATAAAACACTAATACGACCTATTCTTGAGTACTGCTCGAGCGTTTGGGATCCCTATCAGGTCGGATTGAGGGAGGACATGGAAGCAATTCAGAGGCGGGTTGCTAGATTTGTTACTGGTGGGTTACGGAAATGCTTCAGGAACTCGGGTGGGAGTCCTTAGAGGAAAAGAGGCGTTCTTTTCGTGAATCGCTACTGAGGAAATTTAGAGAACCAGCATTTGAGGCTGACTGCAGAACAATTTTACTGCCGCCAACTTACATTTCGCGGAAAGACCACAAAGATATGAGAGATTAGGGCTCGTACAGAGGCATATAGGCAGTCATTTTTCCCTAGTTCTGTTTGGGAGTAAAACAGGGCGAGAAGATGCTAGTTGTGGTACGAGGTACCCACCGCCACGCACCGTATGGTGGATTTCGGAGTATGTATGTAGATGTAGATGTAACGATACCCCTTGTCAAGGTGGTCTGAGACAGCCCATCAAAACGCACGAACTATGTTGTTACCAAAGTAGTAAAAAACTTATTTTGGATAGTTCATGTTAGACTTAATGGGGTTTTCTCTCCCAGCTACACGTATTCCTCAAAGTCTGTTTACAGGCGTGTATGTCTCATACAGGCTGGTTGTTACGAGGGCGGCGGGAGTGCTTCAGGCTACAGATGAGACTGAAGGGCGGCGCCCGTCTCAAGTACGCACACAATACCGGTTTTGAGAATGTTTACACATTTTCCGAAACTGCTTTTAATTCTCAGAATTGTCAATGATGTAGAGGTTTCATCTTATTTTCCATAAACCGAGGTAATAGCTTTCAATAGTGCTTCGGAACGCCATTCTCTCTCTGGGCTTGTTTCAAGATTGAGGAACTGATGACTTCGTAGTTTGATCCCTAAAGCCCATACAATAAAGAAATCGACTATCGATGATTATTGTGATGTTCATTTTTCTGTTGCATAGTGGCATTCTGTCGCATAATGGGACATACTTTCAGAAACTATGTATGAAGTGTTGTACAACCTAGTGACTCACATATTGGTTGAATCAGTTTTGTTTCTCTTTTAATTACTGGTAAACGAGTACAGCTACGACTACTGAGAATGTTGGTGGTAGTGCAGGGAAACTTAGGTTCAAAATGGTTCAAATGGCTCTGAGCACTATGGGACTTAACGTCTGGGGTCATCAGTCCCCTAGAACTTAGAACTACTTAAACCTACCTAACCTAAGGTCATCACACACATCCATGCCCCAGGCAGGATTGGAACCCGCGACCGTACCAGTCGCGCTGTTCGAGAATGAAGCGCCTAGAACCGCTCGGCCACCACGGCCGGCGGAAACTTAGGGAGGGCGAAGGTTTGCCATCGGGTAACTCCAGAGTTCTTGACCCAGCAACACCAGGAAACATAGTTAGTGCCCGTTTCGCGTCTCCATTGGAGCACGAGGTTATGTCAGCTGCAGAGGGAACTCGTCACATTGATAACAGCACGCGACGTACGACGGATTGTTGTAGAACTTGTTGTAGGGCCTGTTGGATGCGGGGAGCCACACCAAAATTGTCACTGTGACCAGCTCTCTTGACTACCGCTCCCAATGCCACACTCACCAGTCTCGTGTAGCCTGTGTGACACTGAATCCTCACACGACGAGCTAGACACGTGTTTTCTGTAGAGAGAAATCGCGCTGCGGCGGGCTGTGTGTCGCTCACCACCCCTGCCATCCCCCATCGTGTCTCAGCCGCGTGGGTGGCAGTGACGCCACACAGCCTGCTGCAACTGGAAATAGCTCATGGTGTAGAGGGCCGCTTGAGTTGGTACTCCTCCAGCATGCCATTGTTCACTGCATTCAATGCCTGTGTCAAGCTAGCCTCAATGGTGGCTGTCATTCGACGAAACCCTGGAGCTGGTTCCATCCCCAAGGGTGCCCCTCAAGGGCTAATAGCCAGAGGTGAGGAATGCGAGGTGTGTGTGGAACTTCGAGAAGCTGCGTTTCGTTTTCAATTAATACTGCTTGGCATGGAGTACAATAGCTCAGAAAGGAATGCCCATCGTGGAAATACAGCCGTACTCACATAATATTCCAATGTCTGACAGATTCATACACTTCACGCAGAGCTGGGAGTTACCCATCGTGATAGATGTGCATATTAAAGCTCCGTTCCTGGGACAGAGAAATATTGCACAACAATTTGTCAGAACAAACATAGTCTTAGTGGAGCAACCAGAGTGGCTCTATCATCACTAGAATTAATTACTGTCAAATGCACATGCAGAAATATTGAACACTTTGAGTGGTTTTAAATGATTGCTAGGGCAGATAACGAAAAACGTAGTGATAATCAGGAGGTACAATTTTTTATGGTGTCCAGGTAAACACATACACAACAGCTACTTCAACTGTTTTGGTGACATCAGAGTTTCACTTTATGTCCTGAAACTAATTCCACCCGCTTTCTCATATACAAGACTAATTTCGTGTATAAACGATTCTTTCTAATGTCACTGGAATTATTTTATTGTCAGACAGTAGAGATGCGGACAATGATTTGAAAAGGAACGCTAGCGTTCGAAAATTGTTGTTATTGAAGTTTATATGCTAATTTGATGGAAAACTAAGTATGTACTGAATAAACTGAGTTGATGGTCCTTGATGTCAACTCCGTGGTGGAACTGTGTTTATTTTTGATGGTCAAAAGCTCTACGAACAGAATAATTGGATGACGCACGTGGGTGTGGAATTGTTTTATCTTGGTCTGTCGCCTAAGATTCAGTCTTGCAGACGACAGCCAAGACTCGTGGAAGTGGGTACATTTCATCACAACAGATAAGTGTTATCAGCAGAGTGAAGTACTTTATTTGTACACTCCTCCCGTCGAGAGCTTGTTGAAAGCGGTAGTTCACTATGACGCGAGTTTTCTGCAGTCCATTTATAGACTGTTTACGATTCATGCGGTGTTTTCGTATGTCATACCAAGCGACGTGCAATGTGAAATGTATCTGAAAGTGGAATAAAGGATCTAATATTTGCATATTCTATCTAAATGGTTCAAATGGCTCTGAGCACTATGCGACTTAACTTCTGAGGTCATCAGTCGCCTAGAACTTAGAACTAATTAAACCTAACTAACCTAAGGACATCACACACATCCATGCCCGAGGCAGGATTCGAACCTGCGACCGTAGCGGTCGCTCGGTTCCAGACTGTAGCGCCTAGAACCGCACGGCCACTCCGGCCGGCTATATTCTATCTAATGGCTGATGGCTATGAGGCATGTCACTGAGATTAAGCCGTAAAAGGGATAACTCCTTAAAACAAGTCACGAAATCGTCACATATTATCATTTCTTTAACTACTTAAATTCTTTTCAGTACTTATATTCTTTCAGTAGTACTCATGTGAATCTGAAACATTGTTCATCAAAATTATATTATAATTAATTGATTATTGATGTCGAAAAATATAATGCTCGTAGTTTATTCATAGTAAGACGATACATATAGCTCAAGATATTACCAACAATAAGATTATAATAAATTGGCTGTGTGTTAAATCACATTTCTCGTAATGCAGCGAGCGACAGACAAGGGCGACGAAGGTTTTTGAAGTTGTGCTCACATGGAGCCTATGCATTGTTAAGCCACATAGAGCAAAGATCACTCACATCGTATTAACTCCTATTTGCCGGCCGGTGTGGCCGTGCGGTTAAAGGCGCTTCAGTCTGGAACCGCGTGACCGCTACGGTCGCAGGTTCGAATCCTGCTTCGGGCATGGCTGTGTGTGATGTCCTTAGGTTAGTTAGGTTTAAGTAGTTCTAAGTTCTAGGGGACTGATGACCACAGAAGTTAAGTCCCATAGTGCTCAGAGCCATTTTTGAACTCCTATTTCTCGCAATGCAGCAAGCGACAGAGAAGGGCGGAAAATGTATTTTAAGTTGTGCACACATAGCGCCTCCACATTCTTACGCCGCGTAGAGCAACGATCACTAATATCGCGAATCGCCCAGTTTATCGACACTATATATTACAATACCCCTCATGCAGAAGGAGTTTATTTATAAAGTAAAAAGTTTTGTAGCCATTCTGCTTCCACCCGCCTTACTAAGTAGTTATCTATATTTCTAATGAGAGTCCAGTTATTATTTTGTATATACTTTTTTTCATGTTCCATTTCTTTCTTCTCGTGGGAGAAAGTGGGATAGAAAGTCACTGTTTCATCTTTTCTCATACGTACATAAATTTTAAACATCGACATAAATTGTGATCCCAGGACAGAAAGCAATAATGATGGGCTTATGTAATAACTTCTGTGTGTTGAATACATCAACCAATTCGAGATTGTTTGGTTTCTGAACAGGTGTAAAGTACCAATTACCATCTCTGTTTTGCTACTTGTGGCTTTGGAGTTTGTCACTTTGGATTAAAAGTTTCGGATGTGTATAGTTTTTCACGAAATAAGGATTATCGTTTGGTTGGATAGTCTTCATACAGTTATTTTCAGTTATTTGACAAAGTTCAGAAAGAAATATGTTCTTGTACAGTAGTTTACAGTTACTTGTAGAGTAGAGAACGTAAAATTATTAAATTACCTTTCGCACACCTTTCGCATGAATTTAATAGCTTTAATACGTATTAATACGTATTTAAAATCAGAGTCTGTCTACAGGCTAGATCAGCACACTGTTCGTCGTCTCAGGTATCACAACACAGCCAACAATTCTTATTACTTCAGTACTGTCCACAACGTCTCTTGCAATTAGTCAATCGCAGCGAGTCACTACTTGAAGGTAGTGATATCTAAGGTTGTTTTTATGATATGTACCTGCAGTTCATTGTCCATCACTTACACTCTAGGTTTGTTGTGTGTGGACTGAAATTAATCAACTAAGGGCTGCATGTTTATTACGTTGCCAAACTGCAGATACAAACCGACCAAAATATGGCTCTTAGCACTATGGGACTTAACATCTAAGGTCGTCAGTCCCCTAGAACTTAGAACTACTTTAACATAAGGACATCACACACATCCATGCCCGAAGCAGGATTCGAACCTGCGACCGTAGCGGTCGTGCGGTTCCAGACTGAAGCGCCTAGAATCGGTCTGCCACAACGCCCGGCAAACCGAACACATATCGCATACTCATAATCGTTTAAAAGTGCCATACCAAAACATACGCGGCATAAAACTATATACTGAGGTGACAAAAGTTATCGCGCCGGCGGGTGTGGCTGAACGGTTGTGGGCAATTCACCCAAGGAACAGTGGGAGAAATCGAAAAAGACCCCTAAGAACAAGGAACTTGCGGTGGCACCCACACCACCGCTTCCTACAAGCTCTGCGTCTGAGGATGGGGTGGAGATTCTGGCGTCTGCTGACGACCTGGATCTCGCCAGACCCTCAGGCACAATGGATGTAGACTGCTCAGACAAGAAGTTTCTGGCAGCAGGTGACCCTGAGGCGTTAACTGCCACATTGGATGTTCCATGCCTCCCAGTCACACGCTGTTGTCAACCTCCAATGGAATTGTGGCGGTTTTTTTGACACCGCTTGGCTGAGCTACGGCAACTGTTAAGCTTTACACCTGCTTTCTACATTGTCGTCCAGGAAACCTGGTTCCCGGCAATGCGGACCCCTGCCCTCCGTGGCTATAAGTGCTATTACAGGAACCGTAGAGACTATAATAGAGTGTCAGGTGGAGCTTGCGTTTATGCCCGAAACTCAGTCTATAGTGAACCTGTGCCATTTCAAACCCTTCTTGAAGCTATGGCTGTTAGAGTACGGACGATGCAGGAAATAACTGTCTGAAATGTATATCTTCCTCCAGATGGTGCAATACCCCTGAATGTATTAGCTGCACTGATTGATCAACTCCCTAAACATTTCCTATTTTTGGGAGTTTTTAACGCCCATAACCTCTTGTGGGGTGACACTGTGCTTACTGGCCAAGGTAAATATGTCAAAACTCTCCTGTCTCAGTTCGACCTCAGCCTCTTAAATACTGGGACTGCCACACATTTCAGTGTGGCTTCAGGTAGTTACTCGGCCATTGATTTATCAATTTGCACCCCAGGACTTCTCCCATTTATCCACTAGAGAACACATGACGACCTGTGTGGTAGTGACCACTTCTCCATCTTCCTGTCACTGCCCCAGCGTCAGGCATATAGACGTTTGCCCGGATGGGCTTTAAACAAGGCGGACTGGGTAACTTTCATCTCTGATATCACCGTTGACTCTGCCCCACATGGCAACATCGATATGATGGTTGAGCAGGTGACTACCACAATAATTTCTGCGGCAGAAAACGCGATCCCTCGCTCTTTAGGGTGCCCCCGGCAAAAGACAGTCCCGTAGTGGTCCCCGGAAGTCACTGAGGCAATTACAAAGCGTCGGCGAGCTCTACAGCGACATAAGCGACACCCTTCCCCAGAGCATCTGATAGCCTTTCAGCTGCTCCGTGCCCTTGTACGCCAGACAGGAGTTTTGGGAGAAGTACGTGTCGACCATTGAGTGTCATATGTCACCTTCCCAAGTCTGAACGAATATCGGACGTCTTTTTGGGTGTCAGACCCCAACAGATGTCCCTGGAATTACCAACAATGGTGTGTGATGTGCCGACGCAAACGCGATTGCCGAACACTTCGATGAGTTCTATGCTCAAGCCTCTGTGTCGGAAAACTACTCCCCAGCCTTTAACACCCACAAACGGCGGATGGAAAGGAAAGTCCTCTCGTTCCCTACACGCCACAGTGAACCCTATAACGCCCCATTTACGGAGTGGAAGCGCCTCAGTGCCCTTTCACACTGTCCCAACACAGCTCCTGGGCTACATCGGATCCACAGTCAGATGATCAACATCTCTCATCTGACTACAAGCGCAATCTCCTCGTCATCTTAAACCGAATCTGGTGCAATGGCGTCTTTACATCGCAGTTGCGGGAGAGCACCATCGTTCCAGTGCTCAAACCCGGCAAAAGCCGCGTGAAGTAGCCGTGCGGTTTGAGGCGTCATGTCACGGATTGCTTGGCCCCTCCCGCCGGAGGTTCAAGTCCTCCCTCGGGCATGTGTTTGTGTTTGTGTTTGTGTGTATGTGTGTGTGTGTGTGTGTGTGTGTGTGTGTGTGTGTGTGTTGTTCTTAGCCTAAATTAGTTTAAGTAGTGTGTAAGTCTAGGGACCGATGACCTCAGAAGTTTGGTCCCTTAGCAATTCACATACACATTTGAAACCCGGCAAAAGCCAACTTGATGTTGGTAGCTATCGGTCCATCAGCCTCACCAATGTTGTTTGTAAGCTGCTGGAATGTATGGTGTGTCAGCGGATGGGCTGGGTCCTGGAGTCACATGGGCTACTGGTTCCATGTCAGGACGGCTTGCGATAGACTCGGTTTACCACTGATGATTCTGTATCCCTCGAGTCTGCCATCTGAACAGCCTTTTCCAGACTCCAGCACCACGTTTCCGTCTTTTTTGATCCACGCAAAGTGTATTACACCACTTGGCGACATCATATCCTTGCCACATTATGTGGGTGGGGTCTCCGAGGCACGCTCCGGATTTTTATCCAGAATTTCCTGTCGCTCTGTACTTTCCGTGTCCAAGTTCGTGCCTCCCACAGTTTCCCCCATATCCAGGAGAATGGGGTCCCGATGGGCTCTGTATTGAGTGTACCATTATTTTTAGTGGCCATTAACGGTCTAGCAGCAGCTGTAGAGCCGTCCATCTAACCCTGGCTGTATGCAGACGACCCCTGGATTTCGCACTGCTCCACCAGCACTGGTGTTACTGAGTGGCGCATACAGAGAGCCATCCACAAGGCGCAGTCATGGACTTTCGCCCACGACTTCCATTTTTTGGCTACTAAGTCGTATGTGATGCACTCCTGTCGCCGTCGTACCGTTTATCCGGAACCAGAACTTTACCTTCATGATGATCCGCACTGCAGCGGAGACAAATCGATTCTTAGGACTAGTTTTCTACGACCAATTGACTTGGCTTCCTCACCTTCGTCAGCTTAAGCGGAAGTGTTGGCAGCACCTCAATCGCTTCCGCTGCCAGAGCAACACCAACTGGGGTGCAGATCGCTCTGCTCTGCTTCAGCCCTACAAATCCCTTGTTCAATCCCACCTTGAGTATGGGAAGCTGATTTATGGTTCGGCGGCGCCCTCAGCGTTGCGTGTACTTGACCTAATGCACCACTGTGGCGTTCTCCTAGCGACGGGAGTTCTTAGAACGAGTACGGTGACCAGTGTCCTGGTGGAGGTCAGAGTCCTTCCATTGCAGATCCGACGTGCACAACTGCTCGCCAGTTACGATGCACACTTTCGTAGTTCTCCTGAGCATCCGAATTACCACCTCCCTTTTATACCCGCGGCAGTTCGTCTCCCGCATCGGTGCCCCGGGTCAGGTCTAACGATTGCGGTTCACGTGCGATCTCTTCTCACTGGAGTCCTTCCCTTTACCACATACCATCCAGGTCCGTCCGCATACACCTCCATGGTGTACACCTAGACCGCAGATTCGTCTGGACCTTTCACATGACCCTAAGGACTCAGTTACTCCTGCCACACTTCGCTGTCACTTCCTCTCGATTCACGTTGCTCTGAACTGGTTTACACAGAGGGCTAGATGGCTGATTGTCATATTGGCCCCGCCTACGTCCACAGATTTTGAACAGCATTCCTTGCCTAATGGCTGCGGTGTATTCTGCAGAGCTGGTGGCCATCTCTCGTGCACTTCAGTATAGCCGTTGATGCCCAGGGAATCGTTTCTTCTGTGTACTGACTGCTTGTGCAGCCGACAAGCTATCGACCAGTGCTACGCTCGCCATCCTTTGGTAGCGTCCATCCAGGAGCCCCTCTTTGCCATGGACAGGTCCCATCGTTCAGTGATGTTTGTGTGGACCCCAAGACACGTCGGCATCCCAGGCAACGAACTTGCTGACAGGCTGGCCAAAGAGGCTACGCGGAAACCGCTTCTGGAGATGGGCATCTCTGAACCTGACCTGCGTTCTGACTTACACCGTAGGGTTTTTCGACTCTGAGAGACGGAATGGCATAACAGTACACACAAAAAACTGGTTATCATTAAGGAGACTACGAATGTGTGGAAGTCTTCCATACGGGCCTCTCGCAAGGAATCAGTTGTCCTCTGCCAGCTCCGTATTGGCCAACCCACGGTTACCTCCTGCACCGTGCAGGCCCCCATGAGTGTTGGTGTGGCGCCCAGTTGAAAGTGGCCCATATTCTGGTGCACTGTCCCACATTGATTACCCAGCGTCGGAATCTATGGTTACCGGACTCGTAGCCGTTTATCTGACAACGCCTCATCGGCTGACTTAGTTTTACGTTTTATTCGTGAGGATGGGCTTTATCATTTAATCTAACTTTTAGCGCATGTCCTTTGTCCCTCTGTGTCCTCCACCCTTCTGCTTCTAGAGTGGATGTTTTAATGTGTTGCAGAGTGGCTGGCTTCTCCTGTTTTATTTTCATGGTCAGCCAGCTATGGTAATCTGATTTGTTGTTTTAATCCCTTCATCCGTTTCTTGCGTTTCTGTGGTTTTCTTGTCCCCTTTTGTCCATTTACATGTTTGTTGCCCTTCATAATTCTTGTGATTTTTCCTTTCACTCCGTTCTCAGTTGTCAGACTCATTTAATTTAATTCTCACCCTTGTGACATTGTTTTATTCGGAACAAGAGACTGATGACCTCGTAGTTCCGTCCCTTTCTCCCTCTTTTAATTCAACCAAGTTTCACACCTTCTGCTACTGAATAATTTCCAATTTCGATTTTAAGCCGATCGTTATTCTCTTTCTTACTAGTTACCATCATCTTTTTCTTTGCTCTGTTCATTCATAGCAGGCCAGTGTGGCCGAGAGGTTCGAGGCGCTTCAGTCTGGAACCGCGTGACCACTCCGGTCGCAGGTTCGAAACCTGCCTCGGGCATGGATATGTGTGATGTCCTTAGGTTAGTTAGGTTTAAGTAGTCTAAGCTCTAGGGCACTGATGACCTCAGAAGTTATGTCCCATAGTGCTCAGAGCAATTTGAACCATTTTCTTCATCCATAAACCAGATTCAGTACTAACTATGATGCCCATTCGTCTCATAATATATTGTTAGTATTTCTTACAAGCAGCCAGAATGGCTGTGCCGTCTGTGAAAACTTACGATCGATATCTCTTCCTCTTGAACTTACGTTCCTGTTCCAAAATGTAATTTCACTTAATTTATTCCTTCTGCGACGCAGAAGTCGAAAAGAATAGTAATAAGCTGCAACTCTGCCGTACACCTTTCCCAGCTCTGAGTTTTCGGTGTTATTACGCCCGTACAGTTCATACCTAGTAGGTACAGAAGGCTGCTTAAAATAAGAAATAGACGGCAGTGAAATATTCCCGGGAAATTTAAGCGTAAATTGAAAGAATAGGCTAACAGTAAATTCAGGTTGTGTATGTGTCTCAGTAGGCAAAAAATTCAGATCCAACAGAGACAGATAATAATACTGCATGTAACTTCGTTTTGGAAGACTCGGATGAAGGAGGAACATAAGCTTATAATCGGATACTTCTACGGACTACTAGCCTCACTTTCAGATGTGTCCGAAAACCTTAGATAAAACTTCAGTCTACCAGCTCTTAAGTTCCCCATTGACACTGTCATCACTGGAGGAGACTTTTATCATCTAATAATAAAGTAAGAAAATTGTAATCTTTATTGAAAGCTTTCTTTGAAAACTACATACTACAGATTCCTCGTAAGCACACTCATAATGAAAATATATTGGATAGCAACACAACCTGTCTTTTTTAAAGGATGTTCACACTGTAACTAGTATCAGTGATCATTAGGCAGTTGTAGCAAAAATTATTGTCGAGATACATAAGCCATTTAAAATAGGTAGAAGGATTTATACTGTAAGGTAATTACAGAATGATGCAGTAGTATCTTATCTCAATAAAGAACTTGAAACATTTAGCTCTGGACGGGAGCATCTAGAATAAGTGTGGCTCCTGTTTAGAAAAATAGTTTACCAAACCATAAATATGTATCTAGGAGAACAGTACACGATGATGGGGCGGGGGAGAGTGGGAACCTCAGTGGATTACAGTCACTAAAAATAATCTTAAAAAGGAAGAGAGGCTAATGCAAGTGGGTTTAAAGAAAATGTATGAAGATGTAGAATAAAACGCGTTTGACCCTCTAGAGTGCAAGTCGCGAAGCCTTCAATGACTACCATAGTAGAATGTTATCAAAAGATATATCACGAAACCAAAATGAATCGTAGTCATATATAAATGTTGATAGAGGCACTGGCGTTAGTGTGCAGACACTCATGATCGAGACAGGGATAAACCGACGGAGCAAAAGTACAAATGCCGAACTAGGTTTTCAAATGTTCTTTTCGAATAAAATTCCGGTGGTATACTTGATTAATTGCACGATATACGTAATAAAAGACTTCTATATGACATTTATCGATGTGAAGTGTTTACGCTTTCACGGGTTTGACTAAACCGTATCATATCTAGAAAGCAGATAATTGAAGAAAATGCCTCGTTGACCTCCAATTATCCCTTTTGCTGTCAAAGACGGTAGGGATCAATAGTTATCATGCTTCATACATCCAAGTTCCTATGAGCATCCCGAAGACTGTATGAATTAAGCTACACCAAGAAAAATGAGTACAGTGGGGTACACCATGGCAACGTTGCTTATTAGCTACAGTTGGGGCTTCAATACCTGATCAGCACAGAGTAACTTATCTCCGGAGAAATATCCTTGTCAAGACCACTTGCTATGGACTAAATAAACATAGAGGGATTTTCGTGTGCCAAAAAGACCATAATCGCTGTTCTGAGCAAGGAATGCAGATGTTACATCATTCTTGGTCAAGAAGCTAACAGCGGGTACGCCAGTCATGGGCCCAAGATTGCAGGCGTGGAGCTTGTTCTGGAGAGTTCTCCAGATGTATGAAGATAGTAACTGTTCTGAAGGAACAGATGCCAACGATGACCATGTAGCTTCTCTAGAAAGAAATGATAATTAGTCGAAACCCTCAGCTGCCCAGAGGAGTGGTTCATACACCTCAATGGAGACAGCTGAAAATGTGTGTACCTACCCCCACTCGAACGCGGGATCTCCTGCTTACTTGGCAGACGCTCTATCCATTTGAGCCACCGAGGACACAGAGGATAGCGCCTCTGCAGGGACTTATCCGTTGCACGCTTCCTGTGAGACCCATATACATTCGTAATGTTGCTAAATGATATTTGCCCATTCACTCATTACTCGCGCCAACTAAGGTGACAATTCCCGTAAGAGTTCGGGCAAATTGTGTGCGCATTCGCACACAAGAGGGTCAATGGCCGGGTAGCCTTAAACTATATGAGAATAGTAACTGCAGTGACGCTATCCTCTGTGCCCTCGGTGGCTCAAATGGATAGCGCGTCTGCCATGTTACTAGGAGATCCCGGGTTCGAGTCCCGATCGGGGCACACATTTTCAGCTCCCATTGAGGTATATCAACAACACCTGTTGGCAGCTGAGGGTTTCGATTATCATTTCGTTCTCCAGATAAATAAGGCAGAGAGTCTTCTGACTGGTTCGATGCTGACCACGATGAACTCCTCATCTACCTCAATTTCTTCATCTGAGAGTAGCACTTGCACGGTACGTCGTCAGTTATTTGCTGGATATATTACAATCTCTCTCAGCCCCTGCAGTTTTTGCCGTCTGCATCTCCCTCTAGTACCATGAACGTTATTGCCTGTTGTTTTAAGATAGTCCCACCCTGATTCTTTTCTCTATCAGTATTTCCCATACGTTCCTTTCTTGGCCAATTTTAAGGAGATCATCCTCTATTTTATAAGCCCAACTAATGTCAAACATTCTACTATAGCACCATATCTAAGCTTCTTCGATTCTCTTTTGTTCCAGCTTTCCCACAATCCATGTTTCACTATCGTACAGTACTGTGCTCTAAACGAGATTCTCAGGAAATTATTCCTCAAATTAAGGCCTGTGTTTGACACTATTAGACTTCTTTTAGCCAGGAATGTCATCTGTACCCTTGCTAGTCTGCTGCTTTCGTTCTCCTTGGATCGTCCGTCATTAGTAACTTTCCTTCCAAGCTAGCAGAATTCCTAAAATTCGTCTACTTTGTGATCACTGGTTTTGAAATTAGGTTTCTCTTTATTCTAATTCCTGCTACTTCTACCGACCTCTCACTTCTTAAAGTTTACTCTCACCCCATATTCTGTACTCATTAATCTATTCATTTCATTCAATAGATCCTGAAAGCCTGATGTCCTTCACCAGGGTTCGGTGGAAAAGAGCGTACAGCTCAGACAATACTTTCATGTCATCCAAAGTTGCTGCAAGTTGCGTGAATGTGATGGCTGTGCCCATCTCGCTCACCCAATAAGAGCATGTGACCTGCAGAGTTCATTCCATGATAGTGCGAGAAACGTCCATTTCATCTGGAGGCTACATTTTCAGAACACCTTTTGGTAAAGGATCACTAACAAGCATGTTAAAGGACTTGCCAAGGTTCTATCGCAGACTGAGAAGAATGAGACATTCATCAAAAGCTTACAGAGTGTTTTAAGAAGGACCATCCCAAGAGGCTGTAGAACTAGCTGTCCACCAGGACTGACTGACGACAGCAAACAGATGATGGATCTTTTTTGGACACACTCAGCTGATGGTGGCATTACACAACTTGCTAAGGAATTGTAATAAACATTCTCAACAACTCATACAGCTACGTGGACTTTGCTGGTAGAGAATCTTGACACGAAGGTAAATAGTGGGTGTGCCAGGAAAAAGCTGTGACCCCACGAAATCCACACACTTCACTTCAATAACAACAGATTGCTGCTCAGTTATAATGAATGACAATAATTCAGATCGGGATACACGGGAACAACGGGATCGATCCCCAGGTTGTCATAAAAATTTTTTCCATGTCCCCTTTTCCTTGAATGAGTGACCTGGAAAATGCCGTCTTCGAAATCTAATAAATCTCATCTCATTGTTGTCCTTAGAGTTGAACAGGTCAAGACGTTCGCCGGGAATACCCAGAAATATCTGCTACAGTTGATGTATAAGTCCATAGCTAAGTTCTTTATCTCCAGGCTCTGGAAGAAAGCTGGAGTGGTTGCATTCTTTAAGCCTGTTAAGGAGCCAATTAATCTGGGCTCTAACGGGATAAATAAAATTACCTTTTTCGCCTTAACAGCCGTCTACGATACCATTAACGACGTAACAACTAAGATTTCTCATGGCCGATCTCGTGCAGAATAGAAGATTCGAGAAATTTCTCCACGGTGAGCAAACGACGAATACAAAGGAGGCAGTGTGCTCGCATAAGTGCTCTTTGATTTTACCTTTGAGAAAGTGAAAGGAGATTTGACTTCATCATTGGATTCGCTGAGCCCTACGAATACTGACGGAAAAAATCGCAAACCTAAGGTAATTAATGTTGATTAATGAAATTTCGGGAATACATATGACTAGGTTACACATTTCAGATTACCTTTCCAAGACCCCAGGTTAAAGTAAGCGGGAGATAAGTCATTCCAAATGTGAAATTCTGGTATATTAATAACCGGTGTAGCATTCAGAATGTAGAATGTAAGCGTGGAAACATGCATGTAGTGTGTTGTACAGGTATCAGATGGCAGTTTTTGGGATGTGGTTCCATGCTTGTTGCCTGTTGCACTTTTCGTCAGATGATGTCTCATATGTGCTCGATTGGAGACAGATCTGGTGATCGATCAGAGAAAGGTAACATGTCGTCGCTCTGTAGAATACATTGCGTTACAGCAGAGCTATTTGGGCCAGCGTTATCGTGTTGGAAAATAGCCCCTGGAATGCGGATCATGAGTGGCAGCACGACAGATCAGTCACTAGAATGCCTTACTATTTTGCAGTCAGGGCGCTTGGGATAGACGTGAGGGTGCTCGTGATGTCATACGAATTCGCACCCCGGTCCATAACTCCAGGTGCAAGTTCACTGTGTCTAGCACGCAGACCAGGTGGTTGCAGGCCTTCAACTGTCCTCCTTCTAGCCAACTCATGGCCACCACTGGCCCCGAGGCAGAACCAGCTTTCATCAGAAAACACAACAAATCTCCATCCTGCCTTCCAATGAGCTCTCGCTTGACACTACTTGAAGTCGCAAATAGTGGTGGTTTGGCGTCAGTGGAATGCCTGCTACAGGCAGCCTGGCTCGGATCTGTGCTTGAAGTAACCAATTCGTAACAGTTCGTAGTGTCACTGCGGTGGCAACTGATGTCCAAATTGCGGCTGCAGGTGCAGTAAGATGCGCCAATGGCATACGCCGTGCACGATAGTCTTCCCTCTCTGCAGTGCCACGTGGCCATCAGGAGCTCGGTCTCCTTGTGAATGTTCATTCTCGTGGTCACCGCTGCCAGTGATCATGTGCAGTGGCTATACTCCTACAAAGTCTTACTGTAGTAGGCCTATCGCAGAAGGAAAGTCGAGCTTCTCGTAGCCTCTCGGTAAGGTGATGATATTGGCGTCTCTTTCGCCTTAAAGGCATTGTTGAAAAACGTTAACTCAACACACCTAAACCTGAATGGTATCTATCGCTCACGACCGTTACAGCGCGTGTTAAACCTAACTGGATCGTCCTAGCAGTGCTACTAGCGCCACTCTTGTGCGTTTGTCCCGAAATTTGCATAGACGTCATTCTTCAGATGTAGAAACACGCCAACCAGCTTTCATTTATATCGCAGAACCCGTTCTTGGTGTCGCGAATTTTCTCCGACACTGTATGATGTAAAGTTAAATCACAATAAAAACAAAATGTTCGCATTTGACTTATGGAATAGAGAAGCTCAGCAAGAACTGGACGCCACATGGGAAAGCAAACAACTTCACTATTGTCCAGCACATAAACAACTGAGTGTTGCTCTTGACAGCATGCTGTCCTCCAAGAAACGTTACCATTACATGAGGCTGAAGGTCTGTGTAAGGAATCCATTCAATATATTCTTCCCTTTTATGTGAATAGCTCCTTCTGCTATCAGAGAGCCGTCGCAGAGAGCGTGAAGATTATTATTGACCCCGACATCCACTGCATGATAATCAAGGTTAAATCTGTCAATTAGACAAACTTCATCTTTAGTAGTACTCAACCTCTGGAGGGAACATTGGAGCCCAACTGCGTCACCGGATCGAAGGGTAGCCCGCAGTCGTATATCCTTCCAAAGGAAGAGCTGTCCCCTGGAAATGATCTGTCCCATCCTGTTTGAAGACCAGTCAGCTCAGGGTTGGCGTTCCCAATTCCAAGACCATCAAGTAGCAATGATGCAGCTGTCCAGCTGATTGAGGCGCTTCCCGCAGGCGAGGAACAACATATTGTTCGGTCCACTTGCTCAAATGCCCGCAATAGGAACAAATTGTATGATACAGGGCTTGATCTAAGAAAATAAGACCGACAGAATTGCTGCGTTCTGGAAATGCTGACAGGATACAGAAGTGAATGAAGGATTTCGTATCATGATAATTTTGCTGTAGATCAAATCAAGAAGTAGTTCCTTAGTAGAACACGTCACCTCTCATAAATAATACGTATTTATTAGTCAAATAATCCTACTACCTTGACATGCCACGACAGCTGCGAGTGTCAGCACTCCGATTCCGGGATTCGGGGATGCTGGTCGGCCGTTTACCATCAGGCTCCTGGATTAACGACGAGGGCTGGTGTGTTGGCCAGGTTGGGCGTTGTTTTTCGGTGGTTTCCCACATCCGACTGGATAAATACTGGGGTGGCATCCACGTCCGGCCTCAGTTACACGTTTGTGAATTCCGAAGCCCAGGGAGAAGCGGTGGTGGCAGGATGAGCATCTAATCACGCTCTACCAGTAACACTGCCAAATCCTAAGAATTAACATGACGACTGGTAAAGATATAAAATGAACGCGAGGAAGAAGAAGAAGAAAATGCTGCTACCTTCATCTAGATCTACGATTAATCACGTTCTTATATGAATAATAGTATGCCGTAGTGAGATAGAAGATGCGCAAAAAATTTCTCGTAATTACGTTTAAGAAAGTTGTTTAGTCGGTGAAATAAGAGGATGAGAGTCAATTCACAAGCTGCGCGAAAGTGAAAAATCGTTATGGAGTTTTTAGTTCTCTTGTGCTCCTCAGCTTGAAGTTCAAAACAAAGTAATTTTGGTCAATTATCACTACTTCAGGTAGAGGTATTTTGCATTGCTTGAAATTGGACATACATTCAGATATTTACAAAGAATTAGTTGTCATTCTATTACAGGAATCACGACTGTGCACATCCAGGGCGATCTGCAAGAAATCGCGTTACCGGGCATTTGGAGAGGCCGCCTGTAGCTTGAGTGTCGTATCAGTAGAGTGCGAATATAGGAAGAGTGGGGTTCAATGTCCCATCGGCTGCGGGTTCGTTAGGCACGAACTGGGGAAGGAAATGGACCATATCCTTCTGAAAGAATATGGCGTTTGTAAACATGAGAATTTCGACCACCGTCCAGCCGAATGTGAAGGCAGTACCTTAACGACAGCGTCATCCTGCACACTACTTGCTTGCGATAGCGACCCCGATGTCATGAAGTGCGCGTAGTACTTACTTCAGCCTACATTGGATTGAAAATGCTGAAAGAGAAATGCAGCTATTATCACAGTAATTATGAAATAGTCTTTAAAAATGCTGTATCGCTGCTCAAAAATATTTGCCTGTTGTTTTGAATTTCTTCGTTGTTTCTTATCCTGACGTGTTTCGCGATAATACTGTCATGTGATGACCTGATAATGATTTTATCAGGTAGTCAGATGGTGAAGTAATCCCGAAACTCATGATAAGAAACAATCAAGAAAGTCGCAATAATCAGCGAACGTTTAGGACCAATCTTACAGTATTTTTATCACTACTAGCTTGAGTTACGGACCTGGAATTGTTGAAACAAGTTGATGCTAACTTACCGATATCTGCTGATGGCGAAAGTAACGTTGTCATTATGTTCAAGGCATATGACAGATGTTATAGCAGTGCGACTGTGTAAACGAATTTCTGCATTAATCTCCTCTATATTAATTTCAGTTGCTACCGCTATTACGTTTACCTAAAGTGACATTCGCACGTGATTCCTATTTTTCACCAACGTCCGTAGAGCACAGCTGTTGTTTAGCGGAGACAAAGTAGGTTACGAAGACAACTATCACCCACACGATCTTCAGTGATTTACTTGTAGGGCATTCAATAAGAGAAACACAATATATACAATAAGAAATACATTTTTCTCCTTTCTTTGCGGAAAGTATTTACTCTCTTTAAGTAAAATCTTTAATGCATATTCCAGGCTTCACCAAACGGCTACAGAAGAGGAGTTTTGCCTGTTAAGTCATCGACAGACATTGTCACCCATGAAGTTCATCAGTTGCAAATTTCGGTACATGAAGGAAATTGTTAAACATAGCGACAAGTCGTAGCTATGGTCCACGATCATTTATGTCAATTTACTTTACTTAGTTATTTTCGAATAGAGGTCTCCAAATATTCTTCTGATTGAGGAAAGCATCATGGTGCTGCAGTAAAATGAATATGCATTATGATATTGTTGGACTCCATATCGCATGGGATGGATTCAGCTCCCTAGCGGAAACGATGTTCTACCCGGATGAGCAACGGTTCTTTCCCTTGCGAATATGTAAGAGCTGCGTCGTATCAGTATAAGGAGAACGTAGGTGGTGCAATGGACGCGTTTCCGTTGTTTGATAACGAGAGAAGAGAGATGGTGAAACCAGGTGCCTGCAGGTAGCCTGCTCCTCTCGAATATCACTATGGGGGCTACTGCCATTAAAATGACCATCCGATGGGTAGGTCACTATCGGCATCAACAGTGCCGCATTCCCCTGCTTCGCGAGACTCAGCAGAGAGGTTTATAATTTAATCCAGGAGATCAGGAACCGTACACCGCCATCTACAGCCGCATCTACAACTACATCAACAGCTACTTGCAGGTATCGTTCAACAAGGTATTTCCACCGTACACCGCCATCTACGTCTACAGCTACATCAACAGCTACTTGTAGACTTTGCAATTCACCCTTACCAGGCAAGGAAAGAGTTCAAATGGCTCTGAGCACTATGGGACTTAACTTCTGAGGTCATCAGCTCCCTAGAACTTAGAACTACTTAAACTTAACTAACCTAAGGACATCACACACACCCATGCCCGAGGCAGGATTCGAACCTGCGACCGTAGCGGTCGTACGGTTCCAGACTAGCGCCTAGAACCGCTCGGCCACCCCGGCCGGCGCAAAGAGTTCGTCGAACCACTTTCAAACTATTTCTTTACCGCTCTACTCGCGAACAGTGCATAATTTCTCTCATTTTATAACGATTTTCATATCTTCCTACGCAGGTATCAGCCAACAAGGTATTTCCTCCTTCGGAGGAGAACATTAGAGATTGTAATTTCGTTAAAAGATACAGCTGCAAAGGCGCACACCTTTATTGAGTGATTCCTATCCCACATCACGTATCACATCGTAGACACTCTCTCCCCTATTTCGCGATACCAAAAAAACGAGTTGCATTTCTTTAAACTTTATTGATGTTCTCCGTTAATCCTATCTACGAATGGTACCGTACAGCACAGCAGTACCATAGCGGAGGGTAGACGGTTAGTTTTGTGGATTTCTTGCATCCTCTGAGTGTTCGGCCAGCAGAAGGCAGTCTTCAGTTCGCCTTCCCCACAAAATTATCTATGTGATCGTTCCAATTTAATTTGTTCGTAATTGCGAGCCGAGCCATATGTGTTCATCTGAATCGACAGCTTTTACATTGTTATTTATCGAGTAACCGAAATTTAAAGGATTCCTTTTGCTACTCATGTTTATGACCACACGCATTTCGTTATTTGGGTTCAGTTGTCACCTTCTGTGGTTTAAATAGTTTTGCAATTGTTTTTGATATTCTGATAACTTTATTATGCGATAAATGACAGCATATTTGCAATAAACTAAGATGGCAGCTCAGAATGTCTCCTAAACCACTTCTGTAGATTAGGAACAGCAGAGAGCCTGTAACACTTCCTTGGAGAACGCCAGATATCACTTCTATTTTACTCGACGGCGATCCTTCAGTTACTACGAACTGTGACCTTTCTGAGGGAAATCACTACACCAGTTATACAACCGAGACGATACTCTATGGTAACACAATTTGATTACAGGCTTCTTGTGTGGAACGGTGTCAAAAACCTTGTGGAAATCTAGAAATGGGGAATCAATTTGAGATCCCCTGTCGATGCCTGCTTGAGAATGTAGAGGTAGTACTGTTTCACAAGAACGATGTTTTCTGAATTGGTGCTGACTTGAGCCAGTAGATCATTTTCTTTGAAGTAATTCATAATGTTCTTGCACAGTATTTAATTCGAAGTGCTGCTACAAATAGACGTTAGTTATATGAGACTGCAATTCAACGGACTACTCCTGCTTCCCTTCTTGTGTGATGGTGTGATCTATGTAACTTCCTACTGATCGTTCGTTGAGCATACGATTGTATAAGGCTCGACCAAAGAGTTTCCGTTCGAGAACGCTGCTTAAATCTAGCGCGGCTCCGAAGCAGTTACATAAGCGCCGACATGTAGATAAGGGATTAAAGGGGCATCTGTTCGGAAAATTCGGGAAACATCATCTACTGCGACTTTATTACCTAATGCGTCCAAACAGGACCAACATAATGTTATTCCTTTCTTGGCTGCCGAAAGACAAACACCGGATGATATCCGTTGGAGTATGAAGGATGTAAATGTGTCAGCATATCTGTCTAAAACCATCATTTTGGAACGATGCTTCATGTTCAGTGCTATTGGCGATTCGACGCAAGATGCCGGTAGATCTGGGAGGCCAGTCTCGTCCATTACTTAAGAGACACTTGAACACCCGATCTATAATCCTAATCTCTCTCAATACTGTTTCCACAATTTTGGTCTCTGAAAAAGGCAATGAAGGGCCGACGATTCCTGTCAGACATGAACGTGGAGCAGGCATTTGCCATCTCCTTCACAGAACAGGACACGATGTTTTACCAAACGGGCATCTTCAACCTTGTCTTAATCGGTGGGATGGTTGCTTCTATGCACATGATAATTTTACCTGACTGGCACAGCGATTCTGGACTGTACAGCCTTGGATCTGGAACCTTTTGATCGTACTTTATATACAACTGCTAAGCGTGGAGCTATTATAAGAGTATCAGCATATCCTAAAAGTAATCTAAGAGATGTACATTCTGGACTGTAAGACTTACTTTTATTAGGCGATTTAAGCAGCTTCGCTACACTGAGGATACCTACCTCAGAGTTATGTTGACGCAATTCTTGCTTCTAATTCTGGATTACGTACTTTTTCCATCGCTCATGAAAGAATTTCGAAAACTCGTTTTTTGTAATTCTACTTTAATGTCATTGGTGATTGGCAATATTACCACCACTGTTCCACAGTGTGGCTATTGATTGTGTGTTGCCACTTGTGTACTTTACATGAATCTCTTCGGACTTTTGCAACATTTCTAGCCAGAATTTAGTTATTGAAGCTATTAAAAGCATTTGGCATTTAAGACTGTGCTAAATGACAAGCTTCTGTGAAATGTCACCTATCTTATAGATTGCACAATCTTTTAAATCTGGCAAGGTTTTTTCGCTTCTTCTGCTACAGTGTTTTGACCTGTGTTGCGCATCATGGGGGTCTCGTCCCGTCATTAATTTATTTGGTATAAATCTATCGATTGCTGTAGATATTATTTCTTTGATTTTAAGCCAGAGTTGGTCTACACTTACAAAGCTTTTCGGAGGAATCTGCCTGTCTCTTAGGAACGCGTCAAACGAAATTTTATTTGCTTTTTCAAAAAGATACATTTTGTGTTTATTTCTGGTTTCTTTGAGACAAAGTGACATCGCCCCTTACTAAGTTTTCTCTTCTTAAACAGGATAACCACGGCATTTATGAAGAGACTATGTAACATCAGTATGATCTTATTGTAAAATTGTTTTTGTAATGTCTTTTAGCCTGTAGATGAGGTGTTTCCTCGAAACATGTCGCTAAATAAATAGGCTAACAAAGTTTGTGACTGGTAGCGGTTATTTAAAAAGCCTTATGGTATCCAGTTCCGCTACAACGAACTTGTGGTCACTAATCTCTGTAACCATCATGATGCTCCCACTTCGTTCAGGGTTATTTGACGCTACAAGCTTGAGTTTGTTCTTGCAAATGTTTAAACTTAGTGGGCTCCAGAACTAATTGTACAAAATAATTTTCGGAGACAGCGTTTAGTACGATTTCGAACGGTATTTATGGCTGCTACCGACTTTGAACATGTATTTTCGCCAACATATCGAGGGCAGATTGAAGTCATCACCATCTATATACGACTTACGGGCCAGATCAGTAAGGAAGGGAAGTAAAACTTTCGAAGTTGGAGCAGCCGGTATTAACAATCACAAAGAAATACATCAACAGTCACCAGTAGAGAAAAGTAAACATTTCAACATCACTGCTCACGAAGACAGCAACCTCGACACTCTTAAGGGAGACTGGGAGCGATCTCAGTAGAAAATCGTTAAAAGAGTAGAGACTGAACTGCTTTCATAACATTACGTGAGAGACTCTAGGTAAGACACAACATCGGTTTAACTAAGCGGTAAAGACGCTGTAGCAAATTCTTAAGTAGACGTAGAGAAACTGAAGACTGCTGACAACACAAGAGCAGAACCAATTGGGTCGCCGAGCAGAGCCTTAAGCTTTCCATCGTTCGGCCTCTGTGCATTTGCTGCTGTAATCTTATTTGTGTCTCTGTTTTCATCTTCGTTTTTGACTGAGAAAATGTTATGCCATTGTGGTTGTGCATAGGAACAAATCATGAATGTTGTGGCAAGCAATTATACCTGCTTTCAAAACTGGATAAAAGAAACTCAAGCAGTGTATCTCACGCCTCCATGTAAAACCCATTGCAATTGTGTTCCTGGAGAGACTAAATGGCAAGCTAATGTCATTACATGCAGCTATAATGACATCTGACTATTTTAAATAAACAAAAGCTCTCGATGTAAACTGAAATAATTAAAACATTTAATGAGTTAGTGATTACTTCTTGTGTCGTAATAAGAGGGGGAGATAAGTGTTTGACGTCTCGTCGACAACGATGTCATTGGAGACACGCGAAAACATACTTAACCACTTAGCAACAAATAACCCTGGACAAGTAGGAAGTATCGTGACGAATACAGGGATTAGCGACCACAAGGCAGTTGCTGCTAGGCTGAATACCGTAACACCTACAACCATCAAAAGAAACGCAAAGTATATCTATTTAATAAAGCCGATAAAATGTTCATAACGCCTTTCTAAGAGGCAGTCTTCACTCCTTCCCATCTGATCATGTACGCGTAGAAAAGATAAATGATTTCAAGGAGACAGTGTCGACGGCATTTGAGAGATATATATACCACATAAAATAATAAGTGATGGTATTGTATTGTATTGTGTTGTATGGAACTGGGGACCTAGAAACGACGGAGAGGCTTCGGCCCCGCCGTAGCCCTCAGTGGTTCCAACCCCACACCAGGCTACAGCAGTCCACTAATCCCACCGCCGCCCCACACCGAATCCAGAGTTATTGTGCGGTTTGGCCCCCAGTGGGTAGATAATGTTGTGGGTAGAGCAAACCAAAGAGAGAGATTCATTTTCAGAACACTTAGAAGGTACAACAGGTCTACTAAAGAGACTGTTTAACGTCGCTTGTCCGCCCTATTCTTGAGTATTGCTGTGCGGTTTGGGATCCGCATCTGGTGGGACTGACGGATGACATCGAAAAGGTACAAAGAAGGGCAGCTCGTTTTGTATTATCGCGAAGTAGGGGAGATAGCATCACAGACATGATACGTGAATTGGAGTGGCAGTCATTTAAACAAAGGCGTTTCTCGTCGCGACGGGATCTTCTCATGTGATTTCAATCATCAGTTTTCTCCTCCGATTGCGTATACATTCTGTTGGAACCCACCTACATAGGGAGAATGATCATCACAGAAAAACTTAGGTGCTCGTTTTTCCCGCCCGCCGTTCGAGAGTGGAATGGTACAGAGACAGCTTGAAGGTGGCTCACTGAACCCTTTGCTAGGCACTTTATTGTGAAAAGCAGAGTAATCACGTAGATGTCGATGTAGATGTAGATGTGAATAAAAAATATTAGTTATCAGAATGATTACATTACACCAACTGCTTACGTTCTTTTCTAAATGAAAACAACAAATTTCTGAAGCAAATTATAATAATCGTAGTTTAATCATCGTATTACGGTAAATCTGAAAATATTAATTTTCCGTCTAACAGCAGTAAAATGGCAATTGTAAAAAAGCAGCTAATTAGTGCAGAGAGCCAAAGAGAATGGCGACGAAAGTTTTTAAAGTTGCTTGTGTATAACACGTTCGTATTCTTGCGCCATTGAGAGCAAATATCACTAATAACAAAAACCACGTTTGCTAGTCGCGATATGTTACAGATGTCAGCGAATACGTTGGCTGTGGAAAACCAGCTGTCGCCATAGGCATTTTCAGCTGAATATGTGTCAAAAACATTGGTGAGAAAGCTGCCTTATGAACCAGAATCGTATGTAATGTGAAAGCTGCCATCCTAAGCGAGTCCCAGTGCAATCAAAACTCCACTGACCTTGAGGATCAGCATGCACGCAGTAATGGTGCTGTCTGGCGATGGAAACATGGAGAACGATTACTCGGCTTGCGAACATTCTGGTAGTAATTTCTCAAAAAGCATTTTATGTTATCGATCTCTTCACTGGTTTGACGCTGTCCTCCACCTTTTGCTGCCCTTCACTAAATAATTTCGTGTCTACAAAAGTGTTACGCTCAATATCCAATATGGATGGTTTTTTATATTCTGGTCTTCGTCTACATCAACTATTCTTCGTTTCTTCTGACCCTTTCACCACCTAGTTAACTGTTACGTGATGCCACACCTGATATCTCACTAATCTTTCCCTTATTGCTTTGTTTTGACAGGCTTCTGTCGTGACCTGTTCTTTTTGGTACTTCGTTCTAATCCGTTTACTTGATTTTTATTAGTAACATCACATGTCAAATATTTTCATGTTGCTGCTTTTTTTTAAATTTCTGATGGCCCACGCTTCACTACGACTCTCCTGAAGTACAGTTTCAAGATCTTCTGAAGCCGATGAAAATCTGTTCTTTTGGAATGGGATGAATGTAATATTTAGGAACGCTCTGCAGACCTTAGCTATGAACATTGGTTAGTGTGTCTAAAGAGCTCGCAGTATCCTGAGTGCACAGAAATGAGTGGCAAGTTATTGTTGTGTTTCCTAATAAGTTGCAAAACGGGTTATTGTTTATCATTGTTTCGCTTTGTATTTTTTATGCTTCTATTGTTTATCATTGTTTCTCTTTGTATTTTTCTTGATGCTCCACATTGGCACAGTATATCTAGATGTGTATATCTGTTTGAATAGGAACGATTCAGGTATGTCAATTTGGCTCTGCATTAAAATTAAAATAATTTGTTAGAAACTTTTGCTCTTGTTTATTTTCGTGGTTTAATATTTTGTTTTCAAGAACACCTCATAACACGGCCGGTCTTGATTTACAAAAAAAGAAGTACGTTTCTAGGGAAAGGTCTGTCCAAACACCACACTGGTAATCAAAACACCCTTGTCAACAAGAAGTACTGCAAATGCTCCAGAGAGACAAGGAAATTAGCAAAGTATTTTGCTAACAAGGATGTGTTTAAATTGATCCATACATCGAAGACCATTTTGTCTATAATTAGCACTTCTCTTGAATGACATTATAAATACTAAAAGTGATCAAAACAACTGGTGAAATAATAACAAAAATTATTTTGAATATTTTTTAAACATTATGAAGTAAGTCTTTATATTACAATATTCTGTCTGAAGCAACTTTTCATTGCAAGTTTTTACGTTGGAATACCGACAAAATATAATTGACCGTCTATTTAAGTGCAAATGAATATCAAAATTTTATGTTGTGTGAACAATGTTATTGGATTGAGCCGTGACTTTATTGAGTTTATTGACTTGTATAATAAATCTGAAAGTGTGTTACTGACCAGTTCCATTCTAAAATCCATCTCAGTAACTGATTCAAATTGTGTTCTTTTATTTAACAAAGTATTGTTGGTCTCCGGTGATCAACTTCAGGTACATTCCTAACGTCGATCAGCCTGTATTTCCTGCATGAGATGATTCATTCACGCTTTGTGCTACTGACTCGTTTATAGTTTCGAGTTTAAGCAGATCGCTATTTTCTTCCCCACTACGTTTCACTAGAGTTTTCTTTGCTCTGTTCATCCATAAACCTGATTCAGTACTAACTGTGTTTCCATTCGATTGACAACGTATTGTAAGTAATTTCATTTATTGCTTCTTAGACGTACAAGTCGCAAACAAATGGTGATAAGATGCAAGCCTGCTATACAGTTTTTTTAATCTTGACTTTTCATTTTTATTCTGACTATCTGACTCTGTCAGGAATGACCGCAGCTTTCGTACTTTTTGGTACGTTATGCTGTAACATTTTGTTTTAATTTTGTCCGAAGAACGTGTCCCTTGTAACACCGAAACCGGGGGCACAAATTAATTGTTTTTCAAAATTTAGCGTTTTTATTACTCCTACTATAGCACAAATTATACTTGGTACAGAAAACTGATTAAAATCCAATATCGATAGCAGTAAGATATTTGCGAAAAATTTATGCATATATGTAAATAATTGGCTAATGGTAAATGGAGGTCGGATACGTTTCTCAGTAGACAAGAAACGCAAATCCACCGAGATAGACACTCAGACTACATGGAGGTTTGTTTTGAAGACTCAGTACCGAGGATGAGCATGAGATTACGATCGAATTCTCTTATCAACTACAAGACTCACCTCTAGATGTAGTTGAAAACTTTAGACAAAACCCCTGTTCACTAGTTCGGAATTACCCCAATTATATTATCATCATTGGAGGAGATTTTAATCGTCTAACAATCAAATGGGAAAATTACAGTTTTGCAGCTGGGTATTCTTTGAGAACTACATAGTACAGATTGCTTACAACCGCACCTATAATGGAGATATATTGGGTCTAATAGCAACAACAGCATTACCTTTTTAAGGACGTCCACAATAAAACTGGTGTCAGTGACCATGAGGCAGTTGTAGCAAAAATGATTATCAAAGGAAAATACAACTAAAATAAGCAGACGAATAGTACTTTCAGCTAATTAGATGATGAGACAGTTATGTTGTACGTAAATAAAGAACTTGAGGGATTTAGCTCTGGAAAGGGGGGTCTAAAAACGGTGGCCCTGGTTTAGGAGAAATGTTTACCACACAGTTGATAGATATGCAACTAGGAGAACAGTTCATGATGAGAGGGGCGCTCAGTGGGTGACAGTCACTACAAACAAAGTTCTAGAGAAAGAGAAACTACTGCAAATAGGTGTAAAATAAAGCATGGCGAGACTAGAGAGCAATGCGCAAAGCTTTCAACGAGTACCGTAGCAGAACATTATTGAAGGATGTATCACGAAACCCAAAGTAATTCTGGTTATACATAAATGTTAGACACTCGTGGACGAAGCAGCGATAATGTGAAGGTAGCAAAGCAAAGGTTGAAACGCTGGACTAGGTTTTCAAGTGACTTTTTAAATAAAATTCGATTGGTAAATTGCACGATATCCTCACAACAGACTTCTAGATTACTTTTATCGATGTGAAGTGTTTACGCTCTTACGGATTTGACTAAACCGTGTCATATCTAGAAAAATAAATTGAAGACTTTGCTCGTCGACCTCCCGCTTCCTCTCTCGCTTTCAAAGACGATAGGTATCAAAAAATAAAATTTATCGGCCTTCAAACATTCAAGCTCCTACGAATCTCATAATTGCACCGTGAAGGTTATATCACTTACACGCTGAAAAATCAGTAAAATCGGACACACCCTCGGCAACCTCGCTTAATAGCAGCGGTTGATCGTTCCACATCTTGTCAACGCGGATGAACTAATCTCCACAAAGTGTCCTTTTCATGACTACTTGTTACGGTCTAGATAAACATCGACGGCTTTTTCCATGCTAAAAACACCATATAGGCTGTTTTGAGCAAGTAATGTAAATTTGACATTTTTCTTGTTGATGAACCTCATCGGAATCATAGCAGTCATCAGTCCAAGATCGCTGGCATGAAGCTTGTTCTCGAGAGATCTCCCGAACAATATGGCAGTACAGTGTTCAGCAAGTCAAATATGTCTCTGGCATAAACTTCACTAACTGAAAGGGATAGCATCGAAATTCTTTCAGTGTATCTCTTCATGTCAGAGTAGCACTTAGATTCTTCGTCCTCAATTATTAGTTGAATGTACTCCAATCTGTTTCCATCCCTGCAGCTTTTATCCTCTGCAACTCTCTTTAGTACCATGGATTTTATACCCAGATGGGTTTATATATGCCACATCACCCTGCTGCTTCTTTTTGTCAGTGTTTCTCATACGTTCCTTTCTTCGCCACCAGAGAACATTTTCATTCCTAATCAATGCAACTAATTTACCCCAGGTTTCAATAGCACCCGACTTCAAATGCCTCAAATCTCTTCTGTCCCAGATTTACCACTATCCATTACTCTCTACCATACAATACTGTGCTCCAAACGTACATTTTCAAGAATTTCTTCTTCAAATTAAGGACCTAAGTTTGAAACCAATAGACCTCTATTGGCTATTTAAGCCCTCTGTGCCTATAGAAGTTTGCCGGTTTTGTTCTCTTTGCTTTGCCCGTTAACAGTTATTTTTGCGTCCAAGGTAGCAGATTCCCTTAAATTCTTCTAATTCATGATCAACAGTTTTGATATTAAGTTCTCTCTAAACCCATTTCTGCTACTTCACACCACTTCTCTTTTTTCTGATTTACTTTCAATTCAAGATCTGTAGTCATTAGTCTGTTAATTCCATTCATCATATCCTGTAGTACTTCTTCACTTTCACTGAGGATAGTAACGGCATCAGTGAATCTTATCACTGATATACTTTCGCCTGCGTTCTGGCGTAACCACTAGGGCCGGAGCGAAGAGGAAGAACGCAAGACTAGAGAAAGCAGTGAGGCGACGTCAGCGAATAGCCCGCTGGCAAGGACCGTACCACGACAGGAGCGACCTCTGCAAGAAGTGAATATACACTCCTGGAAATGGAAAAAAGAACACATTGACACCGGTGTGTCAGACCCACCATACTTGCTACGGACACTGCGAGAGGGCTGTACAAGCAATGATCACACGCACGGCACAGCGGACACACCAGGAACCGCGGTGTTGGCCGTCGAATGGCGCTAGCTGCGCAGCATTTGTGCACCGCCGCCGTCAGTGTCAGCCAGTTTGCCGTGGCATACGGAGCTCCATCGCAGTCTTTATCACTGGTAGCATGCCGCGACAGCGTGGACGTGAACCGTATGTGCAGTTGACGGACTTTGAGCGAGGGCGTATAGTGGGCATGCAGGAGGGCGGGTGGACGTACCGCCGAATTGCTCAACACGTGGGGCGTGAGGTCTCCACAGTACATCGATGTTGTCGCCAGTGGTCGGCGGAAGGTGCACGTGCCCGTCGACCTGGGACCGGACCGCAGCGGCGCACGGATGCACGCCAAGACCGTAGGATCCTACGCAGTGCCGTAGGGGACCGCACCGCCACTTCCCAGCAAATTAGGGACACTGTTGCTCCTGGGGTATCGGCAAGGACCATTCGCAACCGTCTCCATGAAGCTGGGCTACGGTCCCGCTCACCGTTAGGCCGTCTTCCGCTCACGCCCCAACATCGTGCAGCCCGCCTCCAGTGGTGTCGCGACAGGCGTGAATGGAGGGACGAATGGAGACGTGTCGTCTTCAGAGATGAGAGTCGCTTCTGCCTTGGTGCCAATGATGGTCGTATGCGTGTTTGGCGCCGTGCAGGTGAGCGCCACAATCAGGACTGCATACGACCGAGGCACACAGGGCCAACACCCGGCATCATGGTGTGGGGAGCGATCTCCTACACTGGCCGTACACCACTGGTGATCGTCGAGGGCACACTGAATAGTGCACGGTACATCCAAATCGTCATCGAACCCATCGTTCTACCATTCCTAGACCGGCAAGGGAACTTGCTGTTCCAACAGGACAATGCACGTCCGCATGTATCCCGTGCCACCCAACGTGCTCTAGAAGGTGTAAGTCAACTACCCTGGCCAGCAAGATCTCCGGATCTGTCCCCCATTGAGCATGTTTGGGACTGGATGAAGCGTCGTCTCACGCGGTCTGCACGTCCAGCACGAACGCTGGTCCAACTGAGGCGCCAGGTGGAAATGGCATGGCAAGCCGTTCCACAGGACTACATCCAGCATCTCTACGATCGTCTCCATGGGAGAATAGCAGCCTGCATTGCTGCGAAAGGTGGATATACACTGTACTAGTGCCGACATTGTGCATGCTCTGTTGCCTGTGTCTACGTGCCTGTGGTTCTGTCAGTGTGATCATGTGATGTATCTGACCCCAGGAATGTGTCAATAAAGTTTCCCCTTCCTGGGACAATGAATTCACGGTGTTCTTATTTCAATTTCCAGGAGTGTAAGTGCCGCTCCTGCCAGCCGTGGCCGGATGTTGGTGGACATTATTCGCACAGTGTTAGCGCGGCCGAGCAGAGCGTGCTACGATATCAGATTGTAGTGAGCCATATCTATTGCCCTTTGAACACTGTATACAGCAAGGACTCGGATTTAAGTTGCATGTCGCCCATCACTTGCGACACCTTTGTACATTCAAGTTAAGTATTGTCAATCTGCTTTATTGAAATAAAACTATTAATGTTATTTGCTTGAATTATTATACAGCATTCCGAGAATGCAGCACCGTTTAGGCACCTATAAGAGACGAGTGGACAAGACCTTACATTTGGCGACGAGAACTCAATCTTAATCTTGGTCAAGTCCTGAGTTTTCTGATTTTGCTTCCTTCACTGTGTATTCGGTATATGTATAGCTTTAACAGTTGGGGTGAAGGACTGCATCCTTGTCTTACACTGTTTTTATTCCCACCACTTCGTCCCGGTCCTATTGTTCAACATAGGTTCTTCTATTTTCCTTAGAATTTAGAACTTCTCCCACGTTTTACGTATCACTGCTTTTTCTAGCTCCACATATCATAATAGTTTGTCATTATTTTCTTCAGTCTTGTATCCGCCAAAATGATCGTCATCTAACATTTCCTCTGTTTTCTTTCCCATCCTTTTGTACATTATTCTTGTCGGCAATTTTAATGCATGAGATATTAAGCTGATTGTGCGCTAATTTTGCGCTTATCCACCCTACGTGTATTCGAAATTACCTGGATGACATGATTCCGCAAGTCTGATTATATGTCGCCACTCTCATAAATTCCAGTCCAGAGGTTGCCGATCCCAAACATTTTAGAATGAGTGTTATCTACCCTTTCCGCCCTATTTTTGCTTTCCAGTGTTACAGACGTGCTTTAAGTTCCAACTCTAATGCTGAATCACCTGTTTCTTCCATATCGACAACTATTTCTTCTTGTATCAAGTCATCAGCCAAGTCCTGCCTCTCAGAAAACCCACCAGTGTATTCTTTACACCTACCCGCTCTCCCCTCGGCGTTTAACAGAGGATTTCACACTAAACTGTTAATGTTCCTCCCCTTTCTTTTAATTTCATGGAAGGTTGTTTTGTCTTTTCTGTGTATTGTGTCATTCCTCCCAACGATCATTTTGTTTTTGATTTCTTCACATCTTTTTTGCAGCCTTTTCACTTTGGCTGCCCTGCACATATTATTTATTTGATTCATAAGAGATTTATATCACTGTAGTACTTTCTCTCCCTGAACATTATTTTACTTCCTTCTGTCGTCGATCAGCGAAAGTATCTCTCCTGTTACCCAGGGTTTCTTTACAATTAGCTTCCTTGTACATACATTTGTCAGTCCAACGTCCGGGACTGCCCCTTTTAGAAATGTTCCGTCCTCTTCAACGGATCTGCCTACTTCGGTATTCCCTATCACAGCATCCACATTCTTAACGAACTTCAAACGTTTTTCATCGTTCTTCAGTAATTCAGTATCCCATTTCCTTCCACACACATTGTTTCAGACGATTTTCTTAATCTTCAGCCTACACTCTATTATTGCTAAATTGTGAATTGCGTCTGCAACTTCCTAGATGTAAACTGCATCCTTAGTGGCTAAAGCTGCCCACGAATTACTTGGGATTACGTAGATACAGATATCAGTGGTGAAAAACTGGAAACGTGGGCAGGGACTCATGATGTGATCCAGTATTGCCAGCCTCCTTCAACAGCGGTAGGTGGATGAGAGTGGACAACCCAGACAACATTTTCCTGTTATCGAAAGTGGCTGGGAGTTGTGTGAAGAAGATGGCTATGTCCATCCCTCCCACACAATAATAGCCTACATTCCAAATAGTGCTAAAGAGATGCCTTTCATCAAAAAGTTGTAAGAAATTGCCAAGATCCCATCGCAAATTGAAATGTATGAGACATTCATCTAAAGCTTATAGAGTGTTTCAGGACGGATCATCCCAAAATACTGTAGAATTAGCTGTGTACTAGGACTGAATGACGACAGAAAACAGGTGGCGCACAGCTACAAGTGTCTTTTTGAGACACACACATTTGTTGATGACATTACACAAGTTAGTAAGGAATTGTAGTAAGACATCTCAGTAAATGGTACAGCTAAGGGCACCTCGCTGGCAAAGAATCTGGACAAGTTGGTAAATACTGTGTGGGCCTGGAAAATCTTAGCTTGACCCAGCGCAACCTAGACACTTCACCACAATAACTACGGACCAGACTACTGCTCAGTTATCATGGATGGTAAGACTAAAGGTCGTAGCATACTGGAACAACGCGAATGAACCCTGGGGTATGAGAAAAATTTCCTCTGAGACCTCTTCACAATGAATGAACTGGAAAATGCCATTTTTGCTGTCTAATAAACTTCTTGATGACTTCAGAGTAGAAGAGATCAAGTAGTCACTGTAGCCGTTGCCACCAGCCACACTCAGTGTGGATAGGAAACACCGAAATCCGACGACGGAGCGCCAGCTACCCTGCGCGCAGAGCATGAAGTCAGTAGCTGGAGGATGTCACCTCAGTGAAGATATTGTCATATTCGTCTTGCTGCCTACTACTGATGGTAGTCAAGTGGAAATAAAGAAGTCATTGTCGCCTTCAGCTGCCCGCATCTTCACATAGGAGAGAATCTTAGCGTGCTATTCGGATGGTGTTTTGTTTGATTCCTATTTGGAGTGGTAGTAAGTAGGCAAAATACAGGACTACGTTAGGTTCGGGGCGCTATTCAGCCGTCAGTAAATGAAGTAGATCAGTTACAGGCAGAACTAAGGCAACTAAATGGTGATATCCTGGACCCCAGAAACTTTGTATAGGTTAATTATATTTTGTATCTAAATGGGGCAAGGATACTTTTGTATTTTTCGATAATTTGGAAACAACTGCTAGGTCGGGAAATCGGAGTATGTGCAGCTGTTGAGTGCAGCCACGCTAAAACTTACGAGGTGTGCTCCTAAATATATATGGAAACACAGTCGTTCGATATCATCAGGCAAGGCTTGGTAGATGGGTGTAGGAGGAAGGATACGTGAAGATATCACAGTGAGCAACTTAAAAGTTTGTTCCAAAAACGTGGGGAATCAATCACGGAAAAGGAATCTTGCAGGGAGCTGAGAAGAAATAAAATGACAGGTTTTTACAGGGTTTACAGCCAAAAATATCTGCAAGAGTTCTCGTCGAATTTCCAGAAAAGCAGCAGAAAAAACGATGGTGCTACCCAAAGGTAAGGTCACCAAGCCCCGGGAAAAGAAGGTCGTATTTAATAGTGATTTTAAATGTTTTGGATGTGAACACATAGGGGATATAAGGCTTAATTGCAAAGAAATCAAGGGGGTGCATGTGGATGGTTTGAGAATTCTGAGCAGAATTCTAGGGTCAGAAATTTCCAGACGTATGGAAAACAGCCAGAGGGCAGACTTTGCTCCTTGCATTGAAACAAGGAAGGCGGTGGTGTGTCCAGTGAGAGTAAGACATTTTCCTGTCTGGTTACATAGATTCCAGATCACAGGTTCCTGTCGCTAATAAGGGTATACTTAGTTAAATCAACCACACTGAGCATTAATCAGCATAACTGAGGGTTATGTACATTCACTCATTTTAACCATAAATTATTTCCAAATGGGGGAAGGTAACTTTTAAGTTGATGTCGAGGTTCTACCCGTGCTCAGCAGGGAATACGCAGTCATTATCGGTTCAGGTTTCCTAGTTGCACATTGCACCAAAGTTGAATTGGAATGATGTATAGTAGAACTCGATGGAGCATCGTTTCATCTTGGTTCTATGGCCAGAATACCATTACTGTCACGAGGGTGCACCAAAGGCCACAGGCAACAACAGGGTCCCTTAAAATCAACTCAATGGATATCAACTGAAAGGTACCGGAAACATAATCTGAGATTACGTAGAAGCAGAACAGACAGAGTATTTTAGCAGTGTTTAACCTTTACATGGAAATGAAGAATTGCATAAAGTGAAGTATTTTGTATGACATAGTTTATCCTAAGTATGTGAAATTAAAGGGAGCAAAGTAATGTCTTTCAGTGTTGATAACTCTAGGCGACCGAAGATTTTCGGTATAAGAAGTCACCCACATTCTGCCAACGGCGTTGTAAACAGGGTGGAGGAGCGGACCGAGGTCCAGGGAACTCTCTTGTCCTTGGGGTGGGAAACAGTCCCTAAAGGCTGAAGAATAAGCAATGATGAACGGCGTGAGGATGCAAAAGTTAATGTAAACCACTGTATTAAAGACACGTAACGTAGACCCACAGGACACGTCGTCTTTAATTGAAAAAGTGTCATGACGATATCTCCTTTGGCAAAAGATTCCGGAGTAGTGCCCCATTCGGATCTCTAGGAGGGGCTGCCAAGGGGAGGTGACCATGAGAAAAAGATTGAGCAATCAACAAAGGGATAACGTGCTACGAGTCGGGGTGTGGAATGTCAGAAGCTTGAATGTGGTAGGGAGAGTAGAAAATCTGAAAAGGGAAATCCAACTCTCAGTCTAGGTGAAGTGGAAAGAAGACAAGGATTTCTGGTCAGATGAGTATAGGGCAATATCAGAAGCAACAGAAAATGAATATAAAGGTAGGACAATGAGCGTGTTTCAGTGAACAGTTCAGTGATAGTGTTGTTCTTGTCAGAATCGACAGCAAACGAACACCGACAACGATGGTTTGGGTATACATACCGAAGTTGCTAGCTGAACATGAACAGATAGAGAAAATATAAAAAGATATTGAAAGGGTAATACAGTACATAAAGGGAGATGAAAATCTAATAGTCATGGGAAACTGGAATAAAGATGTAGGGGAAGGAACAGAAGAAAAGGTTACAGGAAGAAAAAATGTTCAAACATGGGCGAATTCCTAAGGGACCAAACTGCTGAGGCCACCGGTCCCTAGACTTACACACTACTTACACTAACTTGAACTAACTTCTGCTAAGAACAGCACACACAGCCATGCCCGAGGGAGGACTCGAACCTCCGGCGGGAGGAGCCGCGCAGTCCGTGAAATGGCGCCTGAAGCGGCGCGGCCGCTCCACGCGGCTAAAGGTTAAAGGAGAATATGGGCTTGGGACAAGGAATGAGAGAGGAGAAAGACTGACTGAGTTCTGTAGTAAATTTGAGCTAGTAATAGCGAATAACCTGTTCCAGACTCACAAGAGGAGGAAGTATACTTGGGAAAGACAGGGTGATAGGTAAGATGTCAGTTAGATTACACCATGGTCAGACAGAGGTTCGGAAATCAGATACTGGGTTGTAAGGCGTACCCAGAAACAGATATGGACTCACATCACAATGTAGTAGTGATATTAGTAGTGATAAAGTTCAAGAGATTACTCAGGAAGAATGAATACGCAAAGAAGTGGGATACAGATGTACTAAGGAATGACGAGATACGCTTGAACTCTTCTGAGGCTATAGATACAGCAACAGTGAATAGCTCAGTAGGCAGTTCAGTTGAAGAGGAATGGACATCTCTAAATAGGGAAGTCAGAGAAAAGCTAAGGCGAAATGGGTACATGAAAATTGTGAAGAAATCGAAAAAGAAATGACTGTCGGAATGGCTGACTCAGCACATAGGAAAGTCATAACAACCTTCACCGTCATTAAAAGCAAGGGTAGTAATATTGAGAGTGCAGCGGGAATCCCACTGTTAAATGCAGAAGAGAGAGCGGATAAGTGGAAAGAGTACATTGAAGGGCTCTGTGAGGGGGAAGATTTGTCTGATGTGATATAAGAAGAAACAAGTGTTCGATTTTTAAGAGACTGGGGATTCAGTGTTAGAATCTTAATTTAAGTGAGTTTTGGAAGACTTCAGATCAAATAAGGCAGAAGGGATAGAAAGTATTCCATCAGAATTTCTAAAATCATTAGAGGGAAGTGGCAACAAAACGATTATTTACGTTGGTGTGTAGAGTCCGGCGACCGTGTGACTTTCGGAAAAATATCTTCCACACAATTCCGAAGACTGCAAGAGCTGACAAGTGCGACAGTTATCACACAATCAGCTTAACAGCTCATACATCCAAGTTGCTGACAAGAATAAAATACAAAAGAATGGAATAGAATGTTGAGGTTGTGTTAGATAACGATCAATTTCGCTTTAGAAAAGGTAAAGGCACCACAGAGGCAATTCTGACGTTGCGGCTGGTAGTGGAAGCAAGGCTAATGAAAATTCAAGACAGGTTCATAGGATACGTCGTCCTCGAAAAAGCGTTCAACAATGTAAAATGGTGCAAGATGCTCGAAATTCTAAGAAAAATAGAGGTAAACTAATGGGAGGGACGCGTGATACACAACAAGATGGAATAATAATAGTGGACGATATGGGAAGCTGGATAATTCTCTACCATGGTACAGAGAGCAGAAATGAATTAGGTATACGGTTCACTGTAACACAAAAAATTAAACATATAGTGCGTGGATTTACTGGAATAACAGCAAGAATCTGAAAATTGAGATTGGAGACCCGATTCATAACCTATTCATTGATCAATGTGCATCCACCTACAGAAGTAGCAGATGACCAGGTTAAAGACGCCTTTTACGAGAACCTCGAAGGAGCCTACGACGGACGCCCTGGGCACGTTGTGAAAATAAATATTGGAGACCTCAATGCAGAGATAGGAAAAGAAGATAATTGTCGTCCAGCAATAGAAAAGCATAGCCTCCATGAAATGACAGCAGCTACAATCGCTTTGTAGGAGCATGAAGTGTTTCACTTCAACGCCAAACGATAGGCTATACTCTTAAATTTACTATTAAATGAAAAAACGAAAATTCAAACTTTTGACATTTATTCAACAATTTGCAATTCAATTGTTGGGAAGAATTTTTTTAATTTTTCATTTGGCACAGTGTTTAGACCTTGTTTTTCCTTATCAACTAGAGAATCACCTAGTTCTTGAAATGATGTATGAAATGTTTGAACAAACACTGAATTTGTAGTGAAATCTGGGTTTCGGTTTGGAATGATTCACTCAAATGCTGAAGAATCCTGATATTGAGCATTTTTATCATTGATTGTCTCTGTTTTCTTCATCTCAGTTATGTCTTTCCTACAGTTTTCACAATTTATAGAGCCATAAGGTATTTGTGGATATAACTCGGGCACATACACTGTGCCTCTTCTCACCTTTTTTTTTTGTCTCTAAAGAAATAATATTTTTTCATTGCATTAAAACAGTGCCCTCTTACACCACTGCACTTTTAACAAAGTTCAATATAGACACAAAAATCACTTAAATCTCTCCTTCAAGCTGTAGTTTTACTTGTAAATGAACTATTAAAAGAATACCAAGTTCCACAAAAATATTTAGATTCAAAAATGTTGAATGTAGGGGTAATAACTGCTTTACACTAATACCATGTTGCACTATAACGGCTTACGAACAGTAATATAAGAAGCGAAAGCTGCAGTCACTGAGTGATTGTTCAGACAAGAAGTGCATGGTTGGAGGGAGACTGTCTTTGTTTCAGCATGTTCCTAGCTTGCATGCATAAACAGCAACGAACTTGCTCAGCCTGCATACGGCGACTCAACTGTGTCGAAGTGGAATGTTTGGACCTGAATTTTGCATCAGTTCTTAGATTCTTTCATACCTAAGTTAAATTGCAGTTATAGATCCTATGTTCAATATTTTAGTTTTCCCAATTAATTTGCTATTCTCTATTGGCTATTATTAATTGGCTATTTGTTTAAATTGTATAAAATTAAAGTAAGCAATCAGCTAAATTAAATTATGGAATATGCTGACTGGTTTTGTTTTAAGGTGATAATATTTTGATGTTTCTAACATTCCAAGTCACCTTCCCATATATTTCAGTTATATTCCTATTTGTGAAAAGTAGATTTGGCCAAAATGCTGCTATTAGTGTAAAACAAGAGTCAGAAATTTTTTTTAGACAAGGAACCCTTTCTTATCCCATATTTATATTTTTTCATGTGATTCACAACAGCACTAAGTATATATGGAAATATTTTAAGAGTTGTAAATTAAGTAGCCTAGAAAGAAATTAAATCAATGTTTCAACTTGTATTTATAAAAATTAATTGGAACCTATGTATCTCTGAAAAAAAACATAAAAAATTATCCAAAATGACATTTTTCCCCGCTTTATAGCTCAATTAGGACAGCTCCAAGAGTGATTTTAAAAAAAGTCTTTTTATACTTTTTTGACCAGTTTTAGAAAATTTTATGTAACTATATTTCGGAAACGGTTTGGGATAAAAAGTTTAAATTTGACATCTTTCTTAGTCTCAAAGCCCACTATGAGTACACCAAGTTTTAGCAAAAGCTGAAGTGATGATGGAAAATTATTATTTAAATAAGTGTCGATCTCACATGGAATGGCTCATGTATGCCATGAGAAAGAGGACGAAAGTGTCCACTAGTTATATTTAACTGACTGTCATAAGATAGCTTATTAAAAAAGAAAGGATTATTGTTCCAAATATCATCACATAAGTATCAACAGATCAGTCTCTCACTATGAATATACTGAATTCGTTTAACATTTACCTCGTATATTTATTTCAAAGCCTGACCATGTCCTTGCATATAACATGTCCCTCTATATTTTTGCCACGTAATTATTAGCTTTTCTTATACAGTTATTAAGCAAGAGGAAGCAAAATATTTCAGAAGTCGGACTGATCCATCATTGGCGAGGTATGAAACGATAATTTATCAGATCACTTTCTTTTATCATGTGGTAGGGGACCCGCAGTTTTACCAACATGAAATCTCAATTTACATTTAATTTGAACTGCATAAGGTGATTGGCTGACCATATTATGCTTGTACTTTTCAAAATTACGACAGTCAACGTCTTTATCTTAGTGAATAGGCCGACATAAATCTGTAGAAAAGTAATGTGAGCATCATTATTATTTGTGAATAATGTTACTCGTTGTTGTAAGCTTTACCAGAGAATGAAGTTATTTGCCCCTTGAGAAGCAGAAAGTAATTACTGCCCTCATTCTTCACTTCCTTTCTGTCCTTCCATCTTCACAGGTAGTGGTGAAATCACAGACCGTACAATATTTTATAAGGGCTGTAGACTGCCATCACTGTCTTCAGAACACTTGCTTTCACACTCATTACTTCCGTGACATTCAAATTTTGAAAATTTTCCTTTATATGTTGGCGACTTTACTAATTCTTCAAATCAACATCAGTCCGTTCCTTCATTGCCATACTGTGACAATTCAAACTGTGCAGAAATAATAAACACTGAAATAATTCAAAGTACTAAACAATTTCTGGGTGAAAGCAAGAAACAAGCTTGTTGTAAATGGGGAAGCTTGTTGATTGTTCCAAGTAAAAACAATTATTGCCTTGAAGTATAACAGAAAGCTAAAAAAATATTTCATTTTAGACCAATAATATTTGTCATTATGACATGAACGTTAGGTATTTAATTATTGTGGCTTGAGACCAAACTACTCTAAATAGTTTGCTGATGCATTCGCATCCAAAGTCAAATCTTTAAAGTTTGTTTGATATATAAGCAATGTGATTCGAAATTTATAACCGTTTTGGAGTCATATGGATCCGAACAGGACAGCAGAGTTAAGAGAAAATATGGAGTAATGTTCATCTAAATGTATTTACAGCTCACTGACTCCTTCAGCGAAATTTCACATATGAATGAGACCTTACCCGTAAAACCGTTAGCGTGAGACCTCACGAACTAAAACAGGTGTTTCATTAGCAGCGTGAATAAAAGTATTTAGGAACAGGGATTACTGCTACAGGAGTCAGCGAATATTGGAAAATGAATAAAGTTCAGTGTGTTGCCGTTAAGGAGGAAATGAAACAATGTTGACAAAATGCAAATGGTTATAGGCCACAATTCTAGACTAAAAATGGTTCCAGGAGACTGTACAAGGAAATTTGGTACTTGAATTGCGGACGTAAGTAAGAGGGTGAGTTCATCCAGTTTCACAAGAGGAATAAGCTTAGCGTTCAGAAGACGTGTTCAAGCGAAGATAGACATAGATGATCAGAGTGCGTTGAGGGAGCGGAGGAGACGAGAACACGAGAACGTTAGTGCGTAGCTGACAGTCAGGCCACTGCAGTGTTGTCGATGTACTGCCGGGGAGCGAGAGCGCGCTACCGCCGCGCATTTTCGAAAAACTCAGTGTTATCCTACAAGCGCGTTTACTGAACACATTTGGCTCCAAGGTAATGATGTCCTGACGTGTTGCGACTAAGATGGCTACTCATCTATCGATAAACTGTAACCGATCTATCGAGTGTAGAAGCTGCTTCATCGTGGGTCTCCACCGTGTACTCGTTCTGGTTTCGTCACCATTGTTGTTCCTACACTAGGGGAAAGGAAGTGTTGCACTTTTTTTAATAAATTTCGGTTTTAAAATTTCTCAAAGATTAAAGAAAACAATGTCATTTAACGACGATAACGCATAAACTAGAAAGCATTTCAAGTCACGTGCGATAAAGAAATCATCCTAGTGTCTACCGTTCTTGTCCATACTTTGTTGTAGGCGAATGGAATAATTGTCCGCAAACATTCCAACCATAGCAACGTAAATTTCTCCAGTTTATCGAGTAATGGCTTCTGAAAGAGCTCCAACAGTCCGTGATTTTTCAATGTAAACTCAAGATTTTAAATTGCCCTATAAGAAATAATCGCACAGAGAAGGATCCAGAGATCGAGGAGGCCACACCACAAGCCCAAGCAAAGAAATGAGGCTACCTCGAAAATGTTCATTTAGAAAACCCATGATTCTTTTAAGGTAAGGGAGGCAGCCCCATGCTTTAGAAATTAAGCATTATCAAGGTCAGTTTGATATCCTCTCAGTTCCAGAGCTAAAAATTCTCGCAACATCGTGAGGTAAACACTGTGAGTTGACAGTCACAGTGCGTCTATTTTCTCGGAAAAAAGTAAGGTCCAATGATACCAAATACGGCTAATCCAACCCACACAGTTTCTCGCTGTACAAGGGTAGTGGAACTAGACTCGGCAATAGAGACAGATTTTTGGACGCTCGAGGTGACCATTGCATTAGGCGCAGCTTCAGAACCTTCCCTGAGCAGCAACTCAATTCGCGGACTCCTTTGGTGTCACTGAAACGGCCCGTGGGCCTGGCGGCCGGCCTTGTTCCGCTAGTAGCCAAGCAAGAGTGTGGGAACCCCGTGGCTGAATGTGGAATGACACTTCTTTAAAAACTGGCGTCGCCGGGCATTCCGGCGCCGGCCTAACTGCTTTACAAGGGCCACTCGCGGAGGTCTCGTCGATTATTTTTCAACCAATACCGGCAATTTTGTTTGTTCATACCACCCGCTAAAGGAAAATCTCACAACTCATTGTCATCTTTTCTGCAAACATTTACCACCGTTCATAATTTTGGTTGAGTTACTGAAAGATCATAATTTGAAAAGGATGAATGTAGAAGTTAAAATGCAAAAGGCGGTCAAATGACCTGTCTGAAATACGCAAAGCGTGATCATTTCACACCGCGATACACGGAGGTCTGACCTCGACATCATGTCCAAGAGCCGGCCGCGGTGGTCGTGCGGTTCTAGGCGCTGCAGTCCGGAACCACGGGACTGCTACGGTCGCAGGTTCGAATCCTGCCTCGGGCATGGATGTGTGTGATGTCCTTAGATTAGTTAGGTTTAAGTAGTTCTAAGTTCTAGGGGATTGATGACCTAAGATGTTAAGTCCCATAGTGCTCAGAGCCATTTGAACCATTTGAACCATTTTGTCCAAGATTTTAGATGTTTCCTGCTGTTCTAACTGTCCGCAGAACTTCACAAGCTGTTCCAAATCTCACCGTTCCTCTCGTTCTGAAGTTGCTGAACCAACATACTACTGCTGCACGAGATGGGACGTCACCGTGTTGACCAACATTGAACTGGTTCCAAAATAATCGCTGCATCAGCACTACCGAATGACCGTTTACAACAAAGGTTGAAAAATGGCTGTGCCTTCCGGGCAGACCACTGCCGTAGTAATACCTGTCAGGCATCTCCCCTTTCAATTTGGTTCGGTGATTATTACACAATTTCATTTGCCTTTGGTGTATCGAAATTTTCACTGGTTGGTATTAATCTGACGGAATATTAGGATTAGTGTAAACCACTGATTGATCTCATAGTACTTGCATGATTTGGGTAGCAGTAGTGGAACTAGACTCGGCTATAGAGACAGATTTTTGGACGCTCGAGGTGACCATTGCATTAGGCGCAGCTTCAGAACCTTCCCTGAGCAGCAACCCAATTCGCAGACTCCTTTGGTGTCACTGAAACGGCCCGTGGGCCTAGCGGCCGGCCTTGTTCCGCTAGTAGCCAAGCAAGAGTGTGGGAACCCCGTGGCTGAATGCGGAATGACACTTCTTTAGAAACTGGAGTCGCCGGGCATTCTGGCGCCGGCCTAACTGCTTTATTAGCGAGTGTAGTGTGGCCTCCTTTTTCCATGTGTGGGTCAAGGTAAAGCGGCGCCGAGCTGGACTCCGGGTAATGTGTTTATTACGAGAACAGTACACCTTGGGACGACGAAAGTCTCTACATTTCGCGTTTCTTAGATGCCACCGCGCCCCGCCAAAACGGCGCCAAATAAATCGTTTTAAGGACGAGATGGAACTTGTTTTTCCAAGGAAGCTTCCCTCATCTTGTGAAATGTGCCGGGGGTTTTTGGCTGCAGGACCGCAAGGGCATTGGTTCTGTTTTTTTTGGAGAACAGGATGTGTACTGCACTGCAGTGATTGGTTGAGGAAGCTCGGGTCTCTTTGCTAGAAAATATGATTGGCACGATAAACACTGCTGCGACTCATAAGTTCAAATGGCTCTGAGAACTATGGGACTTAACATCTATGGTCATCAGTCCCCTAGAACTTAGAACTACTTAAACCTAACTAACCTAAGGACATCACACAACACCCAGTCATCACGAGGCAGAGAAAATCCCTGACCCCGCCGGGAATCGAACCCGGGAACCCGGGCGTGGGAAGCGAGAACGCTACCGCACGACCACGAGCTGCGGACATCATAAGTTAATTAGAGAACATTGGTCCATGTCTCATAGCTATACAAACGGATGCTGATAACACAAGCGTTACATAATTGCAATTTAGTTTTTAGTTTGAGTATTCCATTCTTCCATACTCTGTTTTTCAATCCACCCGTAACAGCCGATGCTTTGGCAATTATGTTGGTAACCTCTGTGCCCACAAACAAGTTGCTACCTATTGTAGATCCCAAGTAGATAAAATCATCGAATACCTGTAGAGGATTGCCGTCAATGCTGATGGATGGAAGGTTGGCGGTTCCATGCGCCATGATCTTACTCTTTTGGAGGCTGATGGTAAGACCAAATTTTCCACATGAATGCAATAACTTGTTGATTAGATACTGCAGCTCATCCTCTGAGTTTGCTACCAGAGCTGCATCGTCTGCATCGTCTGCATATAACAACCTGCGAATAACAGTTGTATTGACGTTGGTCTTGGCTTTGAGATGGGCAATGTTGAAGAGATTTCCATCAGACCTTCTTTGTAAATACACTCCCTCCTCAGAGTCTTTAAAAGCAAACCACAGCAGAAGGGAAAAGAAAATGCCAAACAGAGTGGCCGGCCGGAGTGGCCGAGTGGTTCTAGCCGCTACAGTCTGGAACCGCGCAACCTCTACGGTCGCAGGTTCGAATCCTACCTCGGGCATGGATGTGTGTGATGTCCATAGGTTAGTTAGGTTTAAGTAGTTCTAAGTTCTAGGGGACTGATGACCTCAGAAGTAGAGTCCCATAGTGTTCGGAGCCATTTTCCTAATTATGTTACTAATTCGGCTTCTAGAAAATCGAAATTTTTTTCTATCACTCCCCCATTAGTTCTATATCTTGGGAAGCCATTGCTCCCTTCACAGTTGCCAAGAAAATTAGTTAGCGAGGTAAAAGTTGCCGGTTAGATTTATTGGGTATTTAATTATGCGTGCTATCTTTCCATGATTGCTGTCATCTGTTTCGTTCCCTCTTTGATGGAATCTGTATTTGAATTCTCAATTACTCAAATATTTCATCTCTCTTTCTTTGTCTGGCTGAAAGAAACGGTCGTTGTGACCTCTCACGGTGGTGCGTGTGTGCTAGACAAGTCTATTATATTCAATCGCCACTCAAAACGATTTTTAGAAGCGTGTCAACGGTCTTCGCTGGAAAGCCGATGTCAGTTTGAATCACAGACTAGTAGCACACTGAATCTTCGCCTATCAAATATCGATTTCAGTTAATGAAGTAGTTAATTGCAATTTAAAAATTCTATTCCACTTTAGCCTTTCTCGCGTACTTGAATCCAGATCTTAACCAAATCACATTGGCTGTAAGCCATTCATTTTATGTGTTATACATCGATGCTGACATACATGTACAAGTAAAACCGAAACAAACAATAAGCAATACAACAAATACACATTTAGTAATCATGGATAAACAACACCCGGGTTTAAGATTGTCCTTTTGGTTTCGTCTCAAAAGACCCTTCAAAGAAATTATTAAGGAGTAGGTCACATCATTCTTGTGACTGCATACAGTTGTCAGTGGCAAGCAGTGTTCATTGAATTTTTGCAAGTGGTTTTGATACTTTCCAGGCACTAAATGAAATAAACGTACAGTGTGGAAAAAGAAAGGAAATTTTATTTTCTTAAGTTTAAGTGTCTTAACTATTGTTCATATCAAGGAAACAAACGAAGCGGAGCTGTCGACATTACACTGCGTTCTGACTGATCCAGTCGACGTAGTAGGAAACTTCAGCATAGACACCTGGCGAGCCTGCAGTGGCACAGTCGTAACCATCCCAGGAGGCGACTCCCACCTGCTGCGCGTTCACCAGTAGCGGACCTCCTACATCATACTGAAAAAGAAAGAAACATTCTTAAGGTTATTCAGATAGTAAATAACACTTGAATTGTCCTGGAACATTATAAATGAATCTAATTCTATCCTTTGAAGGCAACGGCCTTGCCGCAAAGGCTACACCGGTTCCCGTCAGATCACCGAAGTTAAGCGCTGTCTGGCGTGACCGGCACTTGGATGAGTGACCATCCAGGCCTCCGTGCGCTGTTGCCATTTTTCGGGGTGCACTCAGCCTCGTGATGCCAATTGAGGAGCTATTCGACCGAATAGTAGCGGCTTCCGTCAAGAATACCGTCATAACGACCGTGAGAGCAGTGTGCTGACCCCACGCCCCTCCTATCCGCATCCTCCTCTGAGGATGACACGGCGGTCGGATGGGCCCTGTAGGCCATTCATGGCCTGAAGACGCCTTGCTTTTAATTCTATCCTTTGAAGACTCCGGACAACAGGTGATCCAAGAAAACAATCAAGCCTCTTCCAAGTTACGGCTAGATAAGCGTCGACTACCTTGGCTTGTACGTTGTTTATCACTTTATCAGCTCACACGTACTTCACTACTTTGTTCCACACCCGTAATCCTCATCACCTCATCTCAATCGTAGCACAAGTACAATACTGGCTGTAACAAAACTCAAAACAAATACTGTCTCTATCGTTTCTATTACCTTGAGGTATGAAATGCCACAAAACTTAGTACCCTGAAGCACTTTAGAAGAAATCGAATCACTTTATGCTACGACCAAATTTTGCCTCAGTAGTGCTAAATAGATCAGTTCTTCTCGTTCTAAACCCCCATTGATCGAAGTGCTGCATTGCTTGACACACCAGACGCATATCCGGAATGAGTTAAATCCCTCTCTGGCCATCCAGGATTAACTGTTCTCTTCAATAGAGCAATAGACCACTTCACCATTCCAGTCAGCCTAGACACATGAGCCTCTGCTTCGCCTCCAAAAGGGGTGTGTTCTCGACAGACTCTAAAATTCTCTTCTTCTTCCCCATATTTCTTCTCGTCTATTTTCGTTTCTTCTGCAGTTCTGCATATTTCCATTTCATCACACTATACTATACTTTTTCTTTATACCACAGAGTTTCCTGCGAAACGAGAGCGATCCAACAAATGGTCTTTTGTCTTTCTGTTTTTACCGATACTAAGATAAGGACGTGCGATTTGCAGTTCGGAATTGATAAATACGTGCATTTGTGGTGACACGTATGACAACTTTTTACTTCGTGCATGTGATCATAAAATTTACTGCCAAAACACGGTAGTTTTCTGTAAAATATTGGCGTAATTGTAGAGCGAGAATTCTCTGATAGACTTTTCTCGATGACATGGACGACTCTTATTAAACTTGAACGAAGCTGCTTTTATTTCAACATACAGCACAAACAACTTAATTTAAGGTCAGATCACAATAGGGCAAAAACAAAATCTTTACGATATAAAAGTATAATTCAATACAGCGGTTACACCAAATCATAAATAATAAATTAAAATTTGCTGGTGCAATGTATCTTCTTATTAATTTTTTCAATGTGGTTGAAATTGAGTAAATTTGTAGGAATTTCTAAGTTGACGAAACATTATTATGCATATCTCATTCAGACTGCAATTCGCCCGGGAGTGCGAATGGGTGGGGTACTTTAAACTGACTTCTCGTTTCGTGACCGTGCGCCCTGTCCACACCACGTACCTGATAATCCCGTGGCGGTCGTATTGTCCTGCTCCACACTGCTGTTGGCTTGCCTGAAATTATCTATCGATATATGCAAGTGAGTTTTAAGGGAGCCACTCAACGTTAAAACACAACACTGTCCTATGTCTGGTACGAACATCTATATTCTGAGACGATATGGAAACCACAGGTTCCACTGTTTACACTCTAAATCGTAAATTTCATCCCAGTTAATAATCTTGATGATTAACAGTCCAAAATATCATTCGGACGAGCGTGCGTGTAATCGTCGCGGCGCGGCTGATTGTTGATAATGCGGAAACGCGATGATCGAACGCACGTCCTCACGCTCGCTGCAAGACACTGGCACTTGACTGCACTCTTTTTTGGTAACTAATTATTACTGATTCACGTTAGTTCATTCCGGGAGACCGAACACGGCACGGATGATTGATGCTGTGCGACACGCAACGAGAGGATACATAAATACGTTATCGACGGCACTGCTCATTTTTAATTACTTCTTGACGCACTTTCCTCTGAAGCATTTCCATATCATCACTTTACTATAATAGCACTGGTAGCAACACTTCAACTTCCATACTAACAATGCCTCTCACATGCAGAGCTACACACTTCACAACATACCAGTTTCGTGTCCCGCGCTCGACTGTCTAGACGCGGCTGCCGGGAAGATACTCAATAACTAAACAAGCGATACGACAGTACGGTTACAAGATGTTTGACGTAGATTTTTATCAGACATAAATTCTCGCCTTTCACGTAGATATGTAACTTAATGAACAAAACAGGAAGCACAATGTATCTTGAGTAGTTTTTTTATTGTTAAAAACTAGAAACAACAATTTTTTTCTGTTTTCTGACTCATTTTATGTGGGCCGTCAAGATATCCCCTCGTGTGCCAACCTGTTCATCTGAGAAATTTGTTGGATGTAGTCCAGTCTCTGTTTCCTCCACCCTTTTTATGTTCTGCAGCTCCTTTTAGTGCCATGGACCTTTCCATATGATAAATCTGTCGTTTCGACGATATTTTCTATTTCAATTTCCTCACACTTTTCCAGCATATATTTCGCCTTGGGTACCCTGCACTTCCTATTTACTCCATTAGTAAGCAATTTATATATCTGTATTCCTGGCTTTCCCATGAACATTTATGTACTTCCTTTTTTCGTCGACAGGAAGAATTTCTCCAGTTGCCCAAGATTCCTCTACAATTACCTTTCTAATAACATTTACGAATGCTCTTTTTACAGCTATCCACTCTCCTTCAATTTAACTACTTACTGCGTTATTCCCTATCGCTCCACCCACATCTTTCGTGAACTTCAAACGAGTCTCATCATCCCTCAGTACATCAGTGTCCCATTTCAAGCCTTACTGGTTCCACCAGACCTTCCCTTAAAACTGAATGCACTCATCCTCAACAGAAAATTGTGGTCTGAGTCCGTATTTGTTCCTCGATACGTCCTACAATCCAGTATCTGATTGTGGAATCTCAGCGTGAGCATTAGTTAAGCCAGTTGGAAGTTTCCAATGCCTCCAGGTATTTTCCAAGTATACCTCTTTCTCTTGTGATTCTTTAACAGTGTACGCACTACAGCTAGTCCAGACGTACTGCAGAACTCAATTACTTTTACTCCCCTCTCTTTACTACCACCACTCCCATATTCTATAGTACCGATTTCGTCTACTGCTTCCCCTACAACCACATTTCAATCCACATAACCATTAGATTATCATACACCTTTACATACCGAATTACCGTTCATGTATCCTCATACACTTACTGTGTATCCTTATATTCTGCTTGTGACATCGATATGTATACGTGAAATATTGTTAACGCCACTGGTTTGCTATTGAATCTGGTGAGAACAGGCCGACCACTAAAATATTCACAGTAACCCACTTCCTGCCTTATCTTCCTACTCATAACGAATGCTACTCCTGTTAATTTTCTGCTGCTATTGATACTACCCTATGTTCATCTGACGAGAAATTCTTACGTCCTTTCCATTCAGTTTCACTGCCCATCATTATATTTAGGTTTCCTTTTCAGACTTTCTAGCTTCCACTCCACGTTCAAATTTAAACGTTCCAGGCTGCGAGTCATAAAATGTTATCCTTTTATTAGCTGTGTTGTCTATATCTGATGTTCACCTTGACCTTGGCAGTCCCCTCAGGGATATTCGAATGGTTGATTAATCTGGGATCTTTTGCCGTTGGAGATATAATCATGACACTGTTTCAACTACGGGCCACGCGTCCTGATGGGAACACCTAGTGTGTCTTAATGCATTGCTTCCCACTGACTTGTACATCATCGTGCTGTGGATTATTGCTGAGTCTTCCACCTTTTAAGCTCAGTTTAGCGCCAAAAGGGCAAGTGCCCTGAAACTCTGTCCTCTCGTCCGCGTTCTTTGACAAGGCTGCTGGTAGAACGAGGGTGACTTCTTATGCTTGATGTCTTAGGCCGCCAGTGCTGATGATTTTCATTCAAAATTTAAGTAGTGGGTAGACTCGTACGAGGGACTCTTGATGTTCCGATTACTAATCAAAGATGTTTCCAGAACTTAGGGATAAATAGCCATAAAAAAGAAGTGAACACTATTAATTCAAAGCATGCCACTCAAATTTGAGGAGTGACTACCTCTAATTCTCAGATTTTGATAATATTCTGTTGTATCTCTATTCCTGATTTTGTTTTCTGGCCAATCTCACAAACCGTAATGAAACTAGGTGTTGATGTAGTAAGATTTTATAAGGCGATGGTGGCGGCACATGTGTTACTAGCGTAGGGCGCCCAAACACTTGTTTCTGGAAGCGTCTGCTACCCTATGCCTGGCTGGGATCTCGTAAGCGCTCATCTGTTACTAGAGCAGTGTCTGGTTCTTATCACGGCTCCCAAGAGAGAGTTACAATTAGACTTCGTGTGCTCTTTTTTGCGAAAACTGACTGTATCACGATCTTGCAAATTCAGTTGAGACTAAGTCTCAACAACATCATCGCTTAATCCGTCTCTTAGTAAGCGACTATTGTTACTGTAATCATTCTCCTTGACTGCACAACATACTATAAGGGAATTACCTGTCTCAGAAGTGGAAGAAACTCCACTCAAGACCTGAAACTGTTTTTCTATTGAAACAGACTATCGCTTGTTATGTTGTTGTCAAATAAATTATAAGCTTTAATTATTCTCCTTTAACAGCCAAACATATTGCCAGTATTCCTTTTCGATCATCTAAACATTCTCTATTGCAAAGTTAGTATACATTGACGGCAAAAAGATCGCAGCACCAGAAAGGAGTTGTGCGACATAAACGAAAATTATGTAATAAAACTGAACAGGTACAGGCGTCCTTACGATGTTATTTATTACATGGCTACCAGTTTCGGTGCTTCAGTGCACCATCTTCAGGCTTTAGCTGACGCTGAGAGGTAAACACCGTCCGTATACACGATTCATCGGTGGCCAACATCTACGACTGTTTTTCGCAGATTACTTGGAAGAGCGATGTTGTGTCTCCAACCGTCAACTATCAAGTTGTTACTCGAAAATTAATTTTAAACTCGTAAGAGTTCTCAAATCACTTTTTTCTCGTTTTACGTGAAATTGTAAATAGGATGTTATCCCAAACATCGGTCATCTCCATGTTTTTTATATTTTCGATAGAACATAATCTGTCTTTGTATGTGGCTATTTTTTACGCTGTCTCAGAGGATATATCAGTGTCTTAATTTTGCCGGCCGGTGTGGCCGAGCGGTTCTAGGCGCTTCAGTCTGGAACCGCGCGACTGCTACGGTCGCAGGTTCGAATCCTGCCTCGGGCATGGATGTGTGTTATGTCCTTAGGTTAGTTAGGTTTAAGTAGTTCTAAGTTCTAGGGGATTGATGACCGCAGATGTTAAGTCCCATAGTGCTCAGAGCCATTTGAACTATCTTAATTTTCGCAACTGTAAAACCTGACTCTTTATTTGGATGTCGTATTCGTGTCACAACACTGAGCCAACTCTTGTGTCTTTCTAAGGAAACAAATAATATTTCAGAACAAATACACTGTGGTCTACACACCATTGATTTCTCAAAATTAAATCAAGCAGGAAATGTAGAAAATTAATAAGGTAAAGCAAAACATTTGATAGCAAGGGGAAAACATGCGCAAAGATATGATATTTAATACAATTACAGGGTGTTACAAAAAGGTACGGCCAAAGTTTCAGGAAACATTCCTCACACACAAATAAAGGAAAGATGTTATGGGGACATGTGTCCGGAAACGCTTAATTTCCATGTTAGAGCAAATTTTAGTTTCTTCCACCTACGCTCAATGGAGCACGTTATCATGATTTCATACGGGATACTCTACCTGTGCTACTAGAATATGTGCCTTTACAAGTACGACACAACATGTGGTTCACGCACGATGGAGCTCCTGCACATTTCAGTCGAAGTGTTCGTATGCTTCTCAACAACAGATTCGGTGACCGATGGATTGGTAGAGGCGGACCAATTCCATGGCCTCCACGCTCTCCTGACCTCAACCCTCTTGACTTTCATTTATGGGGGCATTTGAAAGCTCTTGTCTACGCAACCCCGGTACCAAATGTAGAGACTCTTCGTGCTCGTATTGTGGACGGCTGTGATACAATACGCCATTCTCCAGGGCTGCATCAGCGCATCAGTGATTCCATGCGACGGAGGGTGGATGCATGTATCCTCGCTAACGGAGGACATTTTGAACATTTCCTGTAACAAAGTGTTTGAAGTCACGCTGGTACGTTCTGTTGCTGTGTGTTTCCATTCCATGATTAATGTGATTTAAAGAGAAGTAATAAAATGAGCTCTAACATGGAAAGTAAGCGTTTCCGGATACATGTCCACATAACATATTTTCTTTTTTTGTGTGTGAGAAATGTTTCCTGGAAGTTTGGCCTTACCTTTTTGTAACACCCTGTATATCGAGTAATAATTAGATAACTAAATATTCTTCAAGGAGATCGGAGCGAAGCAGAGCCACTTTCAAAATGCTTTAATTTGATCGCCCTTACGGGTTTCAGGCGACTGTGCTCACCTCCGTTCTTCTACAACTGTGTAGTACTTCAGTAACAGTGTCGTCCGGTTCTGCCGTGCCCCTCATTGATTATTAACAGAAAATCAGCTACGAAGTTCATCAACATCTATCAGTGATAAAATAACAATAACTGAAATATTTTACGTCTTCAGATGCATTTACATTTTTATGACTACATAAATCAGTTTAGACTTCTGAGACAACATTCATGTTTCCAACACTTTCTGCACATTTAGTGTGTTCACCACAGCCTCTATTTTGGGAACTACCACAATTTTATCTTGCAAATTTGGCTTCGTATTCCTAGTGGTACATGAATAAGTATTTTTACATTTATATGAATTATCCTGTTTACCACTACGACCATATTCACGAATGCTGGTTTGCCTCTGCTCAGCTGCGTGACGCTATACTCTGCTTCCTTTTGCATTCACTTCTGCGTTGAGTTACATATGCACTACTAGACATTAAAATTGCTACACCACGAAGATGACGTGCTACAGACGCGAAATTTAACGAACAGGTTGAAGATGCTGTGGTATGCAAATTATTAGCTTTTCAGAGCATTCACACAAGGTTGGCGCCGGTGGCGACACCTACAACGTGCTGACATGAGGAAAGTTTACAACCGATTCCTCATACACAAACAGCAGTTGACCGGCGTTGCCTGGTGAAACGTTATTGTGATGCTTCGTGTAAGGAGGAGAAATGCGTACCATCACGTTTCCGACTTTGATAAAGGCCGGTTTGTAGCCTATCGCGATTGGGGTTCTACGTATCGCGACATTGCCACTCGCGTTGGTCGAGATCCAATGACTGTTAGCAGAATATGGAATCAGTGGGTTCAGGAGGGTCGGTGATACGGAATGCCGTGCTGGATCCCAACTGCCTCGTATCACTAGCAGTCGAGATGACAGGCATCTTATCCGCATGGCTGCAACGGATCGTGCAGCCGCGTCTCGATCCCTGAGTCAACAGATGGGAACGTTTGCAAGACAACAACCATCTGCACGAACAGTTCGACGACGCTTGCAGCAGCATGTACTGTCAGCTCGGAGACCATGGCTGCGGTTACCCTTGACGCTGCATCACAGACAGGAGCGCCTGCGATGGTGTACTCAACGACGAACCTGGATGCACGAATGGTCAAACGTCATTTTTTCGGATGAATCCAGGTTCTGTTCATAGCATCATGATGGTCGCATCCGTGTTTGCAATATCGCGGTGAACGCACATTGGAAGCGTGTATTCGTCATCGCCATACTGGCATGTCACCCAGTGTGATGGTATGGGGTGCCATTGGTTACACGTCTCGGTCACCTCTTGTTCGCATTGACGGCACTTTGAACACTTGACGTTACATTTCAGATGTGTTACGACCCGTGGCTCTATCCTTCATTCGATCCCTGCGAAATCCTACATTTCAGCAGGATAATGCACGACCACATGTTGCAGGTCCTGTACGGGCCTTTCTGGATACAGAAAATGTTCGGCTGCTGCCCTGGCCATCACATTCTCCAGATCTTTCACCAACTGAAAACGTCTGGTCAAGGGTGGCCGAGCAAGTGACTCGTCACATTACGCCAGTCACTACTGTTGATGAACTGTGGTATCGTGTTGAAGCTGCATGGGCAGCTGTACATGTACACGCCATCCAAGCTCTGTCTGACTCAATACCCTGGCGTATCAAGACCATTATTACGGCAAGAGGTGGTTGTTCTGGGTACTGATTTCTCAGGATGTATGCAACCAAATTGCATGAAAATGTAATCACATGTCAGTTCTAGTATAATATATTTGTCCCACGAATACCCGTTTATCATCTGCATTTCTTCTTGGAGCAGCAATTTTAATGGCCAGTAGTGTACAATATTTTCTTGAGTTTGAAGTCTATACTTGGAGAATGGTTGCAGTTGATTAATAAAAGAAGATTAAAGAAATTGAGTAGCGAAAGTCAAGGGAAAGTCTTTGGCCTGCCTGACATAGCACACGCTTGAAGACAGAAGCTTTCAGGCAAATTTATAAACGATGAAGACAAAAGACGACCACTCACCTCACATTTTCCTTTGCCAGATTCTCCAGCGCAGATGTTGGTCTCCCTCGTGTACATGTAGTAGTTCTCATACGTGGCCGCGCAGTATGCGTCCAACCACACGGGGACGTCAACCTTTCTCAGGCCACTGACGAAGGATGAGGACGACTGAAACAAATAGTGTGTATCAGTGTTATATGCCCTGACTGGGAATCACTCACTCCCAGCTATCATCGTCATCAGCATCATCATCATCATCATCACCATCAAGTACAAAAATACTACACGGTATTAAGTCTTCTGCTCGAGACAGTTACTCTTACAAGATCTTTGACATCTGACCAGATGTCAAACGTGACGGGTTCACCAGGCCCCCGCTACATGATGCGCTAAAAATGGCTCTCTGCTCACAACCGTTGACTGATTTAATAGAAAGCTAGCAGGCGTAGCCCACAATCACGAAACTGTGGCTAAAAACTACATTGTCGGTGGCAGTGGCGCTTTGAATATGGCCCTTAACGGTGAAGTCGTTAACACCCTTATTTAAATGTTTTGGGGCGAATGTGGTTAATGTAACTAATTACTAGGCGATGAAACTACGATGTGAACCCTGAAGCCCTCCATACCATCCTCGCTTGTGGATACAATGGAAAACGGAAAGTGCATGGGGGAAGTGGCCTGCAATTTGTAAATTTTGAATCCTGAAGTGTTCGGAACCTATATAGACTACGATTCACCCAGACTATGGTTTCGGGAACAGAGCTATATAACCTGGACTCCGCAACAATACAGGAGACAAGATGAATGGGTGAGGGTACTCGAAAAAACGATGAATCCGTACAGTTTAGTACGTTTCGTAATACGTGACAAAGTAGCAAATTCAGATAAGGAATTCAAAACTGTTAAAAAATAATATCCTGCGTAATACACGGAGATTACGTGTCTTACGTTTCAACGCTCACGCTTCGACAACGGATAACACAGACACGGAAAAGGAATAGTTCTATGAGTAACTAAAACAAAAAAGGAAGACCACACGAACTAGAAACATCAAGCTAGTTCTGGGAGATTTCAATGGAAGTTGAAGTGAAGAAGAATTATCTATATTAACTATAGAAAGGCACAGTTTTCATGGCGAGAGTAATGAGAATTGTGAGAAGCTGATCGACCTAGGTACCTCAGAGACTCTGCAAGTAAGTCTGACTTATTTCGAACACAAAAATATACACAAGGGAACCTGGTGGTCACCGGAAGATCTAGCAGCCAGATAGATCACATCTTGGTGAGCCAGCAATACAGCCATTGAGTTACGGACGTGACGTCGTATAAAGCAGCAGACTGTACATCAGACACTTCCTCGTTGTGTGTAGACTTAAAATGATGTTCATCTAAATGCATAAGAAGGATGACACATTTTGAATGTGGGGAAACTAAGAGAAAGTGTAATTAAAAACAATACGGAATGAAAGATAAGAAACCGTTTTCAGCCCCTATGGACCCTTGAGGCAAGGGAGTATGTGCAGGAAAAGTGGTAAAAGATCAAGTCCACGGTACTAACTGTATCAGACGATACGTTAGGAAGGAAGAACAGAATGAAGAACACGATATGGTTCACCCAGATATGCCAGAAGGCTACAGAAAAGAGAGATACGATGAGGGAGAAAAGGCTGGCGGAAAGGGAGAAAGAGTAGAAAAGTGAACATTTTCTCATCATCAGAAGAGAGACGAAGCGAATACTGAGAAGAACAGATGAATCAAGTCCTGAGAAGAGAAAAGAGACTGTGTCTAACCAATTTATTAGAACTAGTTGAGAAGGAGAGCCATAACGAGAATTAAAGACGATTTTTCCAGCGCATGAAAAACGGGAAACGTGGATTTGAGAGACAACCTTTTCAACAAATACAAGATCGTCAACTTGTTAAATCACAGGGAAAGATCTGCAAAAAGAACTGCAAAAAGAAGGAGAGAATGCTTCTCAGAACTCTTGAATCGCAGAGGTCCACATGAGATGCTACCTGCAGACACCACGGAGGAAAGCAAAGATGAAGAAGAACGGGGTGTGACTGAAGCAGACGTAAAAATAGAAACAATGCACCAGAAGGTGACAGAATAGCGCGAAAGTTAATCAAAGATGGAGGGGAGAGCTTGAACTTAGCGATATATAATATGATCGATCCGGTTGGTATGTAAATTTGTCGTAGTAGGTCACATATATACAAAATATTCTTGTCTAGTATCATGTATCAGTTGCTTCGATTCTCTTCTTTTCCTGTTTCCCCTCAGTCCTAGTATCACTAACATACAATGCTCTGCTCGAAACGTACATTCTCAGACATTTCTTCCTCCTGTGATTGATGCCAGTAGACTTCTGACCAGGAACGTCCTTTTTGCTGTTGACAGTCTGCTTTCTGCGTCCTCCGTCCATCATTGGTCATTTTGCAGCCTAGATAGCAGAATTCCTTAACTTCACCTATTTCGAGTCCGCCAATCCTGATGTAACGTTTTCCCGCTGTTGTCATTTCAGGTACCTCTCGTTAGTTTCGGTTTTCTTCGATTTACTCCCAATCCCTATTCTGTACTCCTTAGAATGTTCATTCCATTCAGCAGATCCTGTAATTTTCCTTCGCTTTCACTCAGGATAGAAAAGACATCAGCTAATCTTATCATTGATATCCTTTCACCTTTAATTTAAATTCCTCTCTTCACTCTTTTTTTATTTTCAACTTTACTTCTTCGATGTCTGTACTGAATAATAGAACGAAAGACCAAATCACTGTCTTACACCCTTGTTAATCCGAGCACTTCTTCCTCGATCCACCACTCCTATGGTTCCCACTTGGCTCTTGTACATATTGTACACTCATCTTCTGAAACAAAGGGAATATATGGTACGACTAGGGACAGGACGTTCATACTCAAAGCACATGTACGTTATTATGTTCTGCAGAAATGGTTAGCATTTGAACCTTGTTAAATGATGGCTGCCGCCAACTGTATTGACCTTGGTGAGAAATAATTCTTGAAATCTGGTATTCTCAGCACATTCTTGACACTTTGGATCTCGGAGTATTGAATCCCCTAACGATTTCGGAAATGGAATGTCCTATGTGTCTAATTCGAACTATTGTTCCGCGTTTTCGGTTAATTCCCAATTTGCGGCAACAATTACGTCATGTTTTACATGAATGACCAGATTACAAATGACATATCCATAAATGAACTGACCTTTAATACCTTGTATACCCGGTACCACCACCAAGTGTATGTGGAAGTCGCTTTCTCATGACTTTTGTTGGCTCACTGTAGAGGTCACTAGCCGCAGTTTAAGAGACACCTAGCGCTCCTATACATGAGGATGAAGATAAGCGTAGTCCTTGAATGCCTCGAGTAATATAAGCCAAAACTCATTCATGTACAACCACCATTTGAAATAAAAAAAAAGAAATAAAAATCACGTTGGGTTAAGACACTCCTAGCACTCTTGTGGGAGAGAAGGGTATCTAAAGATACAAGTAGAAATTATCGATAATTAAATATATTAGCGCCGAATCCGTACTTTGCGGGCTTAAAATTGCCAGGCGAGGGGAGGGAGCAGGACGACGATGGGACAAATGGCATGCAAAGCATAACTGCGGAAAACCTGGAAAAATTTCACGTAAATTTGCTGAACATTTATTTTATAATTTGGTAAATAAGATGTGGGGCGAAAACTACGCTAATGCTCCTAAAGATGGCGCCGAGTGTATGGGACTGAACGGGGTGATAAGTAAGCGTCACTTTAGAAGTCATGGAGCATTTTCCACCAAACTCACTTGCAGATAGGCTCACTATCCAGCAGGTAACTTCCTCCTACCAACTCTGTTTTTAGGGCTGATAACGCGTAAGCATAGCTCCGAATTTCAATCAATACTAGTACTGGTATCGACAGGAAGTGCAAAATGGCTAAGCAGGGATGGCTAGAGGACAAATGTAAGGATGTAGAGGCTTATCTCACTAGGGGCAAGATAGATACTGCCTACAGGGAAAATAAAGAGACCTTTGGAAAAAAGAGAGCCACTTGTATGAATAACAACAGCTCAGATGGAAACCCAGTTCTAAGCAAAGAAGGGAAATCAGAAAGGTGGAAGGAGTATATAGAGGATCTATACAAGGGCGATGTACTTGAGGACAATATTATGGAAATGGAAGTGGATGTAGATGAAGATGAAATGGGAGATACGATACTGCGTGTAGAGTTTGACAGAGCACTGAAAGACCTGAGTCGAAACAAGGCCCCGGGAGTAGACAACATTCCATTAGAACTACTGACACCCTTGGGAGATCTGGTGAGTAAGATGTATGAGACAGGCGAAATACCCTCAGACTTCAAGAAGAATATAATAATTCCAATCCCAAAGAAAGCAGGTGTTGACAGATGTGAAAATTACCGAACTATCGGTTTAATAAGTCACAGCTGCAAAATACTAACGCGAATTCTTTACAGACAAATGGAAAAACTGGTAGAAGCCGACCTCGGGGAAGGTCAGTTTGGATTCCGTGGGAATTTTGGAACACGCGAGGCAATACTGACCTTACGACTTATCTTAGAAGAACGATTAAGAAAAGGCAAACCTACGTTTCTAGCATTTGTAGAGTTAGAGAACGCTTTTGACAATGTTGACTGGAATACTCTCTTTCAAATTCTGAAGGTGGCACGGGTAAAATACAGGGATCGAAAGGCTATTTACAATTTGTACAGAAACCAGATGGCAGTTATAAGAGTCGAGGGGCATGAAACTGAAGCAGTGATTGAGAAGGGAGTGAGACTAGGTTGTAGTCTGCTGCCGATGTTATTCAAAAAAATGGTTCAAATGGCTCTGAGCACTATGCGACTTAACTTTTGAGGTCATCAGTCGCCTAGAACTTAGAACTAATTGAACCTAACTAACCTAAGGACATCACACACATCCATGCCCGAGGCGGGATTCGAACCTGCGACCGTAGCGGTCGCTTGGTTCCAGACTGTAGCGCCTAGAACAGCACGGCCACCACGGCCGGTCGATGTTATTCAATCTGTATATTGAGCAAGCAGTAAAGGAAACAAAAGTAAAATTCGGAGTAGGTACTACAACCCATGGAGAAGAAATGAAAACTATGATGTTCGCCGATGACACTGTAGTTCTGTCAGAGACAGCAAATGACTTGGAAGAGCAATTGAACGGAATGGACAGTGTCTTGAAAGGAGGATTAAAACGAACATCAACGAAAGCAAAACGAGGATAATGGAATGTAGTAGAATTAAGCCGAGTGATGCTGAGGGAATTAGATTAGGAAATGAGACACTTAAAGTAGTAAAGGAATTTTGCTTTCTGGGGAGCAAAATAAGTGACGAAGGTCGAAGTAGAGAGGATATAAAATGTAGACTGGCAATGGCAAGGAAAGCGTTTCTGAAGAAGAGAAATTTGTTAACATCGAGTACAGATTTAAGAGTCAGGAAGTCGGTTCTGAAAGTATTTGTATGGAATGTAGCCATGTATGGAAGTGAAACGTTCGATTCCCGGCGGGGTAATGGATTTTCTCTGCCTCGTGATGACTGGGTGTTGGGTGATGTTCTTAGATTAGTTAGGTTCAAGTAGTTCTAAGTTCTAGGGGACTGATGACTATAGATGTTTAGTCCCATAGTGCTCAGAGCCATTTTTTTGAAGTGAAACATGGAAGTTTGGACTAGAAGAGAATAGAATCTTTCGAAATGTGGTGCTACAGAAGAATGCTGAAGATTAGATGGGTAGATCACATAACTAATGAGGAAGTATTGAATAGAACTGGGGAGAAGAGGAGTTTGTGGCACAACTTGACAAGAAGAAGGGACTGGTTGGTAGGACATGTTCTGAGGCATCAAGGGATCACAAATTTAGCACTGAAGGTCGGCGTAGAGGGTAAAAATCGTAGAGGGAGACCAAGAGATGAATACGCTAAGCAGATTCAGAAGGATGTAGGTTGCAGTAAGCACTGGGAGATGAAGAAGCTTGCACAGGATAGAGTAGCACGGAGAGCTGCATCGAACCAGTCTCAGGACTGAAGAGCACAACAACAATAACACTGATACTTAACTTCCGACCGTCTGCAAGGAATACTGTTGAGGGCAGACAGACCAATAACTCTCAAGGGTGAAGTGGAAGTGCGAACTGGGTGACGTAAAAATAATGGATCTATCTGAAATAAATCTGGATGTAACTCATCCCTCTCACTGGGATTTTAAATGATTTCGCTTTGTAATTAGCATACTGTATTTATGCTCTTAAACACAAATAAAAAACTAAGTATTGAGTTACATTAGTATTAGAGATTCACTGACGGAAACAATAGCAATAGGAAAAAGTAATTAATGTACGGTATAATATTTCGGGAGTATATTTGTATAATTAATATATTTAAGTGATTAAAATTGTAAGAGCAGAGGTTAATCTAAGAGCGAGGTATGTCACTGCGTATATGAAAGGCTGGTACATTAGTAATCGGTGTAGCCGCCAGAATGTTCCATGCAAACAGTAAACGTGCATAACTGCGGTATGTGGTCGAGCGTTATCCTGTTGGAAAAAAACTACATGGAATGCTGTTCATGAAACACAACAGGTCTAATCAGCAGACTGACGTGTCTAGTAAGCAGGCAGGTTGGGGCAGACTCGCGACTGGCCCCCTTCTAACCATGACTCGGCCATCACTGGCACCGAGGTAGGACCAGCTTTCATCAGTAAACACAACAGATCTCCACCCTGCCGTCCAATGAGCTCTCGCTTGACACCACTGAAGTCGCAAACGGAGGTGGTTTGTGTCAGTGGAATGCACGCTACAGAGCCTCTAACTCGGAACTGTTCTTGAAGGACCGAATTGTATCAGTCCGTTCTGCCACTGTGGTACCAACTGCTGTTCACATTACTGCTGCAGATCTGGTACGATGCGACAGAGTCAAACGCTAAACATGACGTCTTCCCTCTCAGTAGTGTCACTTGGACATTCGCAACCCGGTCTTCTTGAGATCGTACATTTTCGTGAGCACCGCTGCGACCAATCATGTACAGCCAAGTATTTCAGCAATATCGCAGAAGGAACGTCCAGCTTCTCATAGCCGTGTTACACGACCTCGTTCAAAGTCAGTGAAATGTTGATAATGATGTTTTTGTCGCCTTAAAGGCATTCGTGACTAACATCAATTAACCACGTCCAATATCAGAGGTAGCTAACGCTCACGAGGTTCACAGAGAGTTTTTAAACCAAATCTGGTGCTACTAGAGCCACTCTTATGCGACTGGTGCGAAATCTGAATAGGCATCATCTTTTAGATGTAGAAGCACGCCTACCAACTTTCATTCATGTTGCACAACTCCTTCATAGTATTGCGCTTTTTTTTGTATCAGCGTAGCTTATAAAAGATTTTACATTCCAGGTTGTATAGGTAAATGAACTATACTAGTTTCTACGCGAGAAGCAGTATCCTTTCTTTTTCCTATCCCTTATAAGATTTAGAGAAGCAAGTGGATGGACAGTGTCAGGTAGCCAACAGGTATACAAGTAAATTGACAGCGCCTGATGTTCTAACACCGAGCTCTCCCTTACATTCGTAAAATTGGTGAACTCACCTCGGTTGATCCCCAACCGACCACTGTGGCTGTGGTGCCGGCGACTGTCTGCTGACCTGAAGCCGACAGAGAGACGGCCTGTATGGTCGATGAGAAGGACAGCGACTGCGCCAGCTGCAAGAAACGAGACCACACTGACAGCTAACAACCAGAGGGGGAACTTATCTGTGCATCAGTAGAAAGTGAAGGAACCTGTCCTCTAACACATTAAATGTCACGAGACTGACTCCTTCAGAGCTTCACACCCAATGCCGTGGCCTGGCCTGGCGGTGAAGCTCTGTGCTTGGCAGTCAGCGTGCTAATATTTATAATGTTCTACACTAACGTCTGCGACATGACGACCACTTTACTTCTTTTGAGAGCTTTCCAGCAGTAGAGACCCCTATGTGGTTGCGCAAGCATTACATCTTAGAACTTCCTGAAACTTCGACTCTCCCCTAGTTCTAATTACAAGCTAAACTTAAATTCATATACATGCTGTTTAACTGTTTGTGTATGTAGTCGGTTTCTTCAATGCTGCCATTACAAAGTGTTTGTCATTAACATATCAGTTTTAATCTATTATTTTATCTGCTCTCAACCTGATTCGGTAAAAAAAAAACTATGAAATACATTCAGAAGTATGCACGTAAGACAGTTTCCCATTGCTGGGTCACCCTTTTATGGTTACTCTCGAGTAATTGTAATTGTACAATAGCACTAGATGCAGAGTTTCAGTCAACTCATATGTTTTGATCACACTGGCTTCACCATATTTTAATAAACTGTTATTAATAATTATTACTGCGTTTGCTAATCCAAAGAACATGTCGAGGTTCATAATGTCCAATGAGACATTCTCCAAGTCAGTACGAAAATTAGTGCTTTTAATCTCATTTATTATGTTTTGCGAGTTTTAAAACATAAATTTAGTATCTAAATTGTGCAGTGTATCAATGAAACAATTAAATTTGTTGCCTACAAAATAGTAGCCACGGCAGCATAAGCAGATAAAAAAATGTTCAAATATGTGTGAAAGCTTATGGGACTTAACTGCTAAGGTCATCAGTTCCTAAGCTTTCACACTACTTAACCTAAATAATCCTAAGGACAAACACACACACCCATGCCCGAGGGAGGACTCGAACCTCCGCCGGGACCAGCCGCACAGTCCATGACTGAAGCGCCCTAGACCGCTCTGCTAATCCCGCGCGGCCCTAAGCAGATAATAATGGACGAATCAGTGTTGGCTCAATTGTCTCTGAGCACTATGGGACTTAACATCTGAGGTCATCAGTCCCCTAGAACTTAGAACTACTTAAACCTAAATAACCTAAGGACATCGCACACACCCATGCCCGAGGCAGGATTCGAACCTGCGACCATAGCGGTCGCTCGGTTGCAGACTGAAGCGCCTAGAGCCGCTCGGCCACACCGGCCGGCGACGAATCAGTGTATCCTCCTGATATATATTTGCTGGGACCCTTAGTTTTGTTGTTTGGAGATTCCTAAATACACGAACGACGGCTGGATTAGCTATGTAAGACGCCAGTCTCTAGACCACCGTGCCTAGACAATGTCTATTAAGTCTTAAGAATTCTAAATTGCGACGAAATTAATGTTGGACAGGACGCCACGAATCCTTCAACACATCATTTAGTTGTGTGCCAAACAACAACGACAGTAACACTAACGCACACACACACAGAAAGAACCGCAGCACCAAAATATAATTAATGTATAGTAATGAAATTTTGGGAATACATCTGGCTACATGCGGCAACGGCCTTGCCGCAGTGAATACACCGCTTCTCGTGAGATCACCGAAGTTATGCGCTGTTGGGCGCGGCCGGATTGGTGACCATCCAGCCGGCATGCGCTGTTGCCATTTTTCGCGGTGCTCTCAACCTCGTGATGCCAATTGAGGAGCTACTCGACCGAATAGTAGCGACTTCGGTCAAGAATACCATCATAATGACTGGGAGAGCGGTGTGCTGACCCCACGCCCCTCCTACCCGCATCCTCCTCTGAGGATGACACGGCGGTCGGATGGTCCAGGTAGGCGACTCGTGGCCTGAAGAAGGAGTGCTTTTTTTCATCTGTCTACGTAATATATCTAAGTGGTTAACATTGTTAGGTCACAGGTAAATGTAAGCGAGAGAAAAGCCATCGCAAATGTGTAATGCTTGTGCATTATTAGCCAGTGAAATCTACAGAATGTTGAATGCAAACGTGCATGCATTGTGTACTGCAGGTGCCGGGCGTCAGTTTGTGGAATGGAGTTCCATGCCTGTTGCACTTTGTAGATCAATACATCCACGATCAATGATATTCGTGGATGAGGCTGTAGCTATTGTCCGTCGATGTGCCATACGTGTTCGATGGGAGACAGATGTGGTGATTCAGTAAGCCAAGGAAACATGTAGAGCCTGTTGGCTTACAACGGCAGCATGTGGCTGAGCGTTATCCTCTTTGACAACAAGCCCGGGAATGCTCTTCACAAATAGTAGCACAACAGCTCGAATCACAAGATTAACATACAATTTTGTAGTGCGTGGGATAGCAACGCGAGTGCTCATGCTGTCATACGAAATCGTAGCCGGCCTTCCCTCCAGGTGCAAGTCCAGTGTGACTAGCATACAGACACGCTTTGTGCAGGTCCTCAACTGGCCTACTCATAACCGACACACGGCCATCAATGGCACCGAGCCAGAGCCAGCTTTCATCAGAAAACACAACAAACCTCCAATAGTCTCTCAATTGACAGCACTGAAGTCGGAAATGGCGTGATTTTGGGTCAGCGGAATGCACGCTACATGGCGTCTAGCTTAGAGTTGTCCTTAAAGTAATCGATTTGTAACAGTTCGTTTTGTCACTGTGGTGCCAATTGCTGCTCAAGTTGCTGCTGTAAGTACAGTCATCCGCGATAGAGCCTTACGCTGAACACGATGGTCTTCCTTCTCGATAGGAGAGCGCGGGCTTCTTGGTACCTTACATTCTCGAGACCATCTCTGCCAGCAACCATGTACAGTGGCTGCATTCCTGCCAAGTATTTCTGCAATATCGCGGAAGGAACATACAGCTTCTCGTAACCCCATTACAGGATACACTAGTCAACAATGGACTAAGTAGGACTAAGTGTGTGAAATCCTATGGGGCTCAACTGCTATGGTCATCAGTCCCTAAGCTTACACACTACTTAACCTAAATTATCCTAAGGAAAAACACACACCCATGCCCGAGGGAGGACTCGAACCTCCGCCGGCACCAGCCTCACAGTCCATGACTGAAGCGCCCTAGACCGCTCGGCTAATCCCGCGCGGCAGTCAACAGTGGATTTTGGTACAAAGTACATATAAAACTTAATTCTTTATTGTAATGTGACATGAAATGTGAAATCAGAAAGTGTCCATCACGTCAGGATTGAAAGTTATGACCTGCAAGTTATAAAACTTAGTTGAATTTACTGCATAATTTTTAGTGCTTTGTGTTTGAAAGGAGTGTGATAAAAGTTGGTGCAGTGACTGTTTTGTTTTTAACTTTAATCTGAACTACTTTTTGAATGTAATATGTAACATGAGGCTGTCCGAGGTGGCCGAGCGGTTCTAGGCGCTACAGTATGGAACCGCGCGACCGCTACGGTCGCAGGTTCGAATCCTGCCTCGGGCTTGGATGTGTCTGATGTCCTTAGGTTAGTTAGGTTTAAGTAGTTCCAAGTTCTAGGGGACTGATGACCTTAGAAGTTAAGTCCCATAGTGCTCAGAGCCATTTGAAACATTTTGTAACATGAGTGTATTTAACATTGTGTATTTCAACCCTCCAGTCACGTAAATTTGCGTACTCTTCCTTCTATACTATCTCATGTCTTTGAATATTTCTTTTCTTTTTCAGGAATTGATCTGGCGAAGTTCATTCGACAGAAAAGTGTTTTCTAGACATTCAAAATGCAACTTGAAGAAATCAATACGTGGATGTACAAACCATCCCGATTTACTTTGTTATATATGTGGTGAATTCACGACAAGGAAACAAAGTCGACCAATTTCTAACTTACTGAAGACGTCGTATCATTTATACTACAAATGCCAACTGGGAGACCTGGATAAAGATTGGGCACCAAACATAACTTGCACTACGTGCAATTCAGAACTAACAAAATGGCTGAAAGGAGAAAAAAGAACACTTACCATTTTGCATACCAATGATCTGGAGAGTGCCTCGAAATCATTTTGATGATTGCTACTTCTGTTCGACTAACGTAACTGGCTTTTCATAAAAGAATAAGAATATTATTATGTGCCCTAACCTGCCCTCAGGAATTATACCTGTTCCCCACTGTGAAGACATGCTAGTTCCAACTCCTCCACTAATGTGGGAAGTTCCAAATTCTGATAATGAATCTGCAAACGCTGAGGAAGCACAATGTCAGTCAAGTGAATAGGAGCACTTTCCAGAACAGAAACCACATTTAATTACACTAGCAGACTTGAATGACCTAGTTCGTGGTTTATACTTATCCAAGGAGCATGCAGAAATTTTACCTTCACGCCTTAAAGAATGGAACATACTTCATGAAGAAACAAGAATTACTCACTTTGGGCAACGTAATAAAGATCTGATGACATATTACCATGTTGTGGGCAACGTTTGTGCTTGTAGTGATGTAGTATGATTAATGAAACAGTTAAATATATCATACGATGCTGCTGAGTGGCGTTTGTTTATTGACGCTTCCAACACAAGTCTGAAGGCTGCACTATTGCATAATAGCAATACGTTTCCATCTGCACCTGTAGGGTACTCTATGACTATGAAAGGGAACTACGTTAATTTGTCAGAGATACTTGAAGCTATTAAGTATAAGGAAGAAAACTGGATAATATGTGGTGATCTTAAGGTGATTTGTTTGCTAACTGGTCTCCAAAGTTATTTCACAAAGTATTGCCGTTTCCTTTGTGTTTGGGACGGCCGTGCAACAGACAAACATTATACGGTTAACCAGTGGCCACCACGAGAGAAATTGGTGGAGGGAGGGAAAATGTGAAATATATACCTTTGGTGGAATCTCAAACTGTTTTCCTTCCCCCACTGCATATTACGCTCGGTCTTGTGAAGAATTTTGTCAGGGGAATGGACAAAAATGCTAATGGTTTCATGTATCGATGTGAAGTGTTCCCTGAATTTTGTGACGCCAAACTGAAAGAGGGGATTTTTATTGGGCCACAAATTAGGAAGTTGATACATGGTAAGAACGTAGAGGAAAAATTAAGTCAGTTAGAACTTGCAACCTGGCGTTCTTTCAAGGATGTCGTTCAAGGTTTCCTTGGGAGTACAACAGCATAAAACACCGACATATTAGTGGGAACTCTTTTAGAGAACTATAAAAATCTTGGATGCAGAATGTCACTAAAAATGCACTTCCTTCATTCTCATTTAGATTTCTTCCCTACCAATTTGGGGGCGGTTAGTGACGAGCACGGAGAAAGGTTCCACCAGGACTTTTTGCGAAAGGAAAGCTGCTATAAAGGTAGATGGAACCCTTCAATGTTAAGTGACTACTCTTGGTTTTTGAAGCGTGAAGGCTATATATCCCACAGAAGGAAGTTATCATCAAAAAGGCTCAACCCTCCACCATGAACATCATCATCGAGCAATGAATGTTGCAATTTTTCTTGTAAAACTGTGGATTTGGCCCAGGATACTAGAATAGGGTAGTTTTGTGGCATTAAGTATGTTATACACTGTCTAAATTTAGTGTATACCACAATAGTCTCTGTTTTTAGATATTCGCATTTAAAATCGTCCGTAACAAAGAATTGAAGGGTGATAGCGAAAATATAACTGCATTTTCAGATTCAGCAAGTCCAAATTAGTTAGGTCCACCATGTTTTACCTCTGTACCAGACAAAAAAAAGTTGTATAGTGATATCGTTCAAACTCAGTGAGATGTTGACAATGGTGTTTGTCGCCTTAAAGGCATTCTTGACTAACATTAACTCACCACGTCCAATCTCAAATGTAACTAACAGTCACGACCGTTACAGCTTGTACTTAAAGCAAAACAGCGAGTAATGTTTTCTACATCACAGCATATTGGTCGGTGGTTTTCGTTACTGGCGCCACTGATACGTAACTGGCGCGGTATCTGAGTAGATATCATCTTCCAGATGTAGAAACAGGCCTACTAATTTCGTTTACGTCGCACGTCTCCTTCTTGGTGGCGTGATTTTTTTCCAGCCAGTTTAGAAACAATAAAAATAAACCTGTGTAGTTGCAAAGGGTCTGCTGTAGCACAAGAGAAAAAAGAGGATTAGGACAAGGGGAGAGTTTACCTTGAGCAAGGCGACGTCGTTCGTGTAGGCCATCTCATCGAAACCCTCGTGAACGACTATGTCGGTTACTGCTACCACCACGCCGGAGTCGGCGCTTAACTGGGTGGTACAGGCGTGGACGTAGATGGCCTCCACGGTGTACCTGAAATAAAAAAAGTGGGCTGCATCTCTACGCTGCTAACAGAGCGTGCAATGTATTCTGCATCACAGCAAATTGGGCGGTGTTTGTCGTCCTTAATGGTGGAGCCCACTGGCTTCAGGATCTTACGATAGTTTGACGCTTCTCCGCTTTTTCCAAAATGCAACACGAAAATTTAAACAGATTTTAAAGTCAAGTTGATGTTGATATTTTCTTCAGATCATGTAAGTTAAGAGCTTAGTAATGCCTCAAGAGACGGCAGAAACAAACATTCTTATGAAATTTGTTTATTATCAAATACACAGCGGCTTCATTACGTACAATATTTCATGTATCTTCATGTTCTACTCTGTCATAAGGGAAATTCCCGTAGCTAATTAAACGTTGATGCAGACAGAGAGAAACAGCCAGAGACGCTTCCACACTCAGTTCGTAGAGCCCTTTCCCCTCGAAAAGCAAATGTCCAGAGTTTGGGTCTCGGTGAGGCATACAGTTTTAACCTGCGAGGAAGTTTCATATCAGTGAACACTCCGCTACAGAGAGAAAACTTCATTCTGGAAACATCCCCTAGGCTGTGGCTAATTCATGTCTCCACAATATTTTTTCTTCGCGGAGTACTAGTTTTGCAAGGTTCGCAGGACAGCATCTGTGAAGTCCGGAAGGTAGGAGACGAGGGACTGGTGGCTGTCAAGCTGTTAGAACGGGTCCTGTGTCGTGCTAGGGTAACTCAGTTGTCGCAGTTGAGATGCCGTGCGGCTAGGACGAGTTATTTACGTCCTAGCGACGGCAAGCAGCTTAGAGGAAGTGCTGTGATAGCAGCGAAGCGTTCAGAGTACACAGACGACGTTCACATGGCTAACTCTCTACGGAAACCGACAGTGAAGTTGACGTTTAAGAACAGATCTGCCCGACCAAAAGCGTTTGCGGTTGAACGTTTCTTGAGAGAAGTGGTGACACTCAATCTTCACGAATTGATTGGCATTCATCTTTGGATTGTAGCAAGTGTCATATATGTAAAACTTATCAATGGCGATTGCTGCGACAGACTAATTCGCTCATCAGGTTAGTGTTATAAGTTCCTTCACTCCGTTGGGAATGTAGGGACTGTCCTTGTTGAGCCATCGGTCGTTGGAATAAGATCAGTGCGTGTCTCTGAATTACCATTTGAGGTGACTGCACGGCAAGTAAGGTAGACACTACAGCAATACGGGATGGTTCTCAGCCATACGGAGGAAAAGTGGTTGAGCTTCGAGACGTATCCGTTGTCAATGGTCAGAATCGATCTTCACAAACACGTCGTCCCTTTTGTACACATTTGTGGCTGGGGGCCCAACCTCGCACATGCTCTTGTGTGACAAAGAAGGTCACGTGCGTTCAGAGGGCTTACAACGACGAATTGCTTAATTGCTGATAGGAGAGAACCTTGACCAGCAACGATTCCAAGCTAGGTCCCTCACATACGTCGAGGCAGTGCGAGGAATAAATTGAAATGTGTTTCTTTCAACGGTTTAATTGCCATTTCTCTTCCGCACGCCTTTGAAAATGTTTCCACAAAGTTCCGTTATCCTATGATCATCCATTTTCCATGGGGGCCCTCTCAAGTTTGTTTAATTACACTAGTTAACAAATTTAAACTTTTTTCTGCATCTGGTTTGTAAGTGGATGGATTTACCTAGTTTTGGGGTGTTGAATACACTGGTAAAATCAGTTTTTCTCTATGACGTCACATTTCCTACAAACACACCAGAATAAGAAATTATAATAGCAAAACTTGACACAATTAAATAAAACAAAAATACACATTCAGAACGTTTGAAATCAATAGTATTTTGTATGTACATGACGCAAATAAAAGGTCCAAATTAGTTCAGAAGAGATTTTCACCTTTAATCGTCTTTGGTTTTTGAAAACTACGACGACGGAGCTCTTCTTTTTCTTTGCCGTTTCATCACTCTCCCTAACAAGACCCCAGCAGTAGTCACCCATCATCGAAGGGTTCCAATGGCTTTAGTAACGGTTTCCATGGTAAGAATGTATTGGTGAAAGCGTTCACCATGCTCATCGCCTACGGCTCCAAAATTTTTCGGGAAAAAAATCAAGGTATGTAAAAAGTGAATTTTAAGCGACATTCTACACCCCATGATGTTATAGTTGTCCAACAGATCAGTCACAATGGTAACATAGTTTTTATCTTTTCTGTTACCCAGAAAGCCCTTCACAGTTGCTTTAAAAGAAGACCAAGCAGCTAACTGGATATCGGTGAGATTGGTATCAAAGGTTGGATCTTTCAATAACTTTCTTATTTGTGGTCCAACAAATATATCCCCTTTCAGCTTTGTGTTACTTAATTTGGGAAACTTCTTTTAAGTGATTGCCGGCCTCTGTGGCCGAGCGGTTCTAGGCGCTTCAGTCAGGAACTGCGCTGCTGCTACGGTCGCAGATTCGAATCCTGCTTTGGGAATGGGTGTGTGTGATGTCCTTAGGTTAGTTAGATTTAATTAGTTCTAAGTCTAGGGGACTGATAACCTCAGATGTTAAGTCCCATTGTGCTTAGAGCCATTTGAACCATTTTTTTAAAGTGATTGAAGTTCTCGATAAGGCCCAGCTTGATATGAAGGGGAGGAAAAATGATTTTATAGGGCTCAACCAATGGGGTATTGTTCACATATACGTTTCCAGGAACATATGACTTCCTTATAGGCCATTCCTTGACTGTATAATGGTTCTTGGTATCACGGCTGTCCCAAAGGCACAAAAGGTGATACTTATGGAGCATTAGTATAAGCTGCATTCAAAAAGAAACTAGCCGGTGGTTGTAAAATGAAAAACACTGAAGGGATCGTAACGTTATAACCTAAGGAAGAATGTGCGGATCTATACCAGAGCTGAGGCCCCAAACTCGCAGCTGGAGGGCATGGGCACATACCCGCCTGATGACTGAGCCAGCACGTGCACATGTCGAATGTCCACTGCAAGCAGAACTGAAATGCCGAAAACAGAGTAATGGAGGCTTTAAAATAAGGGTAAACCTGGATATTGCCGTTCCTTACAGCGGAAGGAGTGGGGGCACAAAAATTCATTGAAGAATAGCGCCTCTGTTGGCACAGGTCTGCTTGTCCGTTGGAATACCGGCGCTCACTTTTCCCTTGGGGCAATAACTGCCACCGTGACTCCCCTGCCTTCAATAATGATGACATCCACCTGCTAGAAAATGGTGTCGATAATGTCGTGTGGCGTTTCAGACCGTGCGTCTTCAGTCAACGACCTCCGTCCTTCCATTAATCGTATGTGGCACGCTTTGCCCTGTGCAATGTCCATCCAGTACTCTATGTACACTAGTGCGATTTTTCGATGAATATACCTAGTGAGCCTTGAGCAGCCGTGGCGCAGTGGTTACACACTGGACTCACATTCGGGAGGACGACGGTTCAATCCCGCGTCCGGCCATCCTGATTTAGGTTTTCCGTGATTTCCCTAGATCACTCCAGGCAAATGCCGGGATGGTTCCTTTGAAAGGGCACGGCCGACTTCCTTCCCCATCCTTCCCTAATCCGAGCTTGTGCTCCGTCTCTAATGACCTCGTTGTCGACGGGACGTTAAACACTAATATCCTCCTCCTCCTTGAGCAGGCGCTGGTGAAGTATCAGTGCAGCAGTAGTGCAGCAGCAGTGCAGTAGTGAGTCGCATATTTAGCTTTCATATTTGTTTTGTAGTTTGATTCTTAATTTATTTCCGAGTGTTTGTGCGCTTGCATATTTAATTACATAAAATCCTTGCGTATTCTCGTATTTGAGAGGAGTTTTATTGCTTATTGATAGCTGTAAAGAATAAATTCGCGGAGTCGTTAGTCAGATGTTTGTTTTGGACAGTCGGTGCTTTCTGTTTATTTCGTAGAGACAGTTAGCAGCAGACAGAGGCCATTGCAGTTTCATCTGTGCTTGCAGAGTGACGTGTGCGAGCAGCAGTAGCAGAAACTAGTCGTATATTCAATTTTTCGTATTAGTCCCGCAGGTTTAATTCAAATTACTTTGTGTGTTTGTGTGCTTGCGTGGTGAAATTTTTCGGATCTTTGCGTATTTTCGAATTAGAAATGGTTAGTATCAGATTTTAATAACAGTAGAGTGTAACATCGCGTAGGCGGTTGTCATTTGTACTAAGACAGTGGTAGGAACGCATTGTAATGTCTGTACAGTGACGTAGTCGTGGTCATTTCATTGCTTGGTTCGTAAGTAGTTGTTCATATATCGCAGCTCAATCTAGCGCTGGTGAAGCAACTGTGCAGTCGCATATTGCTGTTTTATTTGTCGCAGCTCTATACGTCCAGATATTAGCAGTAGGATGGATAAGGTGTGTGGTGCTGTGTGCAGGCGCAGGAGGAACTGGCCGCGGTTCGCGAGCAGCTGAGCGTGCAGTTGGCCACGGTTAGCCGCCTTCAGGCTGCTGCCTCGAGGTGCAGCGACGGCGGAGGGTCTAGCGCGTCGCTTGAGACACCCCAGGTGTCGCTTGCTGTGTCCGTTGACTCAGCCGCCGAGGCACCTTCTAGTGTACCCGGCGCGTTGGGGCCGCCCTCACCTCAGGGTGAGTGGCGGACTACAACGCGTTCGCTTCGCCCGAGGCGGAGGGTCAATGTGGAGACTGGCCTCTTCCGTTTATCCTGTCAGTGGGCAGGTGGCCGCTCCTTCAGCAGGGCCCGAGCAGGCACATGGGGGCAAAGGCTTGCTGGTTATTGGGAGCTCCAACGTTAGTCAGGTGATGGAGCCCCTTAGGGAAATAGCGTACAGGGCTGCAAAGAATTCCAATGTGCATTCGGTTTGTCTGCCGGGGGCCTCATCCAAGTTGTAGAGGCACCCTTGCCTGCGGCTATGGAGCGTACGGGGTGCAGTCGTCTGCAAGTAGTTGCCCACGTCGGCACCAATGATGCCTGTCGCTTGGGTTCTGAGGCGATCCTCAGTTCGTACAGGCGGCTGGTGGATTTGGTGAAGACCACTGGCCTCGCACACAGGGTGCAAGCAGAGTTCTCTGTTTGTAGCATCGTTCCCAGAGTGGATCGGGGTCCTTTGGATTGGAGCCGAGTGGAAGGTCTCAACCAGAGGCTTCGTCGAATCTGTGACGGTCTTGGGTGCAGATTTCTGGACTTGCGCTATTGGGTGGGGAATTGTAGGACGCCCCTAGATAGGTCAGGGGTGCACTACACAAAGGATGCGGCTACTCGGGTAGCAGAGTACTTGTGGCGTGCACATGTAGGCTAGGCAGTAGTGCAAGGTGTCCTGATGAACACTCACCAGTCGACGTGCAGGCAGGAAAATCAGGACGCTCTCAGTGTAAAGACACTTCAGCTATCAAGATTTTCACAGTGTTCGGAATAAAGTTCCTGAATTAACTGCCCTCCAGGAAGCGTGTGGTGAGGAAATTATTCTCGGGACTGAGACCTGGCTGAACCCTGAAATAGGATGTTCTGAAATATTTAGTGAGGGTTGGAACGTGTAGCGGAAAGACAGATTAGACACCGTAGGAGGTGGTGTCTTCATTGCAGTTGACAAAAATATTGTGTCTACTGAGGTCGAAGTAGAGCGTGATTGTGAAGTTATCTCGACACGTTTAACAGGGCTAGGAGAAATAAAGTTAATTGTTGGGTGTTATTACCGGCCACCAGGTTCCACCGTGACAGTTCTAGAATCATTCAAAGCGAGTCTACACTCTGTATCACAGAAGTACCCGGATCATGCTATATTAGTCGGAGGCGACTTCAGCCTACCTAGTATACACTGGGATGTCTATGGATTGATTACAGGTGTGATGTCCTTAGGTTAGTTAGGTTTAAGTAGTTCTAAGTTCTAGGGGACTGATGACCACAGATGTTAAGTCCCATAGTGCTCAGAGCCATTTGAACCATTTAATTACAGGTGGTACAGACAAGCCGTCGTGTAAATTACTTTTGAACACATTATTCTAAAACTCTCTTGAGCAGCTAAATCGACAGCCAACGCGTAATGGAAATATTTTAGATCTGGTAGCCACGAACAGACCAGACCTCATCGACGGTGTCAGTGTTGAGACAGAGATTACTGATCATGATGTTGTCATTACGACTATGGTTACGAAAGTTAAAAAGTCGATCAAGAAGGCTAGGAGAGTATTCTTACTAGAAAGAGCAGATAAGCAGTTGTTAGCATCCCACTTAGTAAATGAATCGACTTAATTTCCTTCCGGTACGATGGACGTGGAAGAATTATGGGCAAATTTCAAACATATTGTAAATCACGCTTTGGAGAAGTGTGTGCCGAAAAAGTGGGTTACGGACGAAAAATACCCACCGTGGTTTAACAGCGCAGTTCGGAGAATGCTCAGGAAGCAAAGACAGCTGCACTCGCGGTACAAGAAAGATCGGCAGAATGAGGACAGGCGAAAGTTAGTAGAGATTCGTGCTGCTGTAAAAAGAGCGATGCGCGAAGCATACAACCACTACCACCGTCATACCTTAGCAAAAGATCTTGGTGAAAATCCAAGGAAATTCTGGTCTTACGTAAAATCGGTAAGCGGGTCGAAGGCTTCCATCCAGTCACTCACTGATCAGTCAGGCCTGGCAACGGAAGACAGCAAAACGAAAGCTGAAATTTTAAATTTAGCATTTGAGAAATCTTTCATGCAGCAGGATCGCACAAACATACCGCCGTTTGAGTCTCGTACAGATTCCCGTATGGAAGACATAGTGATAGACATCCCTGGGGTTGTGAAGCAGCTGAATGGGTTGAAAATAAATAAATCGCCAGGTCCTGATGGGATTCCAATTCGGTTTTACAGAGAGTACTCTAGTGCATTGGCTCCTCACTTAGCTTGCATTTATCGCGAATCTCTTGCCCAACGTAAAGTCCCGAGCGACTGGAAAAAAGCGCAGTTGACGCCTGTATATAAGAAGGGTAGAAGGACGGATCCTCTAAATTACAGACCAATATCCTTAACATCGGTTTGTTGCAGGATTCTCGAACATATTCTCAGTTCCAATATAATGAATTTCCTTGAGACAGAGAAGTTGCTGTCCACGCATCAGGACGGCTTTAGAAAACATCGCTCCTGCGAACCGCAACTCGCCCTTTTTTCACATGATATCTTGCGAACCATGGGTGAAGGGTATCAGACGGTTGCCATATTCCTTGACTTCCGGAAATCGTTTGACTCGGTACCCCACTGGAGACTCCTAACTAAGGTACGAGCATATGGGACTGGTTCCCAAATATGTGAATGGCTCGAAGACTTCTTACGTAATAGAACCCAGTACGTTGTCCTCGATGGTGAGTGTTCATCGAAGGTGAGGGTATCATCTGGAGTGCCCTAGGGAACTGTGGTAGGTCCGCTGTTGTTTTCTATCTACATAAATGATCTTTTGGATAGGGTGGATAGCAATGTGCGGCTGTTTGCTGATGATGCTGTGATGTACGGGAAGGTGTAGTCGTTGAGTGACTGTAGGAGGATACAAGATGACTTGGACAGGATTTGTGATTGGTGTAAAGAATGTCAGCTAACTCTAAATATAGATAAATGTAAATTAATGCAGATGAATAGAAAAAAGAATCCCGTAATGTTTGAATACTCCATTAGTAGTGTAGCGCTTGACACAGTTACGTCGATTAAATATTTGGGCGTAACATTGCAGAGCGATATGAAGTGGGACAAGCATGTAATGGCAGTTGTAGGGAAGGCGGATAGTCGTCTTCGGTTCATTGGTAGAATTTTGGGAAGATGTGGTCTATCTGCAAAGGAGAGCGCTTATAAAACACTAATACGACCAATTCGTGCGTACTGCTCGAGCGTTTGGCATCCCTATCAGGTCGGATTGAGGGAGGACATAGAAGCAATTCAGAGGCTGGCTGCTAGATTTGTTACTGGTAGGTTTGATCATCACGCGAGTGTTAAGGAAATGCTTCAGGAACTTGGGTGTGAGTCTCTAGAGGAAAGGAGGCGTTCTTTTCGTGAATCGCTACTGAGGAAATTTAGAGAACCAGCGTTTGAGGCTGACTGCAGAACAATTTTACTGCCGCCAACTTACATTTCGCGGAAAGACCACAAAGATAAGATAAGAAACATTAGGGCTCGTACAGAGCCATATAGGCAGTCATTTTTCCCTCGTTCTGTTTGGGAGTGGAACAGGGAGAGAAGATGCTAGTTGTGGTACGAGGTATCCTCCGCCACGCACCGTATGGTGGATTTCGGAGTATGTATGTAGATGTAGATGTAAAACTTTTGAAGTAAATTCCCTCACAGTGTATATGTGTGTATACCGCTGTAAGGGAATTTACTAGAAACGTTTTCTCTTCTTCTGAAGTCTCCATTTCTTTTTTAACGCTACTGAGTGCAATGGATGGTCGATGCGTGCACGTGCTGGTTCTATCGTGGATGTGCACCCATGTCCCTCTGTCACTCTTATGCGGACCACACCTTCTTCACTAGGCAATGGCATTAGGATCCCTTCAGCCATTTTTATTTTACAGGCTCCGGCTCGTTACATTTTGAATGCCCCGTTCAATGACCATCCAAGTACTCTATGTACTCACCCCACTCGCGCGAGGAGCCACTTCAGAACGCTATGTAGAGCATCATTCGTTCTTACTACAGCGAGGGTCATCTTAGTTGACATTATAATAGCTGGACTCTGTTCCTTGCTGCATTGTTTATAATGAATCTTCGTTCGCTTGGAGAAGTACAAGTTACGTAAATCTCCTTTTACTGTGTTCACTTGATAGCTAATCATTTTTCTTCCTGTCCAGCTTCCCTACAGCGACAGTTGCCCCATCACTCTCTAGCCCACCTCTCCTTAACACAATGTACAAAACCGTACACAAAAGCAAGTAAACTGTTTATTATTTCAAAAGTAATCACCATAACTGATAATAAATTTATCCACCTGTAATACAAACGTTCTCTGCCTCTATGGACAAGTGTTTGCAGTTGTCTACGAAATCATGAGTATAGCCATACATGCACTTATTCTTCCGAGGCAAAACGACGCCCACAGATGAATTTCTTCAGGATTCCTGTGGTATGGAAATCACATGGGAAGAAATCAAAACTGTATGGAGGATGTGTAAGGGCTTCCCAGCGAATCTTCAGCAGCATAGTCTAAATAGACTTGGCAACAAATTGTTCTGACGATTTGTTGCCAAGATCTTTCGACTACGCTGTAGAAGTTTTGCTCAACACCTTCCACAGTCTCAAACTCTCTCCATGCGATTTACATATTTTTGGAGCTCTAAAGACAGATATTCGTGGTCATCAATTTGCGTCGTACGAAAAAGGCACGCCTGGGTACAATCATGGTTCCATAGGCAATTCCAATCATTTTTCCATGAAGGCATTGACTCTCTTATATCACAATGAGATAAACTTGTTAATAGCTGTATCGATTACTTTCGAAATAGTAAAAGGTTTACTTATTTTAATCCGATTTGTCTCATTTTCATTGGACTACCCCTTATACGTAGGGAATGGGAAGTCAAAAAGTGGGTGGAGGAGCATTCACTTTTGAGAAACAGTTGATAGTTATTTGTAGTAGTCTGAAGGAAGTCAACTCAAACTTGGCACCTTAGTATGAGTGGTCCATTGTAAAGTGAGTTGCACCACAATCTCTGATTTTAACAGAGAGCAGAAATACTCCCCCATTCAAATCGAGAGTTACTGTGCTGTATGTTTGCACTCCCGCATGTATGAATTAATGTTAAAATAAGATAAATTTATGATTAATTTAGTATGGAAATGATTTCTCAGGCATGGAGACCTTACCCGTTTACACAGTTAGCAGCAGTGAGCACCCAGTTTTCATTGACGATGGTTCCATCGCAAAGAAAATGGTCATAATAGTAGTAGTAAACATGAAACAAAAGTAAAATAGGGCTTATTACTAGAGTTTCGAGAATGATATGGATCACCGCATTTAAATTACCTAGTTGAGACAAAGGAACCTCTTTTCATCAGTCAGCTTTTATTACTTCTTTAGTTCACAGCGATTCATGGATGAGAAAATCATTTCCTTAGGTACATATAACACTGCCACTAAGGCTTAAATCTTCAAAACAAGCCTTTGTTTTCATATACGTAGAATTTAGGTAGGGCTGGTATATTTTGTTTAGATCTACTTGGGTTGAAACGCCGTAAAGATACTTTAAAAGAAACTACTAAGTGTTAGTTTCCTTCAATAAGAAAACTATCCAATGTCGTTCATGAAAGAATTCCGATTTTACTTGTGCCATACAAAATTCATCCTAGTTGTTAGGCACCTATCAGAAAGTAACTTTAAGTAGTACCGAAGAAATTGCCAGCATATGAGCAGACGCTGATACAACCAGACAGTAGTTTTCCTGTGTGTTTCGGCAGCAGGCACACTTTATTCACGCTAATGGCAAGTAAAACACTGAGAAATTTATGTAATATTTGCCCGAGACAAGGAGATATCAAGAGTGTGTGTAGTGAATGGAGAAAACTGCTAATTTAAACGTGTTTCAACGAAACCCAGAATGTGTCTGCTAAGTGATTAGGGAGGATAAGACGACGTGTTGTAGCGCAACATACACTACTTCAAGGCTTTCGAGGACTCTACCATAAGAAAGATCATATTGTTAATGTGTGAACACCTTAAGTTTAAAACCCGATATAACATCCTGAATTCAGCGGACAGCTTTACATTATCTTTGATCCCGTGCTTGTACATGCAGCGTAATTCTGAGTGGTAGAGAAGTGTTGAAGTCCATTGTCTTTCTGTATGCTTTCCATTCTTGTTGTTGTTGTTAAAATCTGGAGCCCAAACACTTGGTTGACGCTGTCAGTGCTACTTGGTTACTGAAATTTACAGGCACCTCAATATTCTCGGTGTAATCATGACTTCCTTTTACCTCACACACTTCTCATCATTACTAAGTTAACTCTTGTTTGATTCTGCTCTCACTATCCAATGTTTCCGGCCGGTCGAAGTGGCCTTGCGGTTCTAGGCGCTACAGTCTGGAACCGCGTGACCGCTACGGTCGCAGTTTCGAATCCTGCCTCGGGAATGGATGTGTGTGATGTCCTTAGGTTAGTTAGGTTTAAGTAGTTCTAAGTTATAGGGGACTGATGACCTCAGCAGTTAAATCCCATAGTGCTCAGAGCCATTTCAGCTACTGTTTCCGTTAAATTCTGCCCTAAAGATATCTTTCGCCAAAGTCGACTCAGTGCGTTCAATTAGTTACTAAGTCTTACCATTAAATCAATATTCCTCTGTAATACCATATTTCAAAAGCTTGATTTCTCTTACTACCGGTTATTGTCCACAGTAGCTTCCATCTCTGGCATTGAATAAAATGTGTAAAATATTGCCGAAACGCTATGCCATCAACACAGCTGCCCTGTTCCACTAAAGTAATAGTATAACATATTGGAGACTGTGCACTGCTTTAACTATGGAAATGTCGTTTAGACAGGAGGCGGCTTCCTGCTGAGTGAACAAGCACCTTAAGCTTATATAGAGAAAGGATGACTATTCTGCATCTGCCAGTAGTAAGTCTGTACCACTACAAAGACTGCCTGCATTTTTGGCGAACCTCTGTGGTCACCCCTCCCTCTGCTCCACTCTCCCCTGAATCTTTCCTTTCTCCATCACCCTTTCCACCTAACCCACTCCCCTCCAATCCTCCCAAATTCTGTAAGCCAGTTGTGTGACTAGAAAATGGGGAGAAAATCAAAAGGTGTTATCCTGTTGGCCAGGAATGTGAAGAGAGTCTGCCGTTTTGCCAGCTGTAACTGAACATAATCCGATTGACCTACCAAGGCAAACATGCATGGATAGGGTGATTTATAAGCTGAATTACACTGACGATTACACTGGTTCTACGTATTATCCCAATATGTGGAAAATCTTTAAACTGTTTAACGAGCTATTATCGGGGCAATTATCAAGTGTTTACTATTTGATACACATTACAGTTGTTCATTCGGTTCCAGGCAATCGGCAGGCGAGCTGTACACACTCTCTGGCTGTGGTGCATGTGTAGTGCCTTGTGCTCCCTGGCCATCACCCCCAAAATATAAATGCAGCCCACATTTCTGAGTGTGGAAGCTTTCTGTGAATGTACTCTTCATTCATCATGTGCAATTAGTAAACTGAACCACAGTTTAAATATATTACACATGCGTGTCACGAAACAAAGGATTTGAAGTCGTACACTTCTTTCACAAAGAAACGTCCCCACACTGTAATAAATAAAGTGAACTGCAGTGTAAACATGTACTATGTACGTAAACTTCGTAACTGTCACCAAAATGCCCATTAAACAGTGAAAAAGTCACCCCTATTGTGTTAATACATAGGATCAGCATAGCTGCCAGTGTAATTGTGCTTATAAACCGCCCTATCCAATAAATCTTGACACTGAACTTTGGCACAACCTAAGCTCTTTCGTAGGTCAATTGGACCAGGTCTCGATCAATCTGGCAACCATGCTGGCTCTCCACCTGTCTCCTACAAATAGTATTTTCCTGCCATTATGAAGTCACACAATTAGGCTAGAGAAGTGGGGAGTAAAGAGGGGGTAGTGAGAGAGCAACGGCGAGGAGAGTGGTTGGGGATAGGCAGGGGTGACGTTGGTGGATAACTGGCAACAGTACAGATTGTCTTTGTACTGGTACTGATCTACTACACATGGCTGCACTTAGAAGCCTGTGTAAGAAATGCAAATACTCACAAGGAGTGGTTTTTAGAAAACACTCATGCTACACGAATAAATAATTATGCTTTAGAATCTTACAGAAGGGATCCAAAAAGCAGAAAAGTTTCACAGCTAAATTCTTTCATTAGTGAAACCATTTCGTAAATGTTATTGATGTATGATAGTTTTCACACCTCACGATAGGAGGAATTGGATGAGTTTTAGAATACATGTGCACCAATATTTTTCAAAAATTAAAGTAAACTGAAATAAGGCTACGACATGAATCACTGAATAATTGGTAATACTTAACCACACAAGGAATCTCGCCCTCTGAAGCTTCCGAACTTCCATAAATTCTTGAGGTACGTGTCCTACCAGGTGCACCTAAAACAATAAAAGTGTACATTGACTTTCTTGATATTCAAGTTTCTGTTTAGTGTTCATATGTTCCAGCTGTGCTGAATTTTCCTAAGCAGTTCTTCTGTATTTTTTTTTCTTTCTGTGATCCTAAATACACTTTGGAGGCAATGGAAGGCATTGTCTTATCATGTGATGCAGTATTCTTTTCGTCTTTATTTTGGAGGGGGGTAGGACGTCAAACGGACTGACTTGGAGCAGGAGAGGCACCAGAGGACATTTTAATTTCCACTGTCTATACTTTTACAAGTACATTCGTAAAACGTTGTCAGCATTACAAGAAAGGATTCAGGATTCACACTCGTAGCAGCGGAAGTTCAAAAACATTACAAAATAATTTTGTTACATGTGAAATTTCACCATTTTTTCACTTTCTGTTGGCTGCATTTGTTGCGATAGGTACACTTTTCTTCATAAGTAAGAGAGACTGTTCGATGAATTTTGCACAGCATACAAACCATACTTGCAGGTGTCTGAAACTCTAGAATCTATTTAATTTATGAAAAAATGAATGAGCTGTTACGTCTTAAACTTTATGCTTAGAAAAAAATCAAATTTTGTAGTTAATTATCTCAATTTTTAACACAGTTTTTAATAGATTTGGAAAATTGTAGAGTTTAATACACCTGTAAGTATGGTTTGTATGCTGTGCAAAATTCATCAAAGAATCTCTCTTACTTGTGAAGAAAAATGTACCTATAGCAACAAATGCAGCGAACAGTAAGTGAAAAAATGATGAAATTTCATATCTAAAAAAAAATTATTTTGTTATGTTTTTGCACTTCCACTGCTATGAGTGTGACTCCTGAATCCTTTCTGGTCATGCTGACAAAGTTTTATGAATTTATTTTTAAAAGTATAGGCAGTAGAAAATAAAATGTCCTGTGGTGCCTCTCCTGCTCCAAATCGGCCCGTTTGACGTCCTACCCCCCCTGAAACTAATTACCTGAGCTTATTGGCTGCTTAAACTATCTTACGTCTCGAGCTCAATACAAAATATCCATTTACCAGAAATCAATGAATGTCATATCCACAGTGCATTTAGCTATTTAATTATCACTATTTGTTATTTGTGCGTGTTATGTCATGTGTCAGAGTTTAATGCATATTTGGTTCTAGTACTTTCAACTATGTAATATATTTGCTATATTTGTCATGTTCAAATGCAAGTAAAAAGCAATCCTGCCCATTCGTAAAGGACAAGATGTTGATATTAAGTGTGTTGTGTGTATGGTACGCACTTCAGAACTGGATACCTTGAGTGGCGTCGGCCTTATCTGGTCCTCCCCATCTCATTTTATAAGTCACTGAAGTACTGTCAAGTTTACATGAGTTTGTTCTTATTTTGACATCAATTAGTTTACAGATGCATAATCAGGGACTAAAAAATTGGGTTCACACGTACTGTGCTATTCAGCTGACTTCATCATTTTCCATTCTCAATCCGTTCAGCATAACATCGGCGCACGTAACTCCGTGAACGACAGGCTGACTTTCGTCAAAAGTTGTGTGACTTGTGCCAGGAGAGAGAGAGAGAGAGAGAGAGAGAGAGAGAGAGAGAGAGAGGGAGAAGGGGGGTGATTGTTCTGTAGTCTCACCCAAGGGCGCCTTCTCTTGAGAAACAGAAACACGTAATATCAAAAGGCCTCAGGGTGATAAGGCTGATCCTTCAGCTCCACTCCGATTGCTGTAGGGGTGTGAACTCCATCCAAAAGGCCTTGGAAGGCCCAATGGTGATAGGCGTCACTGAATGTGGGTATGGATGGGCGTGTGGTGAGCGTAACACTCTCCATGCCGTTGTCACCTTTCGTGACCGGAGCCGCCACTTCTGAATCAAGTGGCTCCTCAGTTGCTCTCACAAGGGCTGAGGGCACCCCGCTTTCTAGCGCCACCTGGGAGACCCGGATCGTCACCCATCCAAGTGTTAGCCAAGTCCAACAGCACTTAAACAGTCAGAAGACTCTGAGGGGTGCGGAGGCAGAGAATTTCGATTTAGAGCTGGGTCTCGCGTCTGCCTCGAGACTTGCTGTGAGGCGAAAAGGGCACACTGCTTCGAGCTCAGGTTTATATTTCACATTTCATAGACGGCGTCAATCTTTCACATTCAGAACTCGGCAAGCTATCATTCGGTTTCCTGATGCTGAATTCTGTGGTTACCATTCCGTTTTCCATGGTGAGCGGTAGCTTGTTTCAGTTCGCAACTATAGTCTTCCATCCTGTACCGTGCGGTAAAGCAACCTTCAAAATCAGCTTCTATCGCTGATGGAATCACGTTGGAATAGAAACCTATCGACATCCAGTACTTGTAAACGAAGTGTTGACATCATAGCATCATGTCTTTGCCAGCTAAGATTATCAAGGCGTCTGAGACAATGACAGTGTGCAACGTGAATCTTAGAGTCAGTAAGGATGACCTGAATGACTAGGTTTCAAGTTATGCGACGTGGTAGTTATATTAATAGTAATTTTGATATACATGGACCCAATAGCTTAGACGTTAAGCTATAGTTCCTTGGACTTTTCTTCTTTTATTGTCTGAATCGAGTAATCTCTCATCTTAATAGTCAAAGTCGCTGGAACTCGTCGTTGCCCCATGAGCAAGATAATTGCACTTATCTGCTCAGCCCTGTCCACCTCACCCTTTCCTCCATATATTCCTGCTAAATGGTGAGTTCAGCGTTTTCCATTACTGATTCCATACAATTTCTTATGCTGCAGGTTCCGTTTACCTTTTGTATCAAGCTATGTTGTGCTTGTGTTTCATTTTCTTGTATTTTCATCAATAAATCATTGCTGCTGAACCCTTGACATGTATCAATTTCCTTATTGTGTTGTGTGAAACCACAACTATAACTTAGTTGTGCCGGCCACTTCTTTAATTACTGACGGTTTTGCAAGTAGGGTGTTAGTAGTGTGTTCTCATGGTGGCAGTTTTGTAGGCAATAGGTTCACGGCAACTCCATGCACCACTCCATCCAGTGTATTAGGGACAGTACGAACCTTGCTTCGCGAGCCCTATGGATCTCGCAATACATGATAAGTAATTGATAGTTGTAATAATAACAGTCTAACAGATATAGTAATTACTGTGGAATTTTACTGAGACCATTTAAAATAATTTACTCATTACACTCTTGTCGATTTGAGTATTTACGCCTAACAGAAACGTATGTCACCAGAACAGAAGGAATGAAGCGTGGAGAAGAATCTCACTGCTCATAGTAAGAATGAGAAATAGTAGTATGAGGGTGAATAAAGAAAAATGAACTAGATTTAGATGTCAAACCGATGTTCAAGCTTGGTGAAGTCTAACAGACTTGAAGTAGCTGATCAGCACAAACAACTGATGAGAACACACCGGTAGAAATAATTACAGATGTGGGAAACAGCTTTCAAGGCCAGTAGCTAAATATGCAAACGATTTTTGAATCACTACTCGTGTTTCCTGTTGAAGCCTTGCACCAGCGACACAATTAAAACGCTTTCCAGCTTGCAGTTATCATGCTTTTACCGTGAAATGAATTGCGATCACTTCATCCGTAATGTGACGACTGTTAGATGGTTATTAAGTTTTGTTGTATGGTCATTAGGCAGTGAGTTAATTCATGTTTCCTCATTTAAAATTCATGCTTTATAATGCTGAAGACATCTTGAGAATCTATAAGGATTCGAATAGCATTAGCAAACTCAGTATTAGAAGACGAAACATGTCGTGGACAACAGCTTGACACCCACGTATGAGAAATCACAAATGTAAAAGTCAGCCGTACTAAACTGTGTTGTATGATCAGCTAATCAATAATCTCAGAAGCAAAATTTGTTAACGTAATCACTGATTCTTCCGCCTATATGAAATTCAAGCTGGTTCATTTATTTCCCAGTAATTTAAATAGATGCTTTTGTAAAACTTATCAAGCCACTACGTGAACCCCACTTCCAAACTGTTGATATCTAATTTGTTTTGGTAACTCATCTGTACATCCGATAACGTTACTAATCTATTATTTTTTTATAAATCCGTTAACTGTATGCCTTTATAACTAAAGACTTGACCATTTCGTACACTTGCCTCTTATTTTTTGAGTAATATTTTTAATAGTGCTGAGTTCTTAAAAATAAAAAGTGTTCGGTACGTTAACAGCTGTACGCAAAATTATAATGTAACAGGTAATTGAATTGAAAATCGTTTTAGAGAGCTTCTCCTGACGTTTTTTGAAGTGAAATAATGTATCCAGTTTTCTTGTAACGAAATTATTCTTTCTCCTTAATCGTCCTTACGTCTTTCGTGGCTTTAAAACTACTGCTTTCTTAAACTAAGAGCTGCACATAATAAGTTGTGCAACGCTTTTTCCCCGTGAAAAATCTGTCGGTCATTCAGATATTGCAGACACTATGATACATCCCAAGATGTCATTGATGTACATATGTAATTAATCATCATATACATAGATGTAAGCAAGCTTCTTAATCATAGCAGTGTTACGTCAGTGCTTTCTGATAAAGGCTTTCAATCCGCGTCGTAAGACTTTAACTGTGCTGCAAATATCGCCTAATAACAATAGTAAGAATCTAAAATAGTAGCTAACTCGTAAGAATAATAGCACCTTTATGAGTAATAATCAAATCATTTCCACAGTTACCGGGGTGTTATAAGCTCCAAACTATGCAGTTTTTTAGGTCAATAAGTAGCTTTGTCAGGTAAACTGTTATTTGTAGGGAGGTACTGAAAATAACTGTGCTGATGCAGGGACTGATAACTGGCTATTAATGGAGAGAAATTTAAAGTTGTGGTCCTGCAAAATAAACATTATATTAGTTTGGTTATATTTAAGTTTTCCGCAACTCGTGGTTCGGTTCCCGGCGGGGTCAGGGATTTTCACTTGCCTCGAGATGACTGGGTGTTGTTTTTGTGTCGTCTTCATCATCATCATTCATCCCCATTATGGTCGGAGGAAGGAAATGGCAAACCACCCCGAAAGGACCTTGCCTAGTACGGCCTTGCGGGTCTCCCGCATCGTTCCCCTACGCTATGTCAAGGAGTATGGGACTTCATCATCATATATAAATTTTGTTATACAATAGTGTTAAGAGAAGGATGTCCATTTCACGTAACAGTAAGGTAATTAAATTCGATCGTGTCACAATAAATAGTATTAGCTTAAACATGTGACTAGCTTCATAAGGGCGTAACGAGGACTATTCTCTGCAACAGCAGATTAAACAGGAGATGATGAGCGATCTTATTTTGAGGGTAAATGTGGTTTCTGCATGCGTTGCTGCTATGACTTTGCAAACATTTGTAAATAGCTGAAAACACTAAAAGGACACGAGTGATTATCGACGACAGTGTTATTGACTGACGACCAAAGTTAGCCACGTCACGCAGATGTCAGTATCAATGTGCAGTAATCTCCGTTTCATGTGACAGTCTGACTGAGAGGTTCTGTATCCCCGCTCGGTGCCACTCTATTGATCGACGTAGGAGCCAACGTCTTGCTTCATCAGGAACCTATCCATCACCTAAGTACTGCTTCCCGCGGAGTGCATTGGTTCAGAGATGTTGAAGTCGGAAAGTGCAATATCGGAGCTGTAGGGTGGATTAGGAAGCAAAGCCCAATGGATTTTTGTGAGATCCCCTCGTGTGCGCAGACTTGTGTGAGGTTTGACTCTGTCATGGAGGAAGAAAAGTTGGTTTTTCATTTCTGTGGCGACGAACAAGTTGAAGTCGTTTCTTCAGTTTACTGATGGTAGCGCAGTACACTTCAGAGTTGATCGTTGAACCATGCAGCAGAACATCAACCAGAATAACCCCTTCAGACCGTGGCCATGGCTTTGCCGGTTGAGGGCGCGGCTCTGAACTTTTTCTTCGGAGGAGAGATGTTCTGGTGCACTCCGTGAATTGCCGTTTCGTTCCTGGTTCAAACTGATGACATAATGTTTCATCGCCTGTGATGTTGTTCGTACAGAAACGTGTCACAATCAGCTTCGTAACGTGCAAGTAATTCCGCACAGATTGTCCGTCCTTCGTCGCTCTTTATGGTCTTCTGTTAGGTGATGAAGATTCCAGCGGGTACACAGCTTTCAGCACCCCAACTGGTGAACGAGTGTTTTAGTACTACCAAGAGATACGTCCAATTGTTCAACGTTGTGCTTGATTGTGATCCGTCTACCATCTCAAATAAGAGTGTCCGCACATTCCAACATTACAGGAGCCACAGGTTGTTGACAACGGCCGACACGAATGAGACAGATCAGATTTGCGCTACCTTGTTGCGATGGTGAGAGACGCCTCGCCCTACGACTCACCGTGCTTTTGATCACTGCCACGTCTCCGCAGACATACTGGAAGCGCTTATGAATATTTTCGATGCTCTGGTTTTCCGCCAAATGAAACCCAATGACATCTCTCTGCTTGGAACGCGCCTCCGTTAAAGCTGCCATTTTGCAGGCTACGTATAGTGCCACCACCTATCAGATTACCTACAACACATTCTATATTTTTTTCTGCCGAAAGTGACCGACAAAAGAAATGTGTGGCATCACTGATCGCGCCTCATAGTTATTGTTCCAGAGAGACTGCTACAAGACTGTTTTTACATCCCTTACTGGAAACGGTATGTATACAGAATGGCGGCAGGGGTGGTTACACACAACTTTCTTCGGTCACAAATGTTTTTGAATGACGAGACAATGTAACATTAATTATTAAATCTCTTTCACGGAAAAAGATGTCCTGTATCTCCAGAATGAGATTTTCACTCTGCAGCGGAGTGTGCGCTGATATGAAACTTCCTGGCAGATTAAAACTGTGTGCCCGACCGAGACTCGAACTCGGGACCTTTGCCTTTCGCGGGCAAGTGCTCTACCAACTGAGCTACCGAAGCACGACTCACGCCCGGTACTCACAGCTTTACTTCTGCCAGTACCTCGTCTCCTACCTTCCAAACTTTACAGAAGCTCTCCTGCGAACCTTGCAGAACTAGCACTCCTGAAAGAAAGGATATTGCGGAGACATGGCTTAGCCAAAGCCTGGGGGATGTTTCCAGAATGAGATTTTCACTCTGCAGCGGAGTGTGCGCTGATATGAAACTTCCTGGCAGATTAAAACTGTGTGCCCGACCGAGACTCGAACTCGGGACCTTTGCCTTTCGCGGGCAAGTGCTCTACCAACTGAGCTACCGAAGCACGACTCACGCCCGGTACTCACAGCTTTACTTCTGCCAGTACCTCGTCTCCTACCTTCCAAACTTTACAGAAGCTCTCCTGCGAACCTTGCAGAACTAGCACTCCTGAAAGAAAGGATATTGCGGAGACATGGCTTAGCCACAGCCTGGGGGATGTTTCCAGAATGAGATTTTCACTCTGCAGCGGAGTGTGCGCTGATATGAAACTTCCTGGCAGAGGTCCCGAGTTCGAGTCTCGGTCGGGCACACAGTTTTAATCTGCCAGGAAGTTTCATGTCCTATATCTCATTTGTAGCAAATTCCGGGAAAGGCCTTCTCGCATGGAGTCTACTACTACTCTTCAACATTATACAGCTACCGTGAAGATAAAATTAGAGTGACAGCACGCAGAGAGAACTAAGAGCAAACATTCTTTCCCCATTCTAGTAGTCAGATAAAAGGTAAGAAATGTTAACGTGCGATACAGTAAAGGGCCCTTTCCCACGTAGAGTACGGCCAGTAACCAGTTTCCAAAAGTTACGCTTGTTCAAAATATACCCATAAAAATGTAAATTCATAAACGAAAGGCATGAAATTCTCAGAGCTTCGAAATTATATTTAACAGAATTAGTGTAATTCAAAGGAGACAATACATATTCTGTATGGGACACACTTATAACTACTTGTGGAAATATGTAAATACGTACGAAAACTTATACTACATTAATGGAAGGATTGGACTGAGCGCTGAGACGAAGCCTCAGAAATGAGCAAATTAAGTACTGTAAAAGACTCGCAGCGCTTTGCGTGCTGTATGACATCGACACGTAAAGGGCAAAAGCAGTAACACTTTATGCATACATGAACACCAAATGCGGCTCAGACATTGTGTGGCTGTCAATTCCAAGCCAAGCAAAATGTATCTACAGAGATTGTGAAGCAGATGCCGAAGGTACGAGGATCGTCAAATGTGTTAAATTTCTACCAAATGGTTCAAATGGCTCTGAGCACTATGGGACTTAACTTGTGAGGTCATCAGTCCCCTAGAACTTAGAACTACTTAAACCTAACTAACCTAAGGACATCACACACATCCATGCAGGAGGCAGCATTCGAACCTGCGAGCGTAGCAGTCGCGCGGTTCCGACTGAAGCGCCTAGAACCGCTCGGCCACCTAGTAGGGGGAACTGTTTCATGCAATGTGACTGTTAGTAATGTAATTCTTGTAAATTCTTTTTTAAGTAATTAAAAAAAATATCTGTGACAGACCACATTGTACATACATATATAGGGCAAATTTTTTCTATAAAGGCGCTCTGCAGCGTAGATAAAAATTGAATCGTAAGGACGACGTGTTCTCTAAATCGTTGGTTACTGTGTAAATTAAAGTGTATTTCGAAGAGAACACCAAGTACGCTACCCTGTCTTGATAGAAGACCACTGAGATTGACAGGGGATAGTACGTATCGCAAAGAAACAAGTTCTCTTATGAAGATGCTGAGAACGCCGCGTGTTTGTTGACTCCAGACCGAAAAGACTTGTGTCAGAATATTTACATTTAGTATATGAAAATGTTTAATTATGATGCGAGCAAATTCTGACATAATCTGACAGTAAATGTGACAAGAGTGGAAGAGTATTTCTCGGAGACAGAACTGCAGCCAAACTAGAACAATTTTTTATAAACTTTCCTTTCAAATTTCGTTGAAAAGAGGTACGGCAACCGTCATTTGCCATAATATTTGTGTTTTTCAAATGAAAAAGTAAGTTTTACGAAAATTCCATGAAAAGAACGCGATAGATACAAAGCATGCACGTAATGAAGACATGGATCACGTACTTTTTCATTGTCTGTACCGGCATTGGAGGGACAATAACTTTATACACGAACGTTACACTAAGGTCGCCGAAGTCATGGGATAAGGGACAATAACTTTATACACGAACGTTACACTACGGTCGCAGAAGTCATGGGACAGCGATATGCACATAGACAGACGGCGGTAGTATCTGGTACACGAGGTATTAAAGGGCAGTGCGTAGGAGGAGCTGTCGTTTTTATTTTGGTTATTCGTGTGAAAAGGTTTCCGACGTGATTATGGCCACACGACGAGAATTAATACACTTTGAACGCGGAATGGCATTTGGAGCTATCACATGGAACATCTTTTGTAAATCGTTAGAGAATTCAATAATCGGAGATCCACAGAGTCAAGAGTGCGCCGAGAATACCCAATTTCAGGCATTCTCTCTCTCCACATATAACACAGTGAGCGACGGTCTTCACTGAACTATAGCCGGCACGGTAGCTCGGCGTGTTCGGTCAGAGAGCTGGTTGGCCTCTGTAATAAAAAGACTGAGTGGAACGATCAACAAACGAACTTTAACGACTGTCATGCGACGTCCGCAACGACCAAACACAACGATCAACAAAAAAAAAAATTACAAAAAAACCTACCGAGAGCCATGGCGGTTTTGTGGAGCTGTCGGTGCTAACAGCCAAGTCACATTGCTTGAAATAACCACAGAAATCAATCTGGGACGGATGACGAAAGCAAAATGCTGCGAAATTTGGCTTTAATGGACTGCATCAGAAGACGACCGAGGCGAGTGGCTTTGCTAGCAGGACCACGTTGTGTGCAGCGACTCTCATGGGCTCGTGACGGTGTCGGCTGGACCCTAGAGCTGATGATGGGGTTAGAGTGTGGCGCAGACCTCACGGAGCCACGGACCCAATTTGCCGCTAAGGTGGTGTGAAAGAAGCTCATGGGTGCATAATGGTGTGGGCTGTGTTTACATGGAATGGACTGGGTACTCTGGACGTTCGGCTACTTGCAGACAATCAGCAGCCTTTCATGGACTTTAGATTGCCAGACAACGATGAGATATTTATGGATGACGATGCGCCATATCACAGGCCACAATTGTTCGCAATTGGTTTGATGAACATTCCAGACAATCCGAGGTCATCATTTGTCCACCTAGCTCACCCGACATGAATCCCATCGAACATTTATAGCACATAAACCAGAGGTCAAGTTCTTGCACAAAATCCTGCACCGGCAGTTCTTTCCAACTATGGACGGCTATGGAAGCAGCATGGCTTAATATTTCTGCAGGGGACGTCGAACGATTTTCTTAGTCCGCGCCATGTCCAATTGCTGCACTATGCCGAACGCAAGGCGTTCCAACATGACATTAGGAGGGATCCTACGAGTTCTGTCACATCAGTGTAGCTCATGTCAGTTGTGACTCAAATATATTATTGAAAGTTTCACTGTATTAACACAGTGATGAGATTCAGCTATCCTGCGACATTTATGAAGTGCAACATCGTCGTTACACAAAATTCACCATGATTTGGACTTACCATAGCACTGGCTGACTGAAATCAAGAGCAAGCATACTATCAAAGAAACCATGATGGACAGATGTAGTACGACTTCATGTGGTTATCATTCATATACAACTGGTCATCGGTACTGCATCACGTGTCTTCCGTCCCACAACGGCACCTTTATCTAATCTGTTCTTCGTTTTTATTCATCACTTCAAGTGCTATTTCTAGCACTTCGTAAGTGGTCGGGTGATTGGTAGTATACACACAAAGGGCAATGTTACACAACACACAAACTTGTACCCCGATGTTATACGATCGTGTGCTAGATCGTACGTACTTGTTTGCCCTCAGCGCCCATTACTTTGATGCCACAACCAAGATCTAAAATCGGCCCCGCAATCATATTTTAATTACCTGCAGGTTGAGGGAGTATTGGATATGGAAAATCTGTCCATCGTCCAAATAAATATATATCATTTCTGTTATTGCTCAGTTGAATGACTCGCATCAATGATCTTATGTGCGCCTTTATCTAGTTATGTAGTTTGTTTCAGAAAAAATCAAGGCTCTGTTAGGTTAGTCTTGATCAGTATTGATACGTGTAAAAATAACTTTTTTGTCGGATAGCGAGTATAGCCTTGCTTCCACGTAAAATGCTGAATCGTCAATTATACAGATCGTGCATACGGATACTGTGTAATCCAACATGATGCAATACTTATTCACTTAGTACTCTACACTAATAAGCGAAACCATACGACCATTGCTCACCGGGATGTTAGATGCCGCCTATAGCTTTGGGGGGGGGGGGGGGAGCACGTGACGCGATAGCAAAAGTATTTGAGTGAAGTAGACACGGACAGGGAATAACCGTAACGTAGGTATGGGCTGCAAATACGGGAAATCCATTGAGATAAGCTACTTTGACAAAGGGCAGATTACTATTACGCAGAGCCTTGCGGATATCATTCATTGTGCGTTCCTTACAATACGTTTCGCAGCAGACCACCCCCATTTGTTCACATGTTGACCCAACGACATCGTCAACTTCGGTTGCCGTGGGCACGGTGTATTGTTGCCTGGAAATGGAAAAAGTGCTAATTAAATATTTTCTTGCGTGTGAAAAGATACGAAGCGACAAAATCACAAAATCCAGTAAACTAAGATAACAGCCTTTCCTGTGATGCACCAAAATCATGAAAGTACTGTGGTCATGGTACAAAATGGTTCAAATGGCTCTGAGCACTATGGGACTTAACATCTGAGGTCATCAGTACCCTAGAACTTAGAACTACTTAAACCTAACTAACCTATGGACATCACACACATCCATGCCCGAGGCAGGATTCGAACCTGCGACCGTAGCGGTCGGGTGGTTCCAGACTGAAGCGCCTAGAAGCGCTCGGCCACACTGGCCGGCACAGTGGTCATGGTGTAAAGACTGTGATGCTATAAATACTTACGTTTGTTAGAGTCCTTGGACGAATAAGAAGAAAATTTGTACGCTAACATTTTATTACGTGGATGGAAATGCCTGTGGTATCATGATTTCTGTTTGTTACCTCAGTATATAATTATTGATCGTAACGTAAAATAAGTGATTTTATTTAATGTTAAAATGTGTGTAAAGCGTCTTTCCTCCGAGTTACTGTCACTGTTAGTGTAAAAGATGTATGTTAATTGTTGAAAGCAATTCCTGCAATTTTTCCTAAAGTCACCTAAATCTGGCCGTGGCGCCCGCACATTCGTTGAAAACTGGTTTCACTAATCAAAATAAGTAAAATATGCAAGCAATACAAGCACATATGGCCAGAAATTGAAATTATTTCAGGTACACCAGGTCGCACTCATCCACGTAGGTTAAACAGCTCATTTTCTTTTACTATTTTCAGCTACTTATAAATATTTTCGACGTCATCAACAGAAGTACATGCAGAAACCACATGTACCCTGAAAGTAAGATATCTCATCTTCTCCTATTTAATGTGCTGTTGCAGAGAATAGTTGTTGTCACACCTTTATGAAGCTATCAGCATCTTTAAACAACCAGTAATTATTGTGAGACGTTCAACTTTAACTACGTGCACTATTACATGCAATGGACATCAGTCCCTTGACAGTGTTGTACAATCGATCTTTTATGAAACTTAAAGAACTTGCAAAGCAAAAATTTAAAGAATAACAGTTACCCTTCTCCTTTTATATTTTTCATAAGTTTTAGGGCAATATGAACTTGGTATGAAAGTTAAGGAACTTTGAAAGCAAAGATTTAAAGAATAACGATAACCACTCTCCTTATATAATTCTCATCAAGTTTAGGGAAATTAAAGTGCAACATTTTTTTTTTTCTTTATTCGTCACATAAATTTTTAATAAGTTAGGGTTTTTTACAAGGGGACAATCGTGATTCGATTGTTGATCAATGGAAACGTGCCACCTCTTCGGCTGAACCACATTTTTAATACACTAGGTCGACGGTTGTCTCCACAGACGCCCTCATCGAAGTGAACGGCGGCTCGGAACGTTAAGCGCGACACTGACGCAGGTCGCTGGTAGCAGTGGGAGACAGTCTCCTTCGCTTGCATGGGACCTGGGGTATAAATCGAAGACACGCTGACAGTTGCGAGCCACCTGCATCCCTTCATGCTTGATGTCTCCCAGCACGACGATGTCATCGTTCAGCAGTGTAATTCTCCGTGTCTCGGTGGCAGAACCGCGCTACAGTGGTTTGAGGAGCATCATAGTGAACTCACGTTGATATCTCCACGACTAAATTCGCTTGATGTAAATTCTATCGACCCATCTGGGTGACATATCTCCACATATCTCCACAAACCTGCCAACAAACCGTTCGATTCCTGCTACACAGAGTCAGTGGTGTATTTCGTTCCACAGACGGACAAAAAAGACTATTAAGCAGGTAGTCGTAATGTGATGGTAAACGAAATCTGCTTTTAGGTGGTGGTATACAAAGAGTAACAATGAAACTAGATATCTTCCGACTAACGTATTTTGGCCCAACTTCGACTTCACTGTGTTTTACCACAACTTCCTTTACAATGCGCTACACAATTTACTAATTATCTATTCAAATATTGGCCTATTTCGACCTAGGATGGCAACGGCCTTGCCGCATTGGCTACACCGGTTCCAGTCAGATCACCGAAGTTAAGCGCAGTCGAGCGTGGCTGACACTTGGATGGGTGACCATCCAGGCCGCCATGCGCTGTTGCCATTTTTCGCGGGGCACTCAGTCTCGTGATGCCAACTGAGGAGCTACTCGATCCAATAGTAGCGGCTCTGGACAAAGGAAACCATCATAACGACCGGGAGAGCGGTGTGCAGACCACATGCCCCTCCTATCCGCATCCTCAGCTGAGGATGACACGGCGGTCGGATGGTCCCGATGGGCAACTTGTGGCCTGAAGACGGAGTGCTTTTCGAGCTAGGATAACTTAGTATAGGTCTAAATAGACACTTTCTGTTAGTATGAGTGTAAAATAGCTGTTACTATTGTCTCTTCTCTTGAGCTCAGTACCAGATATGGTAGCTCTACTAACAATATGTCGGCGATCAACATTCAGAACTGATTTACGTACTTCATTAACAATAATAATAATATGGATATTAATTTCCAGTAATAGTTTACGTAATCTGTCCCAAAATATGTGGTGATCCATGCTTTCTAGCTACCAAGAATGATATATATCACTGATTCTCTGACCACTGAAAGAAAGAGAAGTCACATCTATATTGCGAGCTAATTTGAAAATAAATAACTACTGATTCTCAAAAAAATTTTTTTCATTCTGCCTTTTAGTTATCATTTTCCGCGTTTTATGGGTATTATATTAAAATGAAGAAGGCTTCACGACATCCTGCCTCTAGTTTTACAGCTAGATTGGACAAATACGTGTCTAACATAGAGTAGGACAACAATACCTATAATCTTTAGGTTTGTTTGTATTGCACATTCCTTTTCACCGTTCAGTACAATATCGAAGCTTAATCTTGGTTTTGAATTACAATATAGGACAAACCAGTGATCTCTATAGAGACCACAGCTCATTAGTCATTCACCATAGTATGCTATAATCTTTGATCACTAACGGTGTGCGCATTTTTGCTTTGATAAGTTAATATTTTTCTTTCCTATTTATTTTCTTTACTATGACCTCAACGTCTTTAAGAGGTATTCGAAGTCTTTTGTTACCCCAGTGTAAGGCGACAGGTCGACATAAACCTAGAACTCAAAATTGGTGTGATCGGTCAATCAAATGATCATTTGACAGCAGTGCAAATTGACATAATCAGGCTCTCAGTGACCGATTGCATATATTGGCAGGGCTGATTCGAGAACATTTTTCAACAGAACCGATTTATTATTTCGCGCCCTCCCTTTCCTCTCCTACACTTTCACTCGTATCAGCTCTAACTGCGATACGCACTGTATACAAAACTTGCACTTTGGCACCCTTGGCGCCTTTCTCAGCTTGACGCTTCAACCGTCAACTTCTGTCGTTTTGGCGTTGAACCTAGCCTGTATTCGCGCCACACGCACCTACCGTCTGCTTTATATAACGACGATACCAACCGTGCATCAGGCATACTTCGAACATGCACTGGAGCTTTACAGAGCTGTATGCAAAGTAGCTCAACAACTATCACTGGTTCATACACTAAAGTAAGGGCACGACCGGGCTGCTTTGTCGAAGCTGCGTTGAACGTGCTTTACTTGTGTCAATAAAACGACCCATAATCACTGTCAGTCGTTCGCCAGCCAACGGCTACCTAAGCGTGTCTTTCACTGTTTGCTGTTTGAGAACTCCTCAGCACTCTGACATGCAGTGGTCAGTGGTCTTCTCGCTGGTGGTCCCTAGTGTTCCGTTCCCCATGACAGCCGGCCGTGCACGTCGCCTGCAGACGAACTGGTGTAGCGACACTGCTGCTGGGCCGGCCGGTGTGGCAGAGCGGCTCTAGGCGCTTCAGTCCGGAACCGCGCGATTGCTACAGTCTCAGGTTCGAATCCTACCTCGGACGTGGATGTGTGTGATGTCCTTAGCTTACTTAGGTTTAACTAGTTCTAAGTTCTATGGGGCGGATGACCTCAGATGTTAAGTCCCATAGTGCCCAGAGCCATTTTGCACTGCCCCTGGCAGTGACCCGAGGTGTAGCGCTGCCATAGCTGCTGCTCTGTTTGCAAGGCCTTTCAAACTGTTGCAGACGTGTGACGTCTGGTGACGGCGCAGCTTAGCCGGAAAGCGCGAATGGTTTCGTTGTAATTGTGCAAAATGTGATTATTGTCACTCAGGTGTCTCTGATTCCATAGAATGCTGAAGTAATTTTGACAGGACGGAAAAGCTGCAGTGTCATCAACAATACTAAATTATGTTGCTTGGGGCTCTCCCAGTGGACTATCTGTAGTAATGGCTCGGGCATCGTTATGCAGCCCCCATAATATTACACCGGCGCAGCTGGGCGACATCTTCAAACATGACGAGCAAACTACTGATCTACGAGTGCAGCCTCCTATTTATAGAAATCTGTAACTGAGAAGGTGCCAAGATGATCTCTACTTTGGCAAAAGATTCCGAGTTAGTCCCTCGTTCGGATCTCCAGCATGTGAGGTTCGAGGGGGAGGTGACCATGAGAAAGGGATTGAATAGCCAACGAAAGTATAACATTGCGCGAGTGGGAGCATAGGACTGCAGAACTTCGAAGGAAGTAGTGGAACATAGAAAATCAGAAAAGGGAGATGCAAAGGCTCAATCTAGATGTAGTGAAGGGTCGATGAAGTGAAATGGAATGAAGATAAACATTTCTCGTCAAAAGAATATATGGTAATATCAGCCGCAGCAGTAAATGGCGCAACGGTAATAGCATTCGTTGTGAGTAGGAATGCAGGGCGGAGAATTAGCTACAGTGACCAGTGCAGTGACTGGATGTTCTCATCGGATTCGACAGCAAACCGAAGTCGACAACCATAGTTCAGGTGTGCATTCCGATGTCGCAATCGGTAGATGAAAAGATAGAGAAGGTACATCAGGATATTGATCTGGTTGTTCAGGTCGCAAAGGGAGATGAAAATCTAACAACCACAGAGGACTGGAGCTCAGTTACAGGCCAAGAAATGGAAAGTAGAGTCTACGGGAGAATATCGGCTATAAGGTAAGAATGAGACAAGAGAAAGACTGATATCTATAATAAATGTCAGACCGTAATACCGAACGTTGTTCTCAGAATCACAAGAGGAGGAGATATACATGGAAAGTCCCGGAGATACGGGGAGGTTACAGTTGGATTACATCATCTTCAGACAGATACTCCAAAACGAGATATTCGACTGTAAGGCGTACCCAGGAGCAGGTATATACTCAGATCGTAAATTAGTAATTATGAAGACTAGATTGAGGATGAAGATAATCGTCCAGAGGAATCGGCGAGGAAGAATGTGGAATTGCGAAATACTGAGATATGATGAGACGCGTTTGAAGTTTGCTGAGAACGTGGACACTGCAAAGAGGAATATCACAGTACGCAATTCAGTGGAAATGGAATGGACAGGGCTAAAACGGACTGCCACTGATGCTGGATATTCAGATATAAGTACAAGGAAGACAACACCTAATAAACATTTGGTAACAGAAGAAATACTTCAACCGATTGACGAAAGAAATGAAGAACAAGATTATTCAGGGTAAGAGAGGAATATATCAACACAAATTATTTAGGAATGGAACAAATACGAAGTCTAGGCCAACCAAGGCGAACGGGCTTCAGGAAAAAATCTGAAGAAACAGAAAAAGAAACGATCGTCGAAGGGCTGACTCAGCTATCAGGTAAGTCGAAACAACCTTCCGAGAAATTAGAAGCGAGACTTCTAACGTTAACACTGCAATGGGAGTTCCACTACTAATGGCAGAAGAGAGAGCGGATAGGTCGATAATGTGCACTGATAGCCTCTATGAGGGGGAGGACTTGTCCAGTGACATGACAGAAGAAGAGTCGATAGGGCAGTCATAGGGGATCCACTATTAGAGTCGAAATTTATGTAAAATTTGAAATCAAACATGGCAGAAGGGAACAGACAAAATTCCAAAGGAATTTGTTAAATCATTGGGGGAACTGTCAATTCAAGTTGGTGTGTAGAATGTGTGAGATTGATATCGTACCATTAGCCTTTCGGAAAAATGTTGCCCACAAAATTCCGAAGATAGCAAAGGCGCATTAAGCCTGAAACTATGGCACAATCAGCTCAACAGCTCAGTCGGTAGAGCACCTGACCGTGAGAGACAAATATCCCGACTTCGAGTCGCGGCTCGTTATATACTTTTAATCTGCTAGGAAGTTTCACTATTGAAATAAAACGTAGGTTCGTGTATAAACTTAATTATATTTAAATAAATTCATGAAAATGGATAAAAATTGGTTCTACAACATTTTAAAATGGAAAAAAGCACAGTTGCTGATCTGACTGACAGCTTAAAGTGCACTTGGCAACAAGAATGACCAAAGTAAAGGAGTCTACTCGCTAATGAGAAACTAGTTAAATTGCCAGGTCAGCCATACATTATAGTGAACCCATGCCAGGGTATTAACGTCAACTTTCAGTATAAAATTTTTTTTAATATCCGTGGTTACACAGTGAAAACTGACTGTCGCTATTTTTGCAACTGATGGCATCTTGCTTTCTGATTTTGCACGATCAGCCGAATTAAGCCAATCTGTGTCGGGATTTCTGACAGCGCTTGTGTCGTCTGATCGACTTGAACTTTCATATCTTTTTGCGCTTGTGCCGTGGTTGACTGTTCTTGCCTTAGCCTATATGAGACAAATTATCAGAAAGCAAACTAAGATTTTGCATAATTATGGCTCGGGGATCAATCGCGAGTGCCGAGGATCTATCTACATTCAGCGTCGCAGATGTGAGATCCACAAAATCCGTTACGTTACCTGACTGCGTAATGCTTTATTGCCTCGCTTGCATCTTAAACTGGGTATGATTTAAAACCATGGGATTCTGTCAACAATTCCGTAAACTCCACGTTCCTCTCTAACACACACAATAACTAGAGTCACTGGTTCACCCTCAATTACAATATCGTAGCTCTTCACAAACTAGCTCTACAGAAGGATAGCGAAAACAGAAAACTATTATTTACATAGAACAGCAACATTGTCCTTGCCACTTTTACTCACTACAAGAACAAAGTTGGTGGCATAAAAGATGCTGACAGATAATGGGTTAGAGGTCCTGCCTTTATATGTTGTCTTCCGTCGAGTATATGGTCTGAAATTCGCTTGTGTCAGACCTGCGTGTAATATGCACCCAGTGCCGTTGCGTCAGTGCTCGTTCCGTTGTAGCATGAAACAGACACACACAAAAACTGTACGCAGAGTCCTGGCCTAAACGATCGCCGATTTAACTTTTCTCCCCGTGTATTCAGTTTAAATTATTATGACTGAATGCATAAATTTACTTGAATGGAAACTTTTGTGTGAGAGTAGTCGCTTCCCCAATATTTTTGCACAACCGTCTCCCACACTTCCAGGTAGAAATTTTGCTTCAATTTTGAATCCTTAAGTCTATAAAACATAACGATCAAAAGGTACAGTTCATAATCATACACTGTCTGACTCTTGTCGTCGATGTTAGCACCAGGAATAAAATCTCTGTGGCTCTGCTGAATTATGGCAATCGTCGACTCTACAAATTCTTAAAATAATCAGGGGCACAATCGTACGTCGTAAAGAAGCCGTCTTGGGTGCTATGACGTACTCACTCTGCAGCATGGGAATCAGTGTGCAAATTGTGTATCAGTCTCGGTAACGCCCAGAAATTAATCTCTAAAATAGAGCATAAACGACCGTGGTGGAGACTCTATTGATTTCCCAGAATTAAAAGCTCCCTACGAGTTAGGACGCACCAAATAATGTTCCCAGTCACAAACAAGGGAGGAGATAAAATAGCCAAAGAATTGAACGCACTTTTTCGATTCATGACGTTATAATTTCCCATGAACGAGTTACTTAGCTATATTCCAATATACATCATCCTGTTGTATGAGATGAAATGTGGTCACAATTTTATCAAATTCCAATCCGTATTCAAGATGGCAGCTTATAACAAAGCGGCTCTTTACAGTTCCACTGCGATCCTACTCTCCGCAGTTCTTAATGAGATGTAGGCAGACCAGTGTACACGTAATGTATCAAATTATATCCACAAAAATTTTATACACGTGTCACGAGTCACGGATAATTTGTCTCTCGCAGTCGAATGAAGTTTCTGAGTCAAAAATTTCTCCACAGTTATGCAGAGGCTTAGGTGTAGTGGTGATTAAGTATGCGTGTTACTGCATAGAGAGAATAGAATGTGCTGGTCTGCAACTCTAAATAAAAAATGGTTCAAATGGCTCTGAGCACTATGGGACGTAACATCTGTGGTCATCAGTCCCCTAGAACTTAGAACTACTTAAACCTAACTAACCTAAGGACATCACACACATCCATGCCCGAAGCACGATTCGAACCTGCGACCGTAGCAGTCGCGCGGTTCCGGACTGAGCGCCTAGAACCGCTAGACCACCGTGGCCGGCCTGCAACTCTAGATCTCTGGTGTATGGAGAGTGGCGATTGTCCCTTGTCATAATATTAGAACGTTCTACAAGTATAAAATTTGTGGGGAATGCCACTGATTTAGTATCTCGACACTCAAAATTGGTGGAGCGCTACTTAGTTCTCTTTAGAGCGCACTGAAACGAAGTAACTTTATGACTAAAGGTGCAGCTGTTAAACACTATTTCGAACTGTGTGACTCATTTCGTCACAGAAGGAGAGCTTTTCGAGAAGAACGCTGCCAACACTTCACCTTCCTGCAATCTGCAATTTGAAAAGTTCACCGTCACTTGTTTGTAGAGAGTTGCTATTCATTATCATTACCTTGTTGATTTAAATGGTCTAATTGGTGTGGAGATACGCATTGTGCGACTAGCACACGCCATTAGTTTAAACGTAAACACTTAACATTACTAAAGGGTATCTCACGGTGATATCTTAACTCTTAGAACCTTGAGACAGTAAAATACAAGATGTTTTATAAGTGGTGAAAGTTAATGTTTATTGTGGGTGCGACGAATCTGGACTGGTGGATAACAAAGAGGCAGCCAATTGCAAATCGTTTCCTGATAAAGAGCGTGGACTAGTACCAGTTTACAACGCTGCAGTTACTTCCCTAATACCAATATGTCTACAATTTGTAGTAAATTGTTGGCACCTCAGTGCTCCTGGCTGTTTCTGAATGTAACCTACTAGGGGCTTATCATAGCTCCTTTTTTAGTGTACGATAGGACTACACATGCGCACTGTCCCGTTGAGCACTCAATCACTAACGGAAATTTTCCTCTAGCTTATACGAATACTCGGAAAACGTATTGATATTGCCAGGAAATTACGACTTTCGAAACGCAGCTTCTTAGTCGAATAGATCTGCCTGTGCAATGTTTTTCCTTCCTTTCGTAGTTATTATCCATTGAAATGCACTTATCGACGGCCAGACACTTGCTACTGCCTACGGATACCCTTCATGCTGTGTTCTCCAACTGTCGACGTATCGTGTAAGCACTGTCCTGTGCATTTCACTAGGTTCCGTTCCTGAACGGAATATGTGGAACGACAACGGCATTCTCGTAACATAAACGTAAAACTGCTGAAAACGATTCCAATGCATTTTGGAATACCAACAACGATCCATTCGCTTGTGTGTACTCGATCCTGTTCCGGTTTATCTCTTTGTCTTTCAAAGTAGTGGGCCATACATCAGGCCATAGAATCAGATCGTCCGCAAATATATTTTTATTTTTCAACTTTTCTGCCTAGTGGCAAACAGGAAAATAATAGAAAATATTAAGCAATGTTGTATATTTAGTCATGTACCACAAAGAATGAATTCTTGAACATCTCCATTCCTCTCCCTTGTCACCCAACACTGAAACACAAATACTACAACCTACATAACCAATAACCAATTTCATATATTTTGACCTGAACTGCCATTCTTTCCATCCGTTCTTCCAAAATTTATTCATGTCGCAATACGTTCTCAACGAAGGAGGACGTGATTAGTGTATGACATCCCGTCAACAACGAGGTCCTTAGAGACGGATCATAAGCTCGGATTGTTGAAGGGCGGGGAAGAAAATCGGCTGTGCTTTTTCCAAGGAACACTATCCGCATTTGCCTGACGCATTTTTTGGAGATCACGGGAAACCTAAATCAGAATGACCGGAAATGGGTTATAAATAACGTCCTCCCGAATGCTAGCCCAGCTTGCTAACAACTGCGCCACCTCGCCCGATGTGAGCTCAACCACATTATGTCTTCAGTCTGTTAGGTTTCTCATCAGGGATTTCTTATCGTTGGGTCTGTGCAGAACTGCAGATCAAGTCGTCCAATCATCAGCAGTCTCTAGCAGCATGAACTGTAAGCATTCGTTTTGATCATCTCATAACTGCTAGTGTAATGTTGTCTTCAGGTGACGTGCTGGATGTATTAGTTTTTGTAATCTACTTTTAGCCTGAGCGTATAAAATCTATGAAGAAGATTGCGGAAGTGGAAGGGTGACACCATATTGTGTTACTTTCTGCGTTTGTTAAGGCGTGTCAAAAAATGTCATTGCAACCTAAACGATTAGTCTTTCTGTCTGTCACTTTAATCTGTAACACACAACACAATATACGAACCTTGTGTAATTAAAAAATATTTCTTCTTCCTGTCCTTCATGTAAGGACTGGTCTAATGGAACTTGTTGTTAAGGCTGTAAATAACACATTGGAAGCATTTTTTATACCTACTTATGGAACACCACTATTTTAATGATTTTCAAGGCCTGGCTTACCACTAGAATAGTACCGGTATATCAGACGCAGGTAGCTGTAAAGAAAAATAATAACCCCATAAATTCAAACACTGTATATAGACATAAATCCCATCCCTAAGAGCTACGAGTGTTCCGAAATGTGAACGCAGGCGATATATCTTCTCATACGCGGGATCAGGCGAGTGAATGTTCTAACTAAACGTATTTCACTTCATATTGTGAAGAGAAATAGCTTCAGAATCTCTAACAAAACAAAACCAGTAACTATCATACATTGACTATGTTTCCTCTCAATTAAGAGAAACACACGTGGTGACGAAAAATGCATTATTTTAGTAGTTCCGTAGACGGTATGAAAAGCAACATTGCATATATATGTTAAATTCGGGAGTATGAATTAATATAAATGAATCTGTCATATAGATTGAGCAAGCTGTTACCCAACAATATAAACCGAAAACAAAATAAATTAACTGTCTTGTACCCAAGAATGAGAGATCTTGTTTTCCTGCTTCTTCAAAAATATAGTAGCGTAGAAGGTTAGAAATGACAAAATCCCACAAGAGAGAAACTACGAACCAAAGAAGCAATTGTCAACGCCACAAAAGTTTCTACAACATTGGTAACTAGGAAAATCGAGATATTAAAACATTAAATGGCTGGAACATACCGTTGACTCGTATAAGTCATCGAGTGACAGCATCTGTGATTTGTTTTCAGAGATTTAATTCATACATTAAAAAGAGAATGTATACCTCATAGAGGTCGAAACACCAGAAAACAGTTCAAATACAAATAATTACTGTTAAACAACGCCTACTGTTCCATACACTAAATCTGAGTAGATAATAACTTGTGTTGTTGCGCTAAAAGTATTAAATTTAAATATTTGTTAAGATGAATGTGTAAATCCATTTACGAAAATTATCTGCTTTAGACCATTTTCAACACAACCCGAACGGTCATTAAGGTATTAGTTATTGAACAGAGAGAACAGTTACAACAGGTTTCACCGTACGCCAAATAGACCATGTAGCTGATATATTAACTGCGGCTTGCAGCTACTGCGTGATCAGTACAGCAGTGAACAGTGCAACTTATAGTATTGTGTGTTGCTGGTAGAAGATATCTAGATCTTTACCAGACAAACATGATAATCACGTGCGTGCTGTGAGGTGACACAGTACATGTGTATACATCACGTGCAAGTGATTCGCCTGAACTAATTACATATCATCTGGTAGATACACTATGCGAACAAAAGTAGCCGGACACCTGGCTGAAAGTGACTTACAAGTTCGTGGCGCCCTCCATCGGTAATGCTGGAATTCAACATGGTGTTGGCCCACCCTCAATCTTGATGACATCTTCCACTCTCGCAGGTATACGTTCAATCAGGTGGTGGAACGTTTCTCGGGGAACGGCAGCCAACTCTTCACGGAGTGCTGCGCTGAGGAGAGGTATCGATTTCTGTCGGTGAGGCCTGGCACGAAGTCGGCATTCCAAAACATCGCAAAGGTGTTCTAAAGGGCTCAGATGAGGACTCTGTGCAGGCCAGTCCATTACAGGGATGTTTGTCGTGTAACCACTTCGTCACAGGCCGTGCATTATGAACAGGTACTCGATAGTGTTAAAAGATGCAATCACCATCCCCGAGTTGTTCAACAGTGGGAAGCAAGAAGGTGCTTAAAACATGGGTGTAGTAGGCCTGTGCTGTGATAGTGCCACGCTAAACAACAACGTGCAAGACCCCTCCATGAAGATCACGATCAAACCATAACACAACCGCCATACCCACACCCTGCCACCGAATCACCACATTATGTACTGTGATTCGTCACTCCACACAACGTCTTTCCACTGTTCAATCGTCCAATGTTTACGCTCCTTACACCAAGCGAGGCGTCGTTTGGCGTTTTCAGGCGTGATGAGTAGCTTATGAGCAGCTGAAATCCAATTTTTCTCACCTCTCGTTTAACTGTCATAGTACTTGCAGTGGATCCTGATGCAGTCTGAAATTCCTGTGTGATGGTCTGGATAGACGTCTGCCTATTACATATTACGACCCTCTTCAACTGTCGGCGGTTTCAGTCAGCAACCGTGGTCGGCCTGTACGCTTTTGTGCTGCTCGTGTCTCTTCACGTTCCCATTTCACTATCACATCGGAAACAGCTGACCAAGGGATTTTTAGGAGTTGTGGAAATCTCGCTTACGGACGTATGACACAAGTGACACCCAGTCACCTGACCACGTTCGAAGTTCGTGAGTTCCACGGAGCACCCCATGTTATTCTCTCACGATGTCAAATGACCACTGAGGTCGTTGAAATGGAGTACCTGGCAGTAGGTGGCATGTTTTTAGGGGTGTCTGGATAGTTTTGATTATATAGTGTAATTAATAGTGTGTATTGTTATGTATTGTTAACGTGTTATTGATTTCGTGTATAATGAAATGTTATTGTAGACTGGTGGTGTCCGATGGGACCGCAGTTTACCGGCCAGGTAGAATGCTCCACACCAGGGAGTAAGCAGCGAGAGTTAGATGGCCACCAGAAATTTCAACAGACTGCACTGACATTTGCTTAGCTAGTTGTAAAAAGAGGTAATGACGCTGTTGAATTGTTTCTTTTAATAGTTTATGATGGTTTTAACGTGGGCGTAAAGGACAATACCAGTGTGACTAATAAGCGGATTTATATTTTGTAATGGATTGGGTAACTGGCCGAGGGAGTTGTTTAATCCGAGAATAGTCAGGTGTAAGGTTATGTGGCGGTAAGTCAACTGTGAGGTTTGACTTCGAATTACTTTGAGTAGAAGTACCAGTTACAGCGAGATTTTCTTGATAAACGTATCCAAGATCCTGACCATTAGTTTGATTAAGTCAGTGCTCTGCAATGGAAGGTGAGTCTTAGAAATTCTGTGAGTTTGTCCAGAGCTACTATACGATGGAGTATAAAAAGGTAGTTTCTGGTCTGGTGGAATTTAGCAACGGATAGTTTGTTTGATGAGACGTCATTGGTCCTATTATCGTGTAGTAGTAATGATCGATTAAAGTCTCGGCTTGTCTCAGATTTGGTTCAATAATGACGAAATGGTGACACTACTCAGAACACTATAAGGTAGACGAGTAATTTTTTGTGTTTTGTTGGATGGTAATACTTGTCAGAACAGTCTAAAGTAATTGAGTGGCTTCTGGTGATTTGTTGGGTGGTAACACTAGTTTTAACACTCTTAAGTTATTTGAGTTGTTTCTGGTGATTCGTTAGATGGTAACACTGCTCATAAACCCAAAGGCAGTCAAGTGGTTTCTAGTGATCTGATGGTTAGTAATTGTGTTCAGCACACTCTAAGTTAGTCATGTGGTTTGTGGTGCTTTGTTATGTGTTGATACTGCTCAGAAAACTCGAAGATTGTCTAGTGTTTTTGTTGGATATTAAATACGGATTTGTTACATTATGTCGTCTCGAATGCAAGCTTATTCTCTAGCAGTAATGCTTCTGTTGTGATTATTAAATATAATGACGGTGAGATATTATTGGTTTGTCCAAACAGTGAACGAGTGAACAGTAAAAGCTAGTTACAGGATGAACCATTAATTGAAGAATGATGAGCGCCATTATTCTCTTATGAGGACTAGTTGCTGTTGCTGCGCAGTCCAATCTGCGACAACTTTATATGGATTTTGTTCGAATAAGCTCCAGTGCCTGAAGTTTCTCAGCTTTGTTTCGCATTCTAGATACAGAAATGACGTGGCGGCGGGACTAGCTATTTATTTTTGAATAGGACAGATTAGTGAAAGTGCATTCGGGAACTCAGATCCTCAAATATCACAAGTACGTCTTGTACGTATAACAGACGAGTTCTTGTTGACAGAGCGTACTGTTATGTACAGAGAAGAAATAATAATTTTTTTTCCTACTTGTGATATTTCCCTATATGACGTTCACTTACACTGAAATCATCTTGAGATCATAATAAAGAAAGTAAAATGTGCGAACCACTAGCGATCAAATAATTTAGTGGTTACTAATAATCAGTGGTTTTTACAGAGAACACTACCTTGCTCCATATTTAAAAACCAAGATTAAGTTTAGATATTACACTCAAAGGTGAAAAGGAATATACAGTAGAGAAAAAGCTGAAAATTGTTCTTGTGTATTATGCTAAGCTTAAATCTACAGGTTGTGTTGTTGTGGACACATATTTGTCCAGTTTAGTTGTAAACCTAGAAGCACAAAGTCGTGAAACCTACTACATACTAACATACTATGGATAAAACTCGAAAAATGATAACTGAAAGGTTGAAAGTCAAAAAAACGTATTAGTTCGCAACGTAAGTGTGACCAACTTGTTTAGGGCTTAGTGAGGTAATTGTTATAATCGTAACTTAATATTCACGGCAGCTACAAATTTTGGGTCTTGGGCAGATTGGATAAAATCGTGACTTGAAATTAATACCCATATTATTAATATTAATGAGGAATGTAAATCGCATTGAAATGTTGAACACCGACATATTGTCACAAGAGCTAGCATACCTAGTACTGAGCTGAAGAGAAACGGTGGCAGCAAACAGTTATTTTAGTGTCACGCTAATAACAAATGTCTATGGAGACCTATACTAAGTTATACTATCTAGAAATATACTAATGATTGAATAGGAAATTTGTGAATAGTGTTGCTCTTGATAAAGAATTGTGTGCTAAACTACATTCATGTAGAAGTTGGACCAAAATACGTTGGTCGGAAGAGAACGAGTTTCATTGTTATTCTCTTTCTATTGCCAAAATATGGCTCTGAGCACTATGGGAGTTAACATCTGAGGTCATCAGTCCCCTAGAACTTAGAACTACTTAAACCTAACCAAGCTAAGGACATTACAGACATCCATGCCAGAGGCAGGATTCGAACCCGACTGAAGCCCCTAGAACCGCTTGGCCACACCGGCCGGCTTCTATTGCCACCTAACAGTAGATTTCCTTTACCACCTACACTGACGAGTGAAAATATTATGACTCCTTGTTTAATTGCTTACTTTTCCTGCTTCGGAACGAAATACGTTACCGATTCTGCGTATGAGGAATCCGACAGTTTGTTAGTAGGTTTGTGCATGTATGTGGTATTAGATGTCTAAGCACTGGTCATGTAATTTGCGTAAATAATGGGCCTCTGATTTTCGTACGAGTGATGGTGCCGATAGTGACCCAGATGGGTTCTATGGGATCTACATTAAGCTAATTTCGTCACCGAGACGTCAACTTGAGTTCACTATAATTCTCGTCAAACCACTGTGACGTGGTTCTGCCTCCGAGACACTGAGAATTATACTGCTGAAAGATGACATCGCCTTCGGGGAAGAAAAAAAAATGGCTCTGAGCACTATGGGACTCAACATCTTAGGTCATCAGTCCCCTAGAACTTAGAACTACTTAAACCTAAATAACCTAAGGACATCACACACATCCATGCCCGAAGCAGGATTCGAACCTGCGACCGTAGCAGTCACGCGGTTCCGGACTGAATTGCCTAGAACCGCACGGCCACCGCGGCCGGCTTCGGGGAAGACATCAACCGTGAAGGATGCAGGTGGCTCCCTGCTGTCAGCCTACCACAGACCCCATGCAAGCACAGGGAAATGTCTCCCATTGCATAGTACTGCTCCCCCCAGCGTGCGTCCGTAGGCGCTGCACGATTCGCGCCGTAGATCACCTCTATGAAGGCGGTTGTGTCAAAGACCAACGACCTAGTGTGGCGAACACCTGAAGAGCCGACAGGCTATCACTGATCGACAGTGGAATCCCGATGGTCGTATGTCCACTAAAATCGTACTTGACGATGTCACTGGGTCATGATGTGAAAACCTCAGGGTGATCTACTGTGGAAGTCCATGTTCAGCAATGTACGATGAACGGTGTGCTGCGAAACACTTGTACGTACACAAGCATAGTGCTTTTTTGACAGAAATGCGACAGACTAAAATCTGTCCTACTCTACGGAGCAAAGAAGCCTCCGAACCCCACGTTTTGTGATGAGTCGTGGACGTCTAACCATTTAGCAGCTAGTGGTAATTTCATTGCCCTTCTACCTCTTTCCGTAGATGCTAAAGACAGTAGCACGCAAACATTCGACCAGCGTTGCCGTTTTCGAGATACTCGTTCACAGTCTCTGCGTACTAATAATCTGCCTGTCGTCAGAGTGACTTATCTCAATGGATTTCCCCATTTGCACTCTATGCCTTCGCAAAGATCAGCCGCCGTTCGTGTCTACTCCGTTTATTAAAATTATGTTACCGCGTCTCTTGTTCGCAACGCTACCAGGTGGCATTCATCGTCGCGATGGGCAGTGGCCATAACGTTTTGGCTTATCAATAGATAGTACTGTGTAATAGGTACTGCACCCAGTCAGATTAAACGTTATCGATACGGACGATGTATATAACTGATGATACAGCATTTCACGTGGAAGCCAATTTATACTTGTTATCTGTTCTCGCGATAAAGTGTCAGTATCCATGTAAGACTAACCTAATAGAGCCTCTAACTTTCTGCAACCAACTACGTAAGCTAGATAGTGGTGCATTTAAGATAATAGAAAAATATTTATTTGGACAAAGCACATATTTTCCATATACAGGATAGACATTTATTTTCGTAGCATTAAATACCTCCCCAATCTGCAGCTAATTAATACACCATTTCGGAGTCAATTTTAGATGGTGGTTGTAGCATCAAAATATGTGCGCTGAGGGCAAACAACTACGTGCGATCTAGCGCACGATCATAAAACTTTGGGGTCTACGTTTCTGTGTTGCGTAACATCTCACTGTGAGTGTAGACCGTTAATCAACTGACCCCTTATAAAGCACTTTGTAACGCTTGAGACGATGAATAATAACGAAGAACAGATTAGATAAAGAGACTATCGAGGAAGAAAAAATACGTACCGCCATATCATTGACCAGCTGTATATAAATGATACCTACATGAAGTCGTATTACAGCTGTGCATTATGATTTCTTTGATAGTGTGCTTGCTCATGATTTCAGCCAGCCAGTGCTACGGTAAGAGTCTCAGTAACAAAGAATTCTGTGTAACGAAGATGTTGGACTTCATAAATGTCGCAGGATAGCTGTGTTTCAACATCTTCTTAATAAAGTAAAATTTTAAATAATATTTTTGAGTCGCAACTTGCATAAGTTACACTGAGGTGATAAAAGTCATGGGATACTTCCCAATATCGTGACAGACCACCTTTTCCCGGCTTACTGCAGCAGCCAGACGTGGCATGGACTACATATGGTACTGGAAGTCAGCTGCGCAAATACTACGCCATGCTGCCTCCATAGCCTCCATAAATGCTGAAGTGCCTCCGGTGCATGGTTTTGTGTGCCTTCTGGCCTTCCGATTGCGTCCCGTAAAAGTTCGATGGGATTGATGTCATGGAATCATGGAGTGGAATCTTGGTGTTCAAACTATTCGCTCGAATTGTTCAGAATTCTCTGCGTATCAATCGCGAACAATTGTGGCCCAGTGACACGGCGAATTGCCGTCCATAATAATTCCATTACTGTGTGGGAACCTGAAATCAATGCATGGCGGCAAATAGTGTCCAAGCAGCCGAATATCCAGAGGACCCAGTCCATTCCATGCAAACAGACCCCGCACCATTCAGGAACCAAGCCGGCTTGCGTAGTGCCTTGTCGACAACGTAGGTGCAAGGCTTCGTGGGGGCTGCGCCGTAATCGAATACCACCATCGCTCTTACCAAATTAAATTGGGACACATCCGACGAGGCCACGGTATTGCAGTATTTTAGTGTCCAACCGATATGGTCACGAACCCAGGAGAGGCGCTACAGGCGATGTCGTACTGTTAGCAATGACACTCGCTTAGGTCGTCTGCTGCCATAGCCCATTATCATCAAATTTCGCCACACTGTCACAATGGAAACGTTCGCCGTACGTCAGACATTAATTTCTTGGGTTATTTCACGCAGCGTAGCTTGTCTGTCACTATTGACAACTATACGCAAACGCCACTGCTCTCGGCCTTTAAGTGAAATCTGTCGGATACTGCGTCGTCTGTGATCAGAGACAATGATTGAAAGTTGGTGTTCTTAGCACACTCTTGACACCGAGGATCACGGGGTACTGAATTCCCCAACGATTTCCTAAATGAAATGTCCCATCCATCTAGCTCCAAATAACATTCCTCGCTCAAAGTCTGATAATTCCCTTCGTGCTACTTTAAACAGGTCGGAAACCCTTGCACATGAATCCCTTCAGTACAAAAGACAGCTCCGCCAATGCACCGTCCTTTTATACCTTATGTACGCGATACTACCACAATCTGTAAATATGTGTATCGCTATCCCATGATGGTTCAAATGGCTCTGAGCACTGTGGGACTTAACATCTGTGGTCATCAGTCCCCTAGAACTTAGAACTACTTAAACCTACTTAACCTAAGGACATCACACACATCCATGCCCGAGGCAGGATTCGAACCTGCGACCGCAGCAGTCGCGCGGTTCCGGACTGAGCGCCTTAACCGTATCCCATGATTTTTGGGACCTTTGTGTAATGTTCGTGTGTAAAGTGGCACGGACAATGATAAAATACGTGATCTATTTGTCCATTCCAGAATGCATTGTATCTACAGCGTTTTTTTCACGGAATTTCCAGACACTGTAGTATTTTTCCCAATTTCACGAAATTTGAAACGAAAGTTTATATAAAGTTGTTCTAGTTTGACTGTAGTTCTGTCCTCGAGACGTATAGTACCACCCTCGTTACGTCAAGATTTATTCATGTCATACTTACATTTTTATATACGAAACGCAAATATTCTTAACATAAGACTTTTGGATCTGGAGTCAACAAAAACATTGCGTTCTGCGCATCCTCGTAAGAAAACTTGTTTCAGAGAGCTACGTATCTCGTGAATCCCAGAGTTATCTATAAAGAGTTATACACTCCTGGAAATGGAAAAAAGAACACATTGACACCGGTGTGTCAGACCCACCATACTTGCTCCGGACACTGCGAGAGGGCTGTACAAGCAATGATCACACGCATGGCACAGCGGACACACCAGGAACCGCGGTGTTGGCCGTCGAATGGCGCTAGCTGCGCAGCATTTGTGCACCGCCGCCGTCAGTGTCAGCCAGTTTGCCGTGGCATACGGAGCTCCATCGCAGTCTTTAACACTGGTAGCATGCCGCGACAGCGTGGACGTGAACCGTATGTGCAGTTGACGGACTTTGAGCGAGGGCGTATAGTGGGCATGCGGAAGGCCGGGTGGACGTACCGCCGAATTGCTCAACACGTGGGGCGTGAGGTCTCCACAGTACATCGATGTTGTCGCCAGTGGTCGGCGGAAGGTGCACGTGCCCGTCGACCTGGGACCGGACCGCAGCGACGCACGGATGCACGCCAAGACCGTAGGATCCTACGCAGTGCCGTAGGGGACCGCACCGCCACTTCCCAGCAAATTAGGGACACTGTTGCTCCTGGGGTATCGGCGAGGACCATTCGCAACCGTCTCCATGAAGCTGGGCTACGGTCCCGCACACCGTTAGGCCGTCTTCCGCTCACGCCCCAACATCGTGCAGCCCGCCTCCAGTGGTGTCGCGACAGGCGTGAATGGAGGGACGAATGGAGACGAGTCGTCTTCAGCGATGAGAGTCGCTTCTGCCTTGGTGCCAATGATGGTCGTATGCGTGTTTGGCGCCGTGCAGGTGAGCGCCACAATCAGGACTGCATACGACCGAGGCACACAGGGCCAACATCCGGCTTCATGGTGTGGGGAGCGATCTCCTACACTGGCCGTACACCACTGGTGATCGTCGAGGGGACACTGAATAGTGCACGGTACATCCAAACCGTCATCGAACCCATCGTTCTACCATTCCTAGACCGGCAAGGGAACTTGCTGTTCCAACAGGACAATGCACGTCCGCATGTATCCCGTGCCACCCAACGTGCTCTAGAAGGTGTAAGTCAACTACCCTGGCCAGCAGATCTCCGGATCTGTCCCCCATTGAGCATGTTTGGGACTGGATGAAGCGTCGTCTCACGCGGTCTGCACGTCCAGCACGAACGCTGGTCCAACTGAGGCACCAGGTGGAAATGGCATGGCAAGCCGTTCCACAGGACTACATCCAGCATCTCTACGATCGTCTCCATGTGAGAATAGCAGCCGGCATTGCTGCGAAAGGTGGATATACACTGTACTAGTGCCGACATTGTGCATGCTCTGTTGCCTGTGTCTATGTGCCTGTGGTTCTGTCAGTGTGATCATGTGATGTATCTGACCCCAGGAATGTGTCAATAAAGTTTCCCCTTCCTGGGACAATGAATTCACGGTGTTCTTATTTCAATTTCCAGGAGTGTATTTTCTTCGGAAGAAACTTTAATTTATACTGTAAGCTACGATTTTGAGCACAGGTAGTTCCTCCGGTTCCATTTTTATCTACTCCGCATTGCACACTTCTAGAGAAAATATGCTCCATCAGAGTATAACGCACCATCTTCACTTTAGCGCCTTTCATCATTGGTATTTTTTAATTTAGTTGAAAAAGTAACAACCATCGTTACTAACAACCACATGGCTTAAAACAGTTTCCCACTACTTGGGGTCCGCAGCTCGTGGTCGTGCGGTAGCGTTCTCGCTTCCCGCGCCCGGTTTCCCGGATTCGATTCGCGGCGGGGTCAGGAATTTTCTCTGCCTCGTGATGACTGGGTGTTGTGTGATGTCCTTAGGTCAGTTAGGTTTAAGTAGCTCTAAGTTCTAGGGGACTGATGACCATAGATGTTAAGTCCCATAGTGCTCAGAGCCATTTCTTGAACCACTACTTGGTACAAGTTTACCATACTGGTCGATCCTCGTACATTTGGTATCTACTTCACAATGTTTGTGGAGACATTTCGTTTGCTTTTGGTTTAATAGCCACACACACCATCTTTGAACGAGTTTATTGTTACAGATCATATCAAATGTTGCTTTCCCTCTACGTGTCGATGCCACACAGCACACAAAGAGCTGCGTGTCTTTCATAGTGCCTAATTTGTTCTTTTCTGAGGTTTCGTCTCAGCACTCAGAAAATTTCTACCATTCATGCAGTATAAGCTATCAACGTGTTTACGAATTTCCACAATTCGTTATACATATGTCTGATACAGAATATGTCTTGCTTCCTTTCGGTTACAGTAATTTTGTTGAATACAATTTAGAAGCTGCTGGACTTTCATTCCTATTGTTTATAAATCTCTGTAGATAAATTTTTAATAAGCGTAACTTTTCTAAGCTGGTTATTGACCGTACTCTGTATGACAAGTGATATTCATATTGTATCGCATGTTAACGTTTCGTTCCTTTTGTCTGACAGGTGGAATGGATGAAGAATTTTTCCTCTTATTTCTCTCTGGGTGCTGTTAGTCTAAGATTATCTTCAAGGTACGAGTATAAGCCAGAAGAGTAGTTAAGACTCCACGCTAGAAGGCCATTCTTGGGATCTGCTAAAAATGAGATACAGGACATCTTTCTCCGTGAAAAATTTTCATAAATTACACTATGCGATCAGAAGTATCCGTACACCTGTCTGAAAATGACTTACAAGTTCGTGGGGGCCTCCATCGGTAATGCTGGAATTCAGTGTGGTGTTGGTCCACCCGTAGCCTTGATGACAGCTTCCACTCTCGCAGGCATACGTTCAATCAGGTGGTGGAACGTTTCTTGGGGAAAGGCAGCCCATTCTTCAAGGAATCCTGCGCTGAGGAGAGGTACCGTTGTCCGTCGGTGAGACATGTCACGAAGTCGACGTTCCAAAACATCGCAGAGGTGTTCTATAGGATTCAGATCAGGACTATGTGCAGGCCAGAGCATTACAGGGATGTTATTGTCGTGCAACCACTCCGCCACAGACCGTGCATTATGAACAGGTACTCGATCGTGTTGAAAGATACAATCGTAATCCTCAAATTGCTCTTCAACAGTGGGAAAGAAAAAGTTGCTTAAAACATCAATGTAGGCCTGTGCTGTGATAGTCCCACGCAAAAGAGCAACGGGTGAAACACCCCTCCATGGAAAACTCTATCACATCATAACACCACTGCCTCCGCAATTTACTGTTGACACTACATACGCTGGCACATAACGTTCACCGGGCATTCGCTATACCCATACCCTGCCATCGGATCGCCACATTGTGTACCGTGATTCGTCACTCCACACAACGTTTTTCCACTGTTCAATCGTCCAGTGTTTACGTTCCTTACACCAAGCGAGGCGTCGATTGGAATTTACCAGCGTGATGAGTGGCTTATGAGCAGCTGCTCGCCCATGAAATCCAAGTTTTCTCACCTCCCGCCTAACTGTCATAGTACTTGCTGTGGACCCTGATTCCAGTTTGGAATTCCTGTGTGTTGGTCTTAATAGATGCCAGCCTGTTATGCATTACAACCCTCTTCAACTCTGTCGTCGGTTTCAGTCAGCAGCCGAGGTCGCCCTGTACGCTTTTGTACAGTACGTTTCCCTTCACGTTTCCACTTCACTGTCATATCGGAAACAGTTGACCAAGGTATGTTTAGGAGTTGTGGAATTCTCGCGTACGGACGTATGACACAAGTGTCACCCAGTCACCCGACCACGTTAGAAGTCCGTGAGTTCTGCGGAGCGCGCCATTCTACTCTCTCACGATGTGAAATGACCACTGAGGTCGTTGAAATGGAGTATCTGGCAGTAGGTGGCAGCTCAATGCACCTAATATGAAAAACGTGTGGTTTTGGGGGTGTCTGGATGCTTTTGATCACATAGTGTATGTTACATGTCTCACCATTCAAAAACCTTTATGACCCAAGATTTCCCACTGCCATTCTATATATATATATATATATATATATATATATATATATATATATATATATATATATATGTATGTGTATAGTATTATGTTAGCAGTCTATGTAGAACACATTCAAGATGTGCGTTCAATAAGTGTGTGGGCCTATTTCGGTTCAAAAAATGTGGAATTTGTTGTGAGAGATCATGGAGTAATCCCAATTTACCCCCAGAAGGTTTCATGAAGTTCCGATTGGCTGCGACAGTATATGTAGCCCTGAAAATAGCGTTGTAACGGAGGGGAATTCCAACCAGGGAGTTGTCATTGAGTTTATTTTCACGGAAAACCAGAGAATTACTGATATTCACAGGTGCTTGCGGAATGTCTACCGAATCATGGCTGTGAACAAAAGCACGTTGAGTCGTTGGCGAGGAGTCTGTCGTCGGAACGCGTGGACACTCTCTTTCGAGATGCTCGACGGATGAAAATAAAACACACGCTGAACAACCGGACGTATCTCTTGGTGGCGCTGCCACACTCGACCACCAGTTGGGGTACTCAAAGCTGTATACCCGTTTGGCTACTTGCCGCCTAACAGAAATCCATGAACAACAACGAACGAGTATCTGTGTTGAATCACTTGCGCGTTACGAGGCTGATAGTGACAATATTTTGTCGAACATCGTCAAAGGCGATGAAATATAGGTTCATCACGTCGAGCCAGAAACCAGATGGCAATCAATGGTGATGTGCCACACCAGCTTAGTTCCGATGAAATTGCTCAAAGCCGGTATAGCCGTAGCGACGGTCTTTTGGGACTCTGAAGGGTCTATTCTGTTTGAGGTTCTGCTGCATGGTGCAACTATGAACTCTGAATTGTACTGTGCCACCCTTAGAAAATTAAAGACAGGACTTCAGCGTGTTCGTTAGCACAAAAATATAAACGAACCCCTCCTTTCCCACGACAACCCAAAGCCTCACACAAGTCTGTGCACCCGAGAGCATCTCACAAAAATTCATTGCGCTTTTCTTTCTCATCCACCCTACAGCTTCGATATCGCAGTCTCCGTCTTCAATATGCTTTTCCTGACTCACGTAGATGATGGGGAATTTACTGGTTCAGTAAGACGTTGTCTTCGACGTCGACCAGTGCGGGCATACAGGCCCTCTTAATAAGACGGCATAAGGGTGTCGCATTAAACGGAGATTATGTTGAAAAATAGTATTTTGTAGCAAAACAGTGAGTAATAATAAGCTGGATTGGGACCTGAATAAAACGGACCTGGTTCCATAAGAAAAGAAATGTGGCATTGGTTATTGGACGCTCCTCGTAAAATGTTCTAGTACATCTGCACTGAATCGTAACCTGTCATTCACTGTATCTTCAGTTTATCCTATGTGACAATTCTACAATTCGTATCCACACATTGATACTTACTGCTATCTGCATGACATGGCTATCTCTGGTTGTGTCACAGTAATGCTGTGATCGATGTCTACTGCGTTTTTATGTTTGGCAAGATCATAAATTTAAAACTCTCTCATTTAGCAGCTAATGGTCATTCCTACCATCAGCACAGTGTTTTGCCAGTATTAACCTACAAATGATTACGACTTTACCGTATAAAGCTACTTTATAGTTAACTTATTTATCCGAAAAACTGCAGAGTTTCGAGCTTATACATTCTGGTAACTGTAGAAACGACTTGATTGTAACTCATTAAATGTACTGTTATGTTTATCCTTTCACTACTATTTTCGAGTTTTATTCTTATTATGAGGCGGTATTTGCACTACAATTAAAACCATCCGATGCGGACTTAAAGTTTGTATCAGAAATCACTGCCGTAGCAGCACTGTATTTAATAATAAGCTTATTTGCACCCATACGACGATTGATTACATAAGTACATCGATGATATCTTAGTATGTGGCATCATATGGTCTACGTTTATCAGCACTCCAGTATTAGACCTTGTTGTACAGTATTGCGTAAGGAATAGTTTCTAACCTCTACGTAGTCTGTCAGTAAGAAATACGTACGACTGATATGCAGCAGATAGTTTTACTGTTTCACTTGGAATGCCTGCTTCTGTTTCAAGCCAGTCGAACCTAATCTGCGGTACCTGAATGACCGAAAGATTTTTGGAAGGAAAAAAATTTTTACAACTTATAATATGCAAGGGTCAATTTAAGAGAACAGCATTTTCAACTGCTAAGAAAGACGTCCGGACGACTAAGGGGAAACAATAGAAATTTCGTTGCCAGAGAACTGAATACTTCATTTAACTTCAAATAATGCCAAACAAGAATTCTGTAAAACAATTTTCAGATCAATTTCCTGTTATATTTTAATTTGCCGTACAGCCATTAACTGAACTTCTTGAGCCACGACATACCAAACAAATTTTATTTTTAAGTGGAGTCAGCATTTTGAAAATTATTACAGTAAGAAATAAGAGGCAAGCACGTAGAAAATAGGAAATGATCGAGATTTCATTCATAAAGGCATACTCACAACGGACGTTGAAAAATTAGTAAATTAGTAAAATTATCGGATATGCAGATTACTTACCAATACAAATACTACACTTTGGAACTGTGGTTCTCCTAGTACGTTGACGGGAATTTCTACAGTACCATTATTTAAAATAATGAGAAGTAAGTGAACCAGCTTGAATTTCATATAGGTGGTAGAATGAAGGATTTTGTAAACACATTTTACATCTTCAAGGTTATTGGTTAGTTGATCATGTAACGCAGTTTTGCACGGTTGACTTTTAAATTTGTGGTGATTTCCGTTTTAAATTTGGGGTGATTTCCGATGCGTGGGTGTTAAGCTGTTGTCCGAGACATGTTCCATACCTAGCATTTCGTCTGATAATGAGGAGTTTGCTAATGCCTTTCAAGTCTTTATAGGGTCTCATGATGTCTCCATCGCTAGAAATCAAATGGTTAGCTACAGGAATCTGAGTTAAACCAAATATATATTAGTGGTCACATTGCAGATGATGCAACTGCAGTCATGATAACTGATTTCATTTCACGATAAGAGCATGACATCTACAAGTTGAAAATTGTTTAAGTGTGTCACTAGTGCAATCCCTCAACCAAAAACACAAGTTATGACTCACAATATCGTATGCACATTTAGCTACTTGCCTTGCAACTTGTTTCGCACTTCTGTAAATTGTTACTACCGGTAAATTGTCATCAGTTTTTAAGTGTCGACGCGTTATGCTGAACGGCAACTTCAAGTCTGTCTGATTACACAAAGTTTTGTTCCTTCAGACTTATCTGTCAACCTTACAGTATTGCTTCTCATTCTTACACAGAGCAGTGAAATTTTTCTCCAGGCCTCATTCCTTCTGTTGTGCTGTCATACATTTCTGTTATTTCATAGTCACTACTATATCTGTTAGACTGTTATTATTACGGCTATCAATTACTAATCAAGTGCTGTGTAAATCTTAACTTCACATTGACCATTATCATCCTTGACGATCTAAATGTGTAAATGAACAAACAAAAATCATACAAATTGCGAAATGCATTGGGCTCGCGAAGCAAGTTCGTACTTTTGTCTGATATGTTGGATCTAGTGGTGCAGGTTGTTCCCATGAACCTACTGTCTACAGGATGCCACCATGAGAACACACTACTAACTCTCTACTTGGGAAACTCACGATAATTAAAGAAGTTGCCGGAACAGCGAACATATAGTGCTGGTTTCACATAAGGAACAGTTTTACTCTTCTAAATGAAAGACAGGGGTTTAGCAACAAGGATTTATTGACGAAAACACAAGAAAATAAACAAATCCACGAGCGACATAGCTTGGAATAAAAGGTAAACGGAATTTGCAAAGAAGGAATCATACTGAATTAGTAATGAAAACCATTGAACACATATTTTAGCTAGAATATGTGGAGGAATGTATAGAACGAACAGGGTTGAGGAAATAATTGCAGTCATCTAGCTCATGGGGCAACGATACGAGTTCCAGGACTTCAACTATTAAGATGTGAGACTACTCGATTCACACAATACGAGAAGAAGAACCCAAAGATCTTTAGCGGGAAGCATAGGCTCTGTGGTCCATGTTAATCAATATTAAGGTTACATTAACTCCCACATTGCATAACTTGGACTCTAGCCATTCCAACCCTCGTTACTAAGTTTGACGTTACACACTGCCCTTACCATAGACGGCTTGATGAATATAGTCGCCAAAGACCTGATGCCGCAGCAAGTCGCTTCCTCACTTCGCTCACAATTAGTAGATGCAGGTTGGTTGTTACCGGAATGTGCTTCCATCGGCGATCATTGATGATGTTGAAGGCCATTTCACCGCACAGTGCACGATGGAAGACTTCAGCTGCGAAGTGAAACAAGATACTGATCACCGCGGAAACTGGAATCAGAATCAGAAAATAAGACCATGGCCACAAATCTAAAAACCGAAAGATTGCTGCTGAGATCGGAATATGAACACAGAATGACTGCTGCCGGCTACGAAATATGGAATAGAAACCTGACCTCAGAGCAGTGAGCCCCACGAACAATCGTGAGGCAGACGAGAGACGAAGCTCTCAGTCAAAAGGATGGACAATAACTCCGACCAGCATAATCAGCACAGACGAGCCAATCGAACGTGCTCCCAACCGAAACAGATATGCCGCCAGATCTCAACCCTCCAAGCTCCAGTGCAGGCATCGTTTGCCATCGCTGTACGAAAGCAAGTTAGAAACCAAAGGTGTCTTGTTATGTGCTGTATGCTTTCGCGAATGTCTGGAGAAGATCTCTTCCGTTGTGTAATTCTCAGCCCCGGCATTCCTTAGGATCATGATTTTTATCGATCAGTGTCTTCTGATGTTTAAGTGTTTTTGGGCTTGGCTAGCACTTCATTTTCCAACTCTGCCGAGCGCTCTTGGTAAGCGGAGGCACTCAGCCCTTGTGAGGCCAATTGAGAAACTACTTGATTCAGAAGTAGCAGCTCCGGTCACGAAAGCTGACAATGGCCGGGGAATTGGTGTGTGTTCCCTCCGTATCCACAACCAGTGCCGCCTATCGCCTGAGCATAGGACTTCCGAGGCCAGTTTAGATGGAGTTTAGTTTAGTTCAAAGTCTTCTTATTCCCCTTCAGCCAGCGGACTGGTGCCGAAGACTCAGCCTTATCACTGTGAGGGTTTTTTGTTTTTGTGTTTTCCCTGTTCCAGTAATACTGTCGTAAACTCCTTTCTCTCTCCCCTAGCACAGTACATAAAACTTTTGACGAAAGCCAGCCTGCTGCTCAATGAACTATAAGCACTGGTGTTGTGCCAAATGTTGTGAGAAGGTGATTAAGTCATCGGAATAACTCAGTACATATGAACCCAGCAGTCACTGATTATCCATTTTAAATTAATTTTATACCAAAATAAGAAGAAACTCATGCGAACTCCGAGAGTAGTTTAGCGAACTATCGAGTGGTGAAGTGGAAACCACGCACGCTATGCGTAATATCCACATCTTGGTTTATATGAATGGGTTGTATTGCGTACACTATTAATACTCACTTGAATTTGAACATGAAAAATGTGGCAAATACATTACATAGCTGAAAGTACTGGAACCAAATAAGTACTAAACTATGACATATGACTTAATACAGGTAAACAACCAATTTGGGAAATTAAATAACAAAATCCATTGTGGATGCAACGTTCACTGGTTTCCAAGAAATGGGTATTATATATTGACGTCTATACAAGCTCAGGCAAACAGCTTAAAAATAAATACAAAACGAATAGTGCAAGGAGGATAAGACAAGGCATTCTGTGGCATTAAGAGTATATTTAGGATCACAGATAGAAAATAAATTATACAAGGACTGTTCCGCAAAATTCAGGACAGCTGGAAATCGTATGGAAACTCAACAGGAACCTGAATGACATGAATATCAGTGTATGCTTTTATTGTTTCAGGTGCACCTGGCAGGCTGCGTAGCTCAAGAATTTATGGAGGTTCAGAAGCTGCAGAGGGCGAGTTCCCTTTTGTGGTAAAGTATTACAAAATATTCCATAATACATATTCTAGTCTCATACCATTTTACCTTCAGTGCTGAAAAATGTTGATACACATGTATTTTAAAACTCAGAATATTACTACTATCATGAAATGTATAAGCTACCATATATCAGTAACAATTACGAAATTATGCCACTAACGCATAAATTTACTTGTGAAACTTTTTGTACTTTCTGGATGCCTTTTGTAGGGCAGTAAAAGATAATTATTTAGCCATCTGTTCTCAGTCTTTACTAAAATCTCCTTGTAATGAGTATTTCCATTTCTTGTATACCTTCCCAGGTGCAGCACATAGTAGCAGATCAGTACCAGTACAAAGATAGCCTGCATTGTTGTCAGATCTCCACCAGTGTCAAGATGAATGTCTCCCCTCACTATCCCCACCCACCCTCGCTCCTCATTGCCTTCTTCCTGTCCCTCTCCTCACTACCCACTTCTCAAGGGTAGTTGTGTGACTTCAAAATGGCAGGAAAATTCTACTGGTTGTTGATAGGTGAACAGCCTGCAAGTTTGTCACATTTGTCAGACCTAGTCCACGTGACATTCGTAACAGATTAGGTAGTGCCCAAGCTCAGTGTCAAGATTTACTGGATACGGTTATTTAAAAGCACAATTACATGGGCAGTTTTGCTGATTTTGTGTATTACTACAATAGGGGCGAAGTCTTCGCTGGATAATAACCCTTTGTCGTGACAGTTATAAAGTTTTTGTTACATGATACACATCTGCACTGTGGTTCAGTTTAGGAGTTACAGTGTAGGGATGTGGTTGGGCAGGAAATGAACAATTTCAAATCCTTATATCGTGATACACATGTGTAAAACATTTACACTGTGGTTCACCTTAGCAGCTACACTGCAGTGAATGAAGGGTATATTTACAAAAGCGTCCCATATCAAAAACGTTCGTTGTATCTATATTTCGGGGATGGCGGCCAGGGGGCACAAGGCCATACACATGTACGACATCTGGAGAGCTGTACACCTCGCCTGTCGATTTCTAGGAACAGAACGAACAACAGTGGAAACGCTGTATCCTCATCCACACGCCACAGCCTCTACAGAACGAAAACAAAAAGATGATCCAAGTTTCACGTCCCTTGCACTGCAAATGGCACCACTACAACAGATGCGATGTAGTTTTCCCAGTGTCTGAAATCTCACGTAAATATACAGGGTGAGTCACCTAACTTTACCGCTGGATGTATTTCGTAAATCGCATCAAATACTGACGAACCGATTCCACAGACCGAACGTGAGGAGAGGGACTAGTGTTATTGTTTAATACAAACCATACAAAAATGCACGGAAGTATGTTTTTTAACACAAACCTACGTTCTTTTTAAAATGGAACCACGTTAGTTTTGTTAGCACATCTGAACGTATAAACAAATACGTAATCAGTGCCGTTTGTTGCATTGCAAAATGTTAATTACATCCGGAGATATTGTAACCTAAAGTTGACGCTTGAAACCTCCGACGTTCAGTTGCGTGTTGTAACAAATACGGGCCACGGTCGGCGAGCAGCGTCTGCAGGGACATGTTTACGATGACGACCTTGTTTACGAGTGTGGCTGTAGTGCACTATTGTGGTTTGGTCTAGCTGTCGCAGTGTCCGCATGTAGCGCTTACTGCTATTGTTATTCTGCATTCGTCTCCGCACGCAGACCAACTGCAGTACACCGTGTTACCAGACGTCTGTGATAGTGTAGTGTTGTAGGAACTGTGACCATGGTGTATTCGAACTCTGAAAAGGCGGCGATGATACTCATCTATGGCGAGTGTCGACGAAATGCAGCTGAAGCCTGCAGGGTGTATGCAGAACGGTACCCGGACGGAGAGCATCCAACGTGCCGCACATCGCAAAACATCTACCGCCAACTGTACGCTGCGGGTATAGTCGTAGCACGCAAACGGGTCCGTAACAGGCCCGTCACAGGAGAAGCAGGTGCGCTTGGTGTGTTAGCTGCTGTTGCCATGAACCCACACATGAGTACACGGGACATTGCGAGAGCCGGTGAACTGAGTCAAAGTAGTGTCATGCGCATACTGCATCGTCACCCGTTTCATGTGTCGCTACATCAGCAATTACATGCTGATGACTTTAAACATCGAGTGCAATTCTGTCAATGGGCATTAACAGAGAATGCGTTGCAGTTCTACCTGTTTACCGATGAAGCGGGTTTCACAAACGGAACATGCATTACTGGTCCGTGGACAATCCTCGCTGGCTCAGACAGGTAGAGCGACAGCGACCGTGGACTGTAAATGTATGGTGCGGAATCATTGGCGACCACCTCACTGGTCCTCACTTCATTGCAGGGGCCCAAACTGCTGCAACATGCATCGCGTTTCTACAGAATGATCTGCCAACGTTGCTCGAAAATGTCCCACTGGAAACGCGTCGACGTATGTGGTATCAACATGATGGTGCACCTGCATATTCCGCAATTAACACTAGGCTGACCCTTGACAGGATGTTCGACGGGCGTTTCATAGGACGTGGAGGACGCATAAATTGGCCAGCCCGTTCTCCTGATCTTACACCTCTGGACATCTTTCTGTGGGGTACCTTAAAGGAGAATGTGTACCGTGATGTGCCTACAACCCCAGAGGATACGAAACAACGTATTGTGGCAGCCTGCGGCGACATTACACCAGATGTACTGCGGCGTGTACGACATTCATTACGCCAGAGATTGCAATTGTGTGCAGCAAATGATGGCCACCACATTGAACATCTATTGGCCTGACATGTCGGGACACACTCTATTCCACTCCGTAATTGAAAACGGAAACCACGTGTGTTTGTTTACCTCACACCTCATGGTAATGTACATGTGCGTCAGTGAAAAAGACCAATAAAAAGGTGTTAGCATGTGGACGTAATGTGCTGTTCCATTCTGTTCCGTACCTAAGGTCCATCACCGTTCCCTTTGGATCCCTACGTAATTCGGTTCTCTCCGATACAAACGATCGAACAGCGGAGGAGTGGTACTCAAGCGTCAACTTTAGGTTACAATATCTCCGGATGTAATTAACATTTTACAATGCAACAAACGGCACTGATTAGGTATTTGTTTATATGTTCAGATGTGCTAACAAAACTAACGGGGTTCTATTTAAAAAAACGTAGGTTTGTGTTAAAAAACATACTTCCGTGCATTTTCTTATGGCTTGTATTAACCAGTTATACTAGCTTCTCTCCTCACGTTCGGTCTGTGGAATCGATTCGTCAGTATTTGATGTGGTTTACGAAATATATCCAGCGGTAATGTTAGGTGACTCACCCTGTATATCATTGGAATGTCATATCAACACATTAATTTAAACAATCTATTTGCCAGTGAACAGTGTACCATCTCACTATAAATGATCACCCTATTATGACTGTACAGGATTCTCAAGTTGTATTACATCACTCTGATAGTAACACGCTTTCGGTTTAATGTTTTTCCAAAACGTTCGTGTGATGTCACTATAATTTATTAGTGGTTCTGTAATAATTAACTGTAGGACATGCCTATGTATAAAGTGTGCCAATCCTAAAAACAATTGTCGTAAACCACTCCATTGTTGTTTTACAATTGTGAATCCTTATCTATTCCTCCATTATTGTTTGAGCTAACAAAGCGATAAATCGTAATGTCATATGTCCAACTGAGCACCGATAATGTGAAACAAAAAGCGAGCTAGGTGAGGAAAAATTGACAATCTGTGCAAGAAAATGATTGGATTCCAAGCTAGTAGCACAACTCCACAATGAGGCCACTGTGTATGTTATAATTAGCAATCAGATAAGCGTTTGGCTGGGATCTGATGGAGATGCAGTGTCTAATAATTCTAATGAGTCATTACTATGGGTATACGCTTGCATGTGACAACATAATGATATAACAAAAGTTTATTTTGTTATTGTGTGATTAAAAAGTGGTGCAGCTCATATGATGTATTTTATTTTATCATTGTTTAAGTGAGCAAAGATTATACTGTGATTGTGCTCTTTCATTTTACTTTGGTAACATAAAGACAGCTGTTCTTTGCATGTGTACAAGTACGCCACACAACCACTTGTGTTATAAAAAGCGAGGCGCCAGATTGAGGTATAATGATTTTCCAATAACACCGCTCTAAATGTTGTTACCTCCACCATACACTGTGTGCTAATATGCACAACCCGTTCCTGAGCAAGATCTTTCTGGTTTGCTATCCCCTCATCGTATCATACATACCCATTTTCTTATATAGTCATGCTGTACCATGTGTTCTAGTGCGACAGGATGGGTATAACTACATTTTTAAGCATGTACCATGCTAACTCCAACACGACTGCCACCGTCCCCACAAGCAGACACCGGACTGTCGAGCAGACGGTGCTTGTTCTCACAGTAGGACTCTACGAGGTCGAAGCCTGCTACATGCTCTCCGAGGTGTTGCGCCAGACCACAGGCCATATGCCGGCACCATAAAGGCCCTATACCAGCAGGCGCCCTGCAGCTCTGTGGACGCCTCAAGTGGGGAATGACGGCAGCAGCTATGGACTGACATCAGATGGATGTTGGCACAGATGCGACAGCTTAAACTGGCGCCAGCCAACACCGCAACTTATGTGTGTACTCACGATGGGCACGAGCTTACCTTCAGATGAGTGCACAGACAGAGCAGATATTTCATTTATTTCCACAAAAGTCAACAGCACAATGCAGGGCTCACATAGAAATATTTAGTGTGATACGCTCTTTTTTTACTTCAGGTGCACAAGCCTATTAAAATTGCTACACCAGGAAGAAATGCAGATTATAAACGGGTATTCATTGGACAAATATATTATACTAGAAATGAAATGTGATTACATTTTCACACAATTTGGGTGCATTATTCCTGAGAAATCAGTACCCAGAACAACCACCTCTGGCCGTAATAACGGCCTCGATACGCCTGGGCATTGAGTCAAACAGAGCTTGGATGGCGTGTACGGGTACAGCTGCCCATGCAGCTTCAACACGATACCACAGTTCAGCAACAGTAGTGACTGGCGAATTGTGACGAGCCAGTCGCTCGGCCACCATTGACCAGGCGTTTTTCAATTGGTGAGAGATCTGGAGAATGTGCCGTCCAGGGCAGCAGTCGAACATTTTCTGTATCCAGAAATGTCCGTACAGGACCTGCAACATGCGGTCGTACATTATCCTGCTGAAATGTGGAGTTTCGCAGGGATCGAATGAAGGGTAGAGCCACGGGTCGTAATACATCTGAAATGTAAAGTCCACTGTTCAAAGTGCCGTCAATGCGAACCAGAGGTGACCGAGACGTGTAACCAATGGCACCCCATAATATCGTGCCGGGTGATGCGCCAGTATGGCGATGACGAATACACGCTCCCAATGTGCGTTCACCGCGATGTCGCCAAACACGGATGCGACCATCATGATGCTGTAAACAGAAGCTGGATTCATCCGAAAAAATGACGTTATGCCATTCGTGCACCCAGGTTTGTCGTTGAGTACACCATCGCAGGCGCTCCTGTCCGTGATGCAGCGTCAAGGGAAACCGCAGCCATGGTCTCCGAGCTCATAGTCGATGCTGCTGCAAACGTCGTCGCACTGCTCGTGCAGATGGTTGTTGTGGTGTCACCGCCAGACACCACACTTGCTAGGTGGTAGCTTAAATCGGCCGCGGTCCATTTAGTACATGTCGGACCCGCGTGTCGCCACTGTGTGATCGCAGACCGAGCGCCACCACAAGGCAGGTCTCGAGATACGGACTAGCACTCGCCCCAGTTGTACGACGACATTGCTTTCGACTATACGGACGAAGCCTTTGCTCTCATTTGCCGAGAGACAGTTAGAATAGCCTTCAGCTAAGTCCATGGCTACGACCTAGCAAGGCGCCATTAGCCTTACATAGTTTGAGAGTTATCGTATAAATGTCTCAAGAAGAACGTTGTAAACCAACAATGATTAAAAGTTAAGTATAAAGCAGCTACGTACTTTTCTTGCTACCATTCAATAGTTATCCTGTTCCAGACTTCACGCCAGTCGGCGTGTGTGTACGCGTGCCTTTCTTTCGGCTACCCGTCACTGTGGACTGGCTGCATTGTCAGTCCACATCAGTTGTTGTCTTGCAAACATCCCCATCTGTTGACTCAGTGATCGCGACGTGGTTGCACGTTCCGTTACAGCCATGCGGATAAGTTGCCTGTCATCTCGACTGCTAGTGATACGAGGCCGTTGGGTTCCAGCAAAGCGGTCCGTATTACCATCCTGAACCCAACGATTTCATATTCTGCTAACAGTCATTGGATCTCGACCAACAAGAGCAGCAATGTCGCGATATGATAAACCGCAATCGCGATGGGCTCAATCCGACCTTTATCAAAATCGGAAACGTGATGGTACGCATTTCTCCTCCTTACACTTGACATCACGTTTCAAGAGGCAACGCCGGTCAACTGCTGTTTGTACATGTTGGAAACTTTCCTCATGTCAGCACGTTCTAAGGGTCGCCACCGGCGCCAACCTTCTGTGAATGCTCTGAAAAGCTAATCATTTGCATATCGCAGCATCTTCTTCTTGTCGGTTAAATTTCGCGTCTGTAACACGTCACCTTCGTGGTGTAGCAATTTTAAAGGCCAATGGTGTACTTTTACCTGCGTCCAGGTTCTATCACCAATTATAGATCATCTCCATTTTTACACACACTGATGTGTCGCTTATATTATAGTCTGGTAGGTACAGTACATCGTTGCACAGTAAAGCGATGGATAATGTACAATACTAGTATACATGCACGGTTTTGGTGACTGTGATCCCATACAGGAATCACTGACAGACTGTAAAAATGCTCCGATTAGAAAACACATGCTGTCTGGAGGTCTGAGCCACAGATCCATGTTCAGACCATTTAAGACATTCAAAAAAACTGTATAATACCTTTTCCTCACAGTAATCGAAGTAAGCAACATCTGATTTATTACAATTTTTCAAAGACCCTTGCAGTCTCTCACAGTTTCCTTCCTTATAAAAGCTGTTCATGAGCTACTTTAAATTCTGTTTGCTGTCCATGACTTATTTATTTCCAGCAACAGGACCTACATAAACTCTCTCCACTGCTCTATCCGACCTGCCCACACAGTACTGGGTCATTTGTACAAGTGCACCCACATTCCATACTCCTACTTGACAGGATTGAGCAAACTCGAAGGTAGCTACCCTACAATAACTCGTTTCAACTTGGCTGCATGTGTATAAACCTACCAGTTCATCTAGCCGTCAGTGCAGTGCTACTGTTCACATTTTATTTGACCAATTTCAGATCAACGTCTGTCGATGTTGGAGTAGTACTTGATGAAGAATTTGCAGTCGTAACTGAACTATTGCCTTTACAACAACATAGCAGTATTCAGTGCAGTTACATAATGTGGAAGCATTTGAGTGTCCGTCATACAATTAAAGTCAACTCACCACAGAATACAGTCCAAGTGAGGTGTTTCCTAACAGAGACTGTGTAATACTCATAACGGAGCCCATGTTATGGATATACATATAGTTTACAGTTATATTTGACACTTTAGCAAACGAGTAAGCCTTAAATTCAGTTATGAAACTGTTTTTAAAAACAGCACCTAGGGTTCAAATGAGCGTATTTGTGTTCAAATTAGCGAATTCGAGTCTAAATCAATCAATTTTATGGTAAAATCAGAGCTTTTGTTACGGAATCGGCAAACTTTGTTCCTAAATCAACAAATTTGTGTAAAACATCAGTCAGTTTTATATAAAAAAACAATGAATTTTGGGTTGAAATCAGCGAATTTTATGACACAATCGTTGATATCTGTAGACGTAGTTTGTTTTTAGGCAGCCAAATGACAATTTTTCTTACTAACGGAATTGAAAGAGATCACGAGAAAGTAAAACGTGTACAATGTTTTTTAACTAACGATGAGGCAAGAATTTTTATAACAATCAGTAAACATAGAGCTTCTTATACACTCTACAAATCCAAGATGTATATAACACATGGAAAGTATATTTGAGGACCTGTGCAAGATGTGTGTGGGAAGGAGGGATTAGACTGCCCTCATAGGGAGTAGTAAATTATATTGAGAAAGTGTATAGCAAATTTCTTGGAAAATCATGAAAGTGAACCATTTTGGAACCACAAATAATTTATAACGGCAGCATGCAAGCTTTTTGGAGAATCAGTAAAGTGATGCAACTGGCGGTCTTGGTAACATTTAGCCCTTGAGGGTGGAAGTGGCTTATTTTGTTGACTACATACGTATCAGACTTCAAGAAAAATTATGGATCCCTTAATAAATCATGACAACAGTTTCCATGCTTCTTGGAAATTCATTAATATGAGAACATAACCACAAAGTGATACATTATAACCTGGGAACTCCACATATTCAGAACTGACAGATCTGTTATAGTGACATGGTACGAGGTTGACAGATGACAAATTTCTGTAAAGTCAGCTCTCAGTATAACATTCCCACAACGTATACCGGGTGATTTTAATGAAAGTGCAGCTACTCACAGAGATCCAGTGTTGGCTGCAATTATCGAATGCTGAACTTGGTAGATATTCTAATGCTTTAATGTGGAATCAGATTACACTGGAGAAAAATTATCTACATTTTTGGTCACCAGCTGCAAATCTTGCGCTGTGAATGCAAGACAAACGTATATAAATGTTTGGATAAGTAATGGATTAGGAATGGGACAATTGGCAGCAAAGGTCAAACAAGTGAGAAAGGCATAACATTGATTATATTATTAACCGCCACTAGTACACTTTGTTCAATATTAGCACCAGAGACGTCGACAGTATGTCACATCCGTATTAATACATGATCAACAGATGCTTGCAGCAGTTCCAGTGGAATCTGAGCAACGTGTTTCTGATACTGACCTTCAAATCAGGTAGACCGCGAACGTGTCGCCGACAAAAGCGTTTTTTTTTAATACCCTCAGAGAAAAAGGAACATGGATTCTGATCACGTGATCTAGCAGCTGATGCATACGGAAAACCTTTGCATATAACACTTTCATGGAAGGTTACATTAAGCAGATCTATCACTGGGAAAACAACATCGATGTTGCCCCATCTTTGCTCTTCCAAAGTAGGAATCACGTGCTGCACAATGGGCTCTCGATAATGTGCAGTTGTTGGATACACTTGAAAGGCCCTCTGGGTGTGTTCTCTTCAAAGAAGAACATGAGACATGTGCTTCATGGTCAGGTACAGCAACAGCAACCTGGTCAATAACCTCCACTGGGATGGGACACCTTCCTCTTCCAGGTGCCACACAAAACTCACGTAATAAAGACTTTGCAAATGTACGCTTCCTTTCCAACCACATCCTCATAATATAATTGGTATGAACCACAATGTATCATGTAACGAATCCTTGATAATTGTCCTGAAAATTGCGCGCTAAACAGCTTGAAGAATTTCCATCTACTGGATAATGTATAGAATCATTATAATTACCAGCATAGGTGAGCTTATAAATCATATAATCCGTTACATCTTGCCTATTCATCTAGGACACAATCTGACTACCTTCGTTGGTCAGTTGGACTATGTCCAGATAAAACTGGCAACACTGCACAGTCTCCCCACATTCCCAACCAATAGGCTATCACCCTTTGAAGTCACACAACTGACTTAGAGAATCAGGGAAGATTGAGGGGGGGGGGGGGGGAGACGGTTAGGTGGAAAGGGTGATGGGGAAGGGCAAAGAGCTGCCTGCCTCTTAAAGTGACATTTTTAGTTTCCATTATCAGAAGTTCACAGTTTTCAATATGTTACATATTTTTTTGTGGAACAGCGCAGCGTTGTTGCTGGCATCGCGTTTCAGTAGTTTTTTGAACCCTTAAATTGTTACCAGAGATTTGGTTTTTCTGGAAAATTAAAATACGAAAATGACCTGAATGTTACTGGTTCATGATGTATTGTGTGAACGTATAAACTGTCGATTGTGTTGAATTGTCTATCTCTGCACTATCTTTTCAGTTTATATATAGTGGAATGATCGTAGTGTAATTCAACAGGAAGTGTGCTGTGATACGCTTTCAACTACTGTTAAGGTGACTAGCGAGTGTTCCTGTGGAGACGCACGATATGGTGGCTGATCTTTATTCGCTTCCAATACTGAAGTACAGTAGTTAAAAATGGCTGCTAAACACTAATGTGACTTGACTTCAGAAGAACGAGATGATTGCTAGAAGTCGATCAAGGGGAAGAGTAATGTGGAATCTGGGGAAATGTGGGACTTCGCGAGACAATAGACACACACACTACTACTAAGCTTGGACGATAAATTACAGTCAGGTAAACCAATTTTCATAGCATTTGTTGATTTAGAGAAAACGTTTGACAGTATTAAGTCGAATACAGTTTCTGGACATCTCAAGTTATCTGCAATTTGTATAGAAAATAGATTGCATTTCTACGAGTCGATGGACGTGAAAGGGAGGCAGAGTCGAGAGGAATGTGAGATGGTATTGAAGCCTATCCTTTGTGTTATTTAGACTGTGCTTGGGAAATTAGTTTAAGGAGACAAAAGAGAACTTTGGAAAAGGAACTCTCGTTTAGAAATAGGATATGAAAGGTCTGACGACGACATTATTATTAGAGACAGGAAAGATTTGTAAAATCATCCATGTAGAAGCGATAGTGTCACGAAAATATTTGAACACCAGCAAAAGTCAACCATATCCGATGATGCTGGGGGAAATCGATTAGGGAATTAAACATTATAAGTACTATAAGTATTATGGCAGCAAGAGAGAGGAAGAAAACCAATGTGCACTCCGTTTGCATACCGGTGGGAGTCATTCCAGATGTGGAAAGGGTCCTTCCGGATGCCATGAAGGGTACAGGGTGCACCCATCTGCAGGTGGTCGCTCATGTCGGCACCAATGATGTGTGTCGCTATGGATCGGAGGAAATCCTCTCTGGCTTCCAGCGGCTATCTGATTTGGTGAAGACTGCCAGTCTCGCTAGCGGGATAAAAGCAGAGATCACCTTCTGCAGCATCGTCGACAGGACTGACTGCGGACCCTTGGTACAGAGCCGAGTGGAGGGTCTGAATCAGAGGCTAAGACGGTTCTGCGACCGTGTGGGCTGCAGATTCCTCGACTTGCGCCATAGGGTGGTGGGGTTTCGGGTTCCGCTGGATAGGTCAGGAGTCCACTACACGCAGCAAGCGGCTACACGGGTAGCAGGGGTTGTGTGGCGTGGACTGGGCGGTTTTTTAGGTTAGATGGCCTCGGGCAAGTACAGAAAGGGCAGCAGCCTCAAAGGGTGCGGGGCAAAGTCAGGACATGCGGGGACCAAGCAGCAGTTGGTATTGTAATTGTAAACTGTCGAAGCTGCATTGGTAAAGTACCGGAACTTCAAGCGCTGATAGAAAGCACCGAAGCTGAAATCGTTATCGGTACAGAAAGCTGGCTGAAGCCAGAGATAAATTCTGCCGAAATTTTTACAAAGGCACAGACGGTGTTTAGAAAGGATAGATTGCATGCAACCGGTGGTGGCGTGTTTGTCGCTGTTAGTAATAGTTTATTCTGTAGTGAAGTAGAAGTGGATAGTTCCTGTGAATTATTATGGGTGGAGGTTACACTCAACAACCGACCTAGGTTAATAGTTGGCTCCTTTTACCGACCTCCCGACTCAGCAGCTTTAGTGGCAGAACAACTGAGAGAAAATTTGGAATACATTTCACAAAAATTTTCTCAGCATGTTATAGTCTTAGGTGGAGATTTCAATTTACCAGATATACATTGGGACACTCAAATGTTTAGGACGGCTGGTAGGGACAGAGCATCGAGTGACATTATACTGAGTGCACTATCCGAAAATTACCTCGAGCAATTAAACAGAGAACCGACTCGTGGAGATAACATCTTGGACCTACTGATAACAAACAGACCCGAACTTTTCGACTCTGTATGTGCAGAACAGGGAATCAGTGATCACAAGGCCGTTGCAGCATCCCTGAATATGGAAGTTAATAGGAATATAAAAAAGGGGAGGAAGGTTTATCTGTTTAGCGAGAGTAATAGAAGGCAGATTTCAGACTACCTAACAGATCAAAACGAAAATTTCTGTTCCGACACTGACAATGTTGAGTTTTTATGGAAAAAGTTCAAGGCAACCGTAAAATGCGTTTTAGACAGGTACGTGCCGAGTAAAACTGTGAGGGACGGGAAAAACCCACCGTGGCTCAACAACAAAGTTAGGAAACTACTGCGAAAGCAAAGAGAGATTCACTCCAAGTGTAAACGCTGCCAAAACCTCTCAGAAAAACAGAAGCTAAATGATGTCAAAGTTAGCGTAAGGAGGGCTATGCTTGAAGCGTTCAGTGAATTCAAAAGTAAAATTCTATGTACCGACTTGACAGAAAATCCTAGGAAGTTCTGGTCTTACGTTAAATCAGTAAGTGGCTCGAAACAGCATATCCAGACACTCCGGGATGATGATGGCATTGAAACAGAGGATGACACGCGTAAAGCTGAAATACTAAACACCTTTTTCCAAAGCTGTTTCACAGAGGAAGACCGCACTGCAGTTCATTCTCTAAATCCTCGCACAAACGAAAAAATGGCTGACATCGAAATAAGTGTCCAAGGAATAGAGTCACTCAACAGAGGAAAGTCCACTGGACCTGACGGGATACCAATTCGATTCTACACAGAGTACGCGAAAGAACTTGCCCCCCTTATAACAGCCGTGTACCGCTAGACTCTAGAGGAACGGAAGGTTCCAAATTATTGGAAAAGAGCACAGGTAGTCCCAGTCTTCAAGAAGGGTCGTCGAGCAGATGCGCAAAACTATAGACCTATATCTATGACGTCGATGTTGTAGAATTTTAGAACATGTTTTTTGCTCGCGTATCATTTCGTTTTTGGAAACCCAGAATCTACTATGTAGGAATCAACATGGATTCCGGAAACAGCGATCGTGTGAGACCCAACTCGCTTTATTTGTTCATGAGACCCAGAAAATATTAGATACAGGCTCCCAGGTAGATGCTATTTTCCTTGACTTCCGGAAGGCGTTCGATACAGTTCCGCACTGTCGCCTGATTAACAAAGTAAGAGCCTACGGAATATCAGACCAGCTGTGTGGCTGGATTGAAGAGTTTTTAACAAACAGAGCACAGCATGTTGTTATCAATGGGGAGACGTCTACAGACGTTAAAGTAACCTCTGGCGTGCCACAGGGGAGTGTTATGGGACCATTGCTTTTCACAATATATATAAATGACCTTGTAGATAGTGTCGAAAGTTCCATGCGCCTTTTCGCGGAGGGTGCTGTAGTATACAGAGAAGTTACAGCATTAGAAAATTGTAGCGAAATGCAGGAAGATCTGCAGCGGATAGGCACTTGGTGCAGGGAGTGGCAACTGACCCTTAACATAGACAAATGTAATGTATTGCGAATACATAGAAAGAAGGATCCTTTATTGTGTGATTATATGATAGCGGAACAAACACTGGTAGCAGCTACTTCTGTAAAATATCTGGGAGTATGCGTGCGGAACGATTTGAAGTTTAATGATCATATAAAATTAATTGTTGGTAAGGCGGGTGCCAGGTTGAGATTCATTGGGAGAGTCCTTAGAAAACGTAGTACATCAACAAACGAGGTGGCTTACAAAACACTCGTTCGACCTATACTTGAGTATTGCTCATCAGTGTGGGATCCGTACCAGATCGGGTTGACGGAGGAGATAGAGAAGATCCAAAGAAGAGCGGCGCGTTTCGTCACAGGGTTATTTGGTAACTGTGATAGCGTTACGGAGATGTTTAGCAAACTCAAGTGGCAGACTCTGCAAGAGAGGCGCTCTGCATCGCGGTGTAGCTTGCTCGCCAGGTTTCGAGAGGGTGCGTTTCTGGATGAGGTATCGAATATATTGCTTCCCCCTACTTATACCTCCCGAGGAGATCACGAATGTAAAATTAGAGTGATTAGAGATCGTACGGAGGCTTTCAGACAGTCGTTCTTCCCGCGAACCATACGCGACTGGAACAGAAAATGGAGGTAATGACCGTGGCACGTAAAGTGCCCTCCGCCACACACCGCCAGGTGGCTTGCGGAGTATTGATGTAGATGAGTTTTGTTATTCGAACAGCAGTATAACTGACGACAGCATAAGTCAAGATGATATGCATACTGACAACAGTAAGAAAAGCATCTTTGAAAAAGAGAAATTTAATTTGGAAAAGAATTTGAAGAAATTCCTGAAAGTATTTGAAAAAATTGTATGGAAGCTACTGTGGACAAAAATCAGTACAAATGGCAAGAGAAAATAAGCTTTTAAGATATGGTTTTACAGATAAAAACTGATTTGGTGGTAAGATTCAGTAATCAAGTGTAACACACTAGTCGAATTGAGGAAAATATGGCTTTATGGCACAATTTAGCTAAAAGAAGGCCTAATGAGAATGAAATCAAACAATAGTTAATTTAGCAATGAAGGGAATTGAGTGACGTAAAAGCAGCTGATGACTTCAGTAAGGATATCGAAGTGGGTGTAGATTTCAGTAAGCATACGAAAATGCACAGTATAGACAAGTACAGATCGAGTCAATCAAGTGTCCCGGCTCCAATAACAACAACAGTAATTCATGGAACAGAAAAACGGAAAGTGAAAGAAAATGAATGTAACTCAACACTTCCCTGCCAACCAGAATTATGCTGCGCATATAAGCACGGGATCAAAGATAGTGAAAAGCTGCCCCCTGACTTCAAGATGCTACTTTGGCTTTGCACTTCAGTTGTGATCATAGTCGTGGTTCCCAGGGCAATAATACTCTACGATCATTTCAGTCCCTCTCTAAACTTTACGATGTAATGTCACAGATACACAATATAATCCTCGAGAGCCTTGCAGTACTGTATATTGCGCTGAAACGCGTCATCTTATCCTCCCTAGTCAGCTAACATACTCGGCTTTGTTGAAACACATTTAAATGAAGAGCTTTCTCCATTCACTACAGACGTTTCGATTTCTTGATATCTCCTTTCTCGCTTAAATATTAGATATATTTCTTAGTGCTTCACTTGCCCTCAGGCTGAATGAAATTGTCAGCTGCCGTAACAGCCAGGTAGACTAAATTGTGGCCGGATCAGAATCTGTGCTGGTAATTTCTTCAGTACTACTTAATGTTGTTTTCAGGTGGTTACATAACAACTATGATGAATTTGTATTGCACAAGTATAATTGGAGTACCTTCTTGAATGACATTCGATGATTTCCTTATTCCAGAACGAAATTTCACTGTGCACCGGATGGTACGCTGATATGAAACTTCCTGGCAGATTAAAACTGTTTGCCGCACCCAGACTCCAACCAGGGACATTTGCCTTTCGCGGGAAACTGCTCTACCACCTGACCAACCCAAGCACGACTCAAACCCATCCTCACAGCTTTACTTCTGCCCGTGTCTCGTCTCCTACCTTCGAAACTTCACAGAAGCTCTGGTGCGAAACTTGCAGAATTAGCACTCCTGGAAGAAAGGGTATAGCGGAGACATGGCTTTGCCACAGAAGAGCTTCTGTGAAGTTTGGAAGGTCGAAGACGAGGTACTGGGAGAAGTATATATGTGATGGTTGGTCGTGGTCCATGCTTGGGGATCTCAGATGGTAGAGCACTTGCCTGCGAAAGGCAAAGGTCCTGATGTTCGAGTCTTGGTCGGGCACATAGTTTTAATCTGCCAGAAAGTTTCAATTTCCTTATCGTTAGAAACTAACTCATCTTTTAGTAGTTTCTTCTAAAACATGTTAACACTGTTTCAAACCATGTAGATCTAGGCAAAATCTTTCAGTCCCAACTAAGCTCCACTTATATGATCACAAAGGATTGTTCTGAAGATTGTAGCCTTAGTAGCAGTGTTATAAGTACTTAATGAAATGATTTTCTCACCCCGCTGTGACCTAAGAAAACAGAAAAGCCGAATGAATGAAAGAATTTCTTTTGAATAAACTAGGTAACATAAAATATGACGACTCAAAATATTCTCGAAACTCTAAGAACAAACTTTTTTTAAAATTTGTTTTCAGGTCTACTACTACTATTACGACTATTTTCATTGCGCTGGAACCATCCTAAACGAAAACTGGGTGATCACAGCTGGTAACTGTGTAAGTGGGTAAGGTTTACACATTTCAGTAATCATTTCCCTACTAAATAAATTACAGATTTATCTTATTTTAACAGTATTTCATACAGGTGGGAGTAAAATACAACAGCGGAGTAACTCTTGATTTGAATGGTAATGTATTTCCGTTCTGTGTGAAAATTAGCAATTGAGGTGTGCTTCAATGTACAATGGGCCCTTTGACACGATGGTCCCAAGTTTGAGTTGACTGCCTCCATCCAACTACAAGCAACTACCAGCTGTTTGTGAAAAGTGAATCTACGTATCCTCTTGTACCCTCATTTTGACTACCATCCCCTAATGTGCAGTCAAATGAAAATGAGACCAATCAAAATAAAATAAGTAAACTGTTTATTATTTCAAAGTAGTCACTACAGCTGTTAACACATTTATCTTATTGTCAGACCAGGGAGTCAATGTCCCCATGGATAAATGTTTGCGTTTCCCTATGGATCCATGATTGTACCTAGGTGTGCCTTTTTCGTATGATGCAAATTGATGGTTATGCATGTCTTTCTTCAGGTCTCCAAAAGTATGGAAATTGCTTGGATAGCGATTGTGACTGTGTGGAAGATTTTCAGTGTTACTTGTACAGAATACTCGGAACACCTTCGCAACACATTGTCAAACTCACATATTGCCAAGTCTGTTTAGACTATGCTAGCGAAGTTTCGGTGGTAAGTCCTTACACTTCCTCCATACAATCCCAAACTCTCTACCTGCTATTTCCATATTACTGGAACCCTGAAGAAATCTGTGGTCGTCATTTTGCATCGAACAAATAGGTGCACGTATGGCTATACTAATGATTCCGTAGACAAATGCAAATAATTTTCCATGAAGGCACTGACCGTCTTGTATGACCGATGGATAAATGTTTTAGCCGTTATGACGATTACTTTTGAAATAATAACCAGTTAATTTACTTTTTTCTGTTGTGTACAGCTCTGAGCACAATGGTAAGGTGAAGTGGGCTGCAGAGTGGTGGGCAACTGTCGCAGTAGGAAAGCTGGACAGTAGCAAAAATGTTTAGCGATGAAGTTAATGCAGTAAATAGAAGATTTACCTAACTCGTAGTTTTCCAAGTGAACGAAGACTCATTACAGATAACGCAGCAACAAACAGAGTCCAGCTATCACAGTTTCAACTGTGATAAGCCTCGCTTTATTAAGCACAAATGATTGTCTACGTAACAGTGTCCTAAAGCGAAGTGGCTCTTCATGCGAGTGGGCAGAGTGGCTGTCGCCAGCAGTCCTCTACCGGAACAGGAGAGGGCGCTCACAGTCCAGAGCAACTGCAGGCGTGGCTCAGCGGGCGGACAGCATTGGCTCCATCGTATCCCATAGGACTGCTGTCGAACTTGAGATTCCGCTGACAACTGTGACGCCCATGAGGTGGTATCTATACATGATATCACATTTTCCATTTAACTCGTTTCCGTTTGACTCGCCCCATGTGTATAATGCGCATTCAGCGCGAAACGAACCGGAGGCTGTAACATGAAAACCACTGAAGGGATCGTGATGCTATTGACTGCTGAAGAAGTTGTGGTCCCCGTAAGAGTGACAGAGGGAAACGGGCGCTCGTCCTCGACTGAACGAGCACGTGCCCGCATCGACCATCCACTGCACACAGGAGTGTTTAAAACAACAGATTGAGATTTCGAAAGAAGAGAAAAGGTTTGTAGTACGTTTCCTTACAGCGGTATGTGTGTGCAGAGGGAATATTCATCAAACAATCACGCAAGTATACAAAGAGTACGGGATGTCCGTTGCAAGGGTCGAAGATTCGCACAAACAGTTCAAGGAAGGACTTACGCCGTTGACTGAAAACGCATGATCTGGAACGGCACATGACATTTTCTAGCAGGTGGCTGTTACCATTAGTGAAGACAGGGGAGTTAGAGCGGCAGTGATTGCTCCAAGGTCGAACTGAGCATCGGTAGTCCTACGAAAATACAGACCTCTCCTAACAGTACCGCTATTCTTCCATAAACTGCCTTGCCCCCACTCTTATCGCTGTAAGGAAAGACACTGTGCCCTCTGCCCTTACTTTAAAGCCTCAATTACTCTGTTTTCGGCGTCACAGTAGTGTGTGCGGTGGACAGTCAGCATGTGCACGTGCTCGCTCTGTCGCCAAGCGGGTGTGTGACCATGCCCTACAGCGGTGAGTTTGGAGCCTCAGCTCTCGTATAGATCAGCACCTGCTTCATTAGGCCAAGGCATTACTATCACTTCAGCGTTTTCCATTTTACAGCCACTGTCTCGTTTCTTTCTTAATGCTCGTTACGATATTATTCCAGAAGTATCAAAAGTCCCCGGAACTTTACAATGTTGTTTCATGCTGCCTATTGGTAAACGAGAGTGCTGAGGATGATAAGTATGAGCAAAGATAAAGATTTTTTCCCCTTATTTGTCTGTGGTCTAGGGGTAGCGTCTTTGATTCATAATCAAAACGTCTTCGGTCCCGGGTTCGATCCCCGCCACTCCCGAAATTTTGATAAATAATCAGCATTGGCGGCCAAAGACTTCCGGTATAAGAAGTCAGCCTCATTCTGCCAACGGCCTTGTCAAAGAGGGCGGAGGAGCGGATAGAGGTTCAGGGCACTCTCTTGTCCTAGGGGTGGGAAATTGCCCCTAAAGGCGGAAGAATCAGCAATGATCAACGACATGAGGATGCAGAAGGCAATGGAAACCACTGCATTAAAGGCACCTAATGTGTATCCACAGGACATGTGGCCTGTATTTGAAGAAGTGTCATGATGATCCTTCCATTCGCAAAAGATTCCGGAATAGTCCCCTATTCGGATCTCCGGGAGGGGACTGCCAAGGGGGAGGTTACCATGAGAAAAAGATTGAATAATCAACGAAAGGATAACGTTCTACGAGTCGGGGCGTGGAATGTCAGAAGCTTGAACGTAGTAGGGAAACTAGAAAATCTGAAAAGGCTCAATCTAGATATAGTAGGGGTCAGTGAAGTGAAGTGGAAGGAAGACAAGGATTTCTGGTCAGATAAGTATCGGGTAATATCAACAGCAGCAGAAAATGGTATAACAGGTGTAGGATTCATTATGAATAGGAAGGTAGGGCAGAGGGTGTGTTACTGTGAACAGTTCAATGACCGGGTTGTTCTAATCAAAATCGACAGCAGACCAACACCGACATCGATGGTTCAGGTATACATGCCGACGTCGCAAGCTAAAGATGAACAGATAGAGAAAGTGTATGAGGATATTGAAAGGGTAATGCAGTATGTAAAGGGGGTCGAAAATCTAATAGTCATGGGTGACTGGAATGCAGTTGTAGGGGAAGGAGTAGAAGAAAAGGTTACAGGGGAATATGGGCTTGGGACAAGGAATGAAAGGGAGAAAGACTAATTGAGTTCTGTAACAAGTTTCAGCTAGAAATAGCGAATACCCTGTTCAAGAATCACAAGAGGAGGAGGTATACTTGGAAAAGGCCGGGAGATACGGGAAGATTTCAATTAGATTACATCATGGTCAGACAGAGATTCCGAAATCAGATACTGGATTGTAAGGCGTACCCAGGATCAGATATAGACTCAGATCACAATATAGTAGTGATGAAGAGTAGGCTAAAGTTCAAGACATTAGTCAGGAAGAATCAATACGCAAGGAAGTGGGATACGGAAGTACTAAGGAATGACGAGATACGTTTGAAGTTCTCTAACGCTATAGATACAGCAATAAGGAATAGCGCAGTAGGCAGTATAGTTGAAGAGGAATGGACATCTCTAAAAAGGGCCATCACAGAAGTTGGGAAGGAAAACATAGGTACAAAGAAGGTAGCTGCGAAGAAATCATGGGTAACAGAAGAAATACTTCAGTTGATTGATGAAAGGAGGAAGTACAATCATGTTCCGGGAAAATCAGGAATACAGAAATACAAGTCGCTGAGGAATGAAATAAATAGGAAGTGCTGGGAAGCTAATACGAAATGGCTGCAGGAAAAATGTAAAGACATCGAAAAAGATATGATTGTCGGAAGGACAGACTCAGCATACAGGAAAGTCAAAACAACCTTTGGTGACATTAAATGCAACGGTGGTAACATTAAGAGTGCAACGGGAATTCCACTGTTAAATGCAGAGGAGAGAGCAGATAGGTGGAAAGAATACATTGGAAGCCTCTATGAGGATGAAGATTTGTCTGATGTGATAGAGGAAGAAACAGGAGTCGCTTTAGAAGAGATAGGGGATCCCGTATTAGAATCGGAATTTAAAAGAGCTTTGGAGGACTTACGGTCAAATAAGGCAGAAGGGATAGATAACATTCCAACAGAATTTGTAAAATCATTGGGGGAAGTGGAAACAAAACGACTATTCACGTTGGTGTGTAGAATATATGAGTCTGGCGACATACCATCTGACTTTCGGAAAAGCATCATCCACACAATTCCGAAGACGGCAAGAGCTGACAAGTGCGAGAATTATCGCACAATCAGCTTAACAGCTCATGCATCGAAGCTGCTTACAAGAATAATATACAGAAGAATGGAAAAGAAAATTGAGAATGCGCTAGGTGACGATCAGTTTGGCTTTAGGAAAAGTAAAGGGACGACAGAGGCAATTCTGCCGTTACGGCTAATAATGAAAGCAAGGCTAAAGAAAAATCAAGACACTTTCATAGGATTTGTCGACCTGGAAAAAGCGTTCGACAATATAAATGGTGCAAGCTGTTCGAAATTCTGAAAAAAATAGGGGTAAGCTATAGGGAGAGACGGGTCCTATACAATATGTACAACAACCAAGAGGGTATAATAAGAGTGGACGATCAAGAACGAAGTGCTCGTATTAAGAAGGGTGTAAGACAAGGCTGTAGCCTTTCGCCCCTACTCTTCAATCTGTACATCGAGGAAGCAATGATGGAAATAAAAGAAAGGCTCAGGAGTGGAATTAAAATACAAGGTGAAAGGATATCAATGATACGATTCGCTGATGACATTGCTATCCTGAGTGAAAGTGAAGAAGAATTAAATGATCTGCTGAACGGAATGTACAGTCTAATGAGTACACAGTATTGTTTGAGAGTAAATCGGAGATAGACGAAGGTAATGAGCAGTAGTAGAAATGAGAACAGCAAGAAACTTAACATCAGGATTGATGGTCACGAAGTCAATGAAGTTAAGGAATTCTGCTACCTAGGCAGTAAAATAACCAATGACGGAAGGAGCAAGGAGGACCTCAAAAGCAGACTCACTATGGCTAAAAAGGCATTTCTCGCAAAGAGAAGTCTACTAATATCAAATACCGGCCTTAATTTGAGGAAGAAATTTCTGAGGATGTACGTCTGGAGTACAGCATTGTATGGAAGTGAAACATGGACTGTGGGAAAACCGGAACAGATGAGAATCGAAGCATTTGAGATGCGGTGCTATAGACGAATGTTGAAAATTAGGTGGGCTGATAAGGTAAGGAATGAGGAGATTCTACGCAGAATCGGAGAGGAAAGGAATATGTGGAAAACACTGATAAGGAGAAGGGACAGGATGATAGGACATCTGCTAAGACATGAGGGAATTATTTCCACGGTACTAGAGGGAGCTGTAGAGGGCAAAAACTGTAGAGGAAGACAGAGATTGGAATACGTCAAGCAAATAATTGAGGACGTAGGTTGCAAGTGCTACTCTGAGATGAAGAGGTTAGCAAAGGAAAGGAATTCGTGGCGGGCCACATCAAACCAGTCAGTAGACTGATGACAAAAAAAAAAAAAAACTGTTTGTGTTAGATAATTACAAATAAAGGAAATTTTGTTCAATATTTTCGCCAAAGTGAAATATGTCATATAAAATACTTATGTGGATTTAATTACTAGGTAGCTGAAGTGAAATGGCATTCCTTTGATGCAAAAATAACTAGAACAATTTTCTACAAACAGTGGAATTAATTTAATATTTTGTATTATAACTCGATACGCATGAATGCAGTAAAAATTTCGAAAATTCTGTGACTCAGAAGCTCTGTGTAATTAGATCGGCTTGTTTCTACATTCATATTACTGTCTAGAAGCAGATTATTTCTTGATTGCCTCATTAATTTCAATTAAAAGTGTAATCCTCAAGAAGCATTTTTCAATATTATTTGAGTGACTTGGAAACAATAATTAGTTTTACAGTAAAAATTGAATTGTGCCGTACCGAGTCTTCACTATATTTCTAAGATTACAAAGGTGCATACAGGATGGTAATAATTAAACCTTCGGAATTAGAGAGGGTCCAAAAAAAAACTTTTGATCGCTGGATAATGAAACTTGGTGGCAACATTTTCAAGGACATGCAGAAGAGAAATAACAAATAAACCATTCAAAAAAAACATATTAATTTACTCATGAGGGGGAAACATTTGTAAATTGCGTACCATGTTTCGTTTAAGGTTAGAAATGTGACGATCATCTGCATTTACTCCTCTCCTGGCCGGAACATCTCACATGGGATGCTGGCTATCTACCTAGTTATAGTCATCTTCAAACACCCATGTGCGTTAGTTTCCTGTTGATAAATTCTGTCCTTCAGGTAATCTCACGGACAGACAGGATACGGTTTCAAATGCAGTGAACTCGATGGTCGTGCAGTTTGGAACGATCTGCCAATGATTCGGTTTCCTCCAGATGTGTTGTGGAGCTACCGAGTGACCTCACGAGCAACGTCAGGTGGAGCTCTGTCATGCTTCAAAGTAGTTAAGTTCAAAGCACCGTTGTCCCGAAGTGCAGGGTACACATTTTTACGAAGTACATTACAGTAACGTGTGACATTCACGCTGCGTGTCCTTCGTCCATGGAATCCACGTTTCTCCAACGTCGCCGTACAAGTACCATCGCCTAGCCGCAAGTGATTACATTAACGCTGCTAACAACGCATATCCCGCAGCACACAGCCTGAATATCATTCCTATGAACTTAGGTGCTCATATAGTAATAATTTTCTCTCTACACTGTCACAATTAGGGAAAGTATAATTATTACCACGCTGTAGTTCCAACGATACTTGTAACGCCACCTTAAGATACCCTCACCAACGATTGACACCTGCGCGCTCTCGGTGGCTCTGACATCGCTGGTCTCCAAGAGTTTACATGTGCGAAGGCGCTACACGCCAACGACCAGTACAGTTCGGTGTCGCCGATAATGTTCTGCAGACTGTACGCGGAAGTGGACCAAGAGAGTGAGAGAGAGAGAGAGAGAGAGAGAGAGACATAGCCGCTTTCCGATGATGAAATTTCGCCTGCGACCGTGACTTCAGAGAAAAAACTGAGGAAGGAACAGTCCGTGTTGAATTTTGAAAATTGAAAGAAGTCATTAACTATTTCGTGTGAGCAGACAAAATGACTTAAATTCCATGACGTGTAAATTTACGTAATGAACTAATCTAAATGCAGGGCCGGATCTAGAGTATTTTTCCACACAATCGACTTATCATTTGGCGCCTCCGCGCCCAGCCATCTTTCGCCTCGTACTCTTTCACCCATGTCGGTTTTCGTTTCTAATTGTGATAGATGCTGAACGCAAATCTTGCAACTGGACGCCCCTGGAAACCCTGTCAGTTTCCTGCTCCTAGTGGTCGCTGCTATCTTCGATACTGCCTGTAGAGGTATCTTACAGCTGTGGCGCTGCTGGCGCCTCTCTCTGCTTGGGGCCCCAGTCAGCTGCTTTTGTCGGTTGTGTAAAAATTTCTACTGTATGGTATAGTGGACAAGTGGTCATCTGCTGGAGGCTGATGATAGAGTGGGCAAAGAAGGCAGCCAACCAGTTGATCACTCTATTGATGAACATGAGCAGACATGGCTCAGCCCATCTGAATCAGACAGACTGCTGGCGACAGGAGGTGATCCTCGGACCGCAGCACACTCTTACAGGTGTGCCGACAGGTGTTTCCCGTGGACGGTAGTGGTGGCACTGCTAGCACAGCTGCTGGCAGCTTGTGGCTGATAGCTGCAGGGTAGTGGTACATCAGCTGGGTGGCGTCCCTGTGGCCGAGTTGGACACTCAGGCAGCGGTCTGATTTATTTTTGGAGCCCTAGAGAGGCGGCGTCATAGATGCGGCGACTACTGGCACAGGCTCTGCGTCACTAGATGGGCAGGTAGAACAACTTTCTGACAGACTGGTTCTGCTGGTTTAAAACCCTTGTCCACGTGCTAACAGCTGCGGAAGGCCCCATGTACCGCCATGTCGAAATGTCTGGAGCTGGATCAATGGCCTGGTGTGGTGTAATAGGCAGGTCGGTCGCTCAAGCAACGGCCGTCTACATGACATCTCCTCACGCGGAAGCGCGGTTGTGTAAGCCGCGTCTACTGATGCTTCGGAGCTCGCAGGGTATTGGCTGGTACCTACTGCAAGGTTTTGGTTGCAGGGCTGCCTTTCCAGCTGTCGGTGTTTGAGCCGCTACATTCCATCCATCCTTACAGTAATCTTGTGATCCGGATTCCTGTTTAGGTGGTCTGATGGTAAAAGCGACACTTCCACGTGTATGCTTGTTTCTTTGTTGCTTGAACAAGACTTTGGTACGTCAGTCTTCTCGTTTTATTTTGTACTAGATACACTATCTGACTCCTACGATGCTTTAGCAATGAATTTCTGCCCTGCTCATTCCTTTCTCCCCATCTTTTCTTCATTCACAATTTATTACATTTCACTATGGTTGAGTGACTTCTTAAAATTGGTACAGGCAAGACAACTGTTGGCTGACATGTGGACGGGAGGTCAAGACGCGATTTGAGTAACGCTATATCTGATATGGCAGTACACGATACTTATTACCCTCATAATTACACAGACGGCTGATTTAGTAGTGATTACCGATATGAATCGATGCATCGTAGATTCTAACATTTTCTTAAGTGATGGAATAGATGTTCCAGCGTTACACGACCATTCTGTGCTGCTTTCAGCTGGTCCAGGTTAGCCAGAAGAGTTGAGTTTAATATACCTTTGAGGAAAGTCAGATTTTCCATGTGCAGGATTCGGAAAGGTAGTGCAGGAAGCTAAATTAACGAGGAACTGGTGTTTTGAGGTTGTGGGGCGGTGGATGAGAGTCAAACATTCGTTACTTCGATTTGACATCATGAAGAAACCCTTAACTTGTCGCTGCATGCTTTTCATTTACATCGCCGCCTACAACAGCCAGAAACCTGTTTTTGCGGTCAGAAAGAAACCGATGGAGAACACACTGACCATGATTTCCAGTCTGCAAGTCCACATTACTCTTTGTGCTCACTGAAAGAAAATGTTGTTACTTGGTATTGACTCATGTGAATCTGGAACTATGCCTACAAATAAAAGTTTTCATTTTTAACTCATTGATAAACTGCATAAAAGTTCATATGCACAAAATATAGCTCTTAGTATTATAACTATTGTCCCTGTCGGAAAAAGCGCTAATAACAATTCAGGGGCGATTCCCTCGGGAAGATCCAAGAAAAATGGTCTATTGCTCTGACCCCTAATTACCAAAAGTTTATTGCTGGCCTTAAAAGTGGAAACTAATCTCACTACTTGCCATACGCTTTTGTCAACGTTGCAGGCTTACGTGATATCTGGGCGATACAAGACAGTGTACCGTCCTCGTGAGTTCAATTCCTACTTTCACCGAAAACGCGTTCAAGTCTGTCCAGCTCTGGCTTCATCCAAGGCACAACGCACGCTGGCATTTGAATGACGCAAACAGTTTGATATCTCAGTGCGATATGGGTCCTTCCACTGCCTCTCTGGCTGTATGTATGTAGGGACGCAGCGTAATACCAAGCATAACATCTGCTATAAACCGCCCTGGCCAGAGGTAGCAGTATGTTATTGGCTCCTTTTTCGGACACGTATTGATTAACAGCTTTTTCGTTTAACAATTTACCATTTCATTAATTTTTATATAAATAGATTAAAGTTTACCTTAGCTACTGAAAAACATTTAGTTACACTGTATTTAAAATTGACTGGTTAGGACTTTTAGAGCGGTACAGACAGTAGCACATGACCTCTGAGGTGCCCCTTAAAGATTCCTTGTAACCACTGTTATGGACAACAGAGGAGCTGCACTTTAAGATTCCTTCTGACCATTGTTATGGACAATAGAGTTTTGAAACTTCTTACAACTGTATTATTAGATGAATGTAATCGAGTTCTGTAACTATAGCATTCTATTACATACACATATACTATTATTTTTGGGGAAAATATACAATTCAACAAAATTATGTGTTACAAATTAATGATACTAGTGTAGCAGACGTCTTTTAAATGAAACTGATTTGAGATAAATTTCCGTTAATTCTGCACGGAAAAAAACCATATAAAACATAACATAGTGGATTTTTACAACACATGTGCTGAAAATAACATAGGAACATGAAATAAAATTTTCGATTATTACAATATCAGTTTTGTGATTCACAGTTATCAGTATTCACCTGAAAGATAAACACACAAAAACATTTTGCTCTCTTATAGTTTTCTGGTACTCATTCATTTCACAACTGTAGGGACTATTGTGTGTGTCCTTATGACCCACTTTCACTAAAATACTTGAGGTAGGTGATGGGAAGTCACTGTCGTTGGTGTCCTTCTCGAAAAGGTAAAGGTGAGGAGTCACTGCGATTGGTCTTCTTCCCACTTCCATTTCCATGCTGCTTGTAGGCTGCCTTTCGTGGGGCCTTAGTATGCTTGAGAAGTGCTTCATTGCCTAGGCTTCTTTTCTCAATTTGCATCTAATGGAGGACAAAAAATATTCTGCATTCTATTTTCCTTCTATAACTTAAGCAATTAATTGAGAAAATATCAAAAATCATATTTTATTTATAATATTTTTTACTTGAGGATTTATTATTAACTTTCTCAAAATGCTTATACGCAGTACGCTGCATCATGAAATCGTGAGGTTACTCTTGCTCACTTTTAGTAGTTACTTCACTATTAAGCTTGAATCATCAACTTTGCAGGAGTATGTTGTTTTCTTTACTTCATTACGTAAGATGCTGCTTAACTTTTAATCTCGAGTAACCTTTGTATGCTCTGTCTCCATATGGCTCAATTATCGTATGGATTAGCATGCTAAAGAAGTTATTTATTCAACAGAAGTCACTTTGCTTCATTATATGAACAATTAAAAAGCCGTTTTTATTACCTGGATTTCTTTAACACACTGTATTGTTGTCTGTATCGTTGTCTGTAAGCGTCAATATTTATCTGTTGATTGACCATCTGCCCTAGATTTTGTTTTCGTCCGACTACTGACCTCATTATTCACAGTAGTTTTTGGGTGTGATCCTCACACCGCTTACACACATCTCCGTCAGTTAATAGCAAAATATTTCGGCTTTCCTCTGTTGCACCATATTATTACTCTCTCTTACTTACAGACAACCTTACTACCATCATGAAAATTATTAATTTATACAGACTTGCTTCTTTCAAATTGTAGGAAGTTCCAGCTCGAATCACTTTTCTTAAGCCAATGTTTCATTACTTTGTTGTTACTAATACTTTATGTGAATCTTATTTATTGTTCCTTTACTTTAGCCATCACTTTTCTGTCACTGGTGATTATAAGTCACCCACTGTTATTTTGATGTTTAGAATTTACTACTGCAAACTACCTCTCACAATATCTTACAAGTCATCACAGGGGCATATCCAACTCAGGAATTATTCTTACATACTAGGAAGATATCACAAAGTTCAAATGGTTCAATTGGCTCTGAGCACTATGGAACTTATCTTCTGAGATCATGAGTCTCCTATAACTTAGAACTGCTTAAACCTAACTAACCTAAGGACATCACCCACATCCATGCCCGAGGCGGGATTCGAACCTGCGACCGTAGCGGTCGCGCAGTTCCAGACTGAAGCGTCTAGAACCGCTCGGCCACACTGGCCGGCTATCACAAAGTAATAGCATATGTAGGTACTACATGAAGGCATATATTCCTTACTTACTGTGGACAGAACAGATGAAGAGAATGAAAATCGAATGGAAAATAAAGTTATTTTTTGTTTGTTCATTTTAGCCATTAATTTCCTATTACTGATGCTCGTGGGTTATCCCTTGTGAATGCAACAGATAGAAGTTAGTATTGCCAAATACCTCTCACAGTCTCTTGTAAGTCATCATTTTTGGAAAACATTCTTAGTTACCAGGAAGATTTTTTGGGTATTACAAGAGGCTTACCTATTAATCTGAATAGTTCCTGATATACATGCATAAACTTCTTTCTTTCCATTGAAATTTTCTTAGATTTTCCTTTTGTTTTGGTTAACACTAGTTCACCAACGTTAAAACTAGTGGGGGCAGATTTTGCGTCATTCCATCCTTCTGTAACTTCCTGCAAGGATCCATTCTTCCCCATTACTCTAATAGGCAGTTCCCATGCTTCACTATTTCTACCCACATAGTTTCCTATGAAAGGAGCTGTGGTCACTCCAACACCTGGTAAAGTTAGCACTAAGTGGCGCTGTCTAAGTCAGTCTTTCCTTGATATTTAGTTAAAAGGTCTGTGCGAATCAGCATTTCGCAAACCATTAAGCGATTGATGAAGAAAGATCTATTATTGTTTTAATATACCAGCTGATATCAAAGTTTTGTGCTGTACTAGCATAGAAACTTATCCAGTATCGCCAATTATTCTTAAAGAACATATTTTTATGACAGTTAAATGTTTCTTATTTGGAAGAATGCTTGCAACAAAGTTCTTGTTTCACTGCCGCTATCAATACGACAGTGCTGTGTTATTCCTTTGATGTTAGTCCTTGTTGTGGGGTGAGTTATTCTAGTTTTAGCAGGATTCTCACCGAAGACTTCTAATAAATCTTTTTCAATCTGTCACCAACTAAAGTAATTTTGTATATTTGCAAGTACATTTACTCTTAGATTCAAGGGGTCAACAACCTCTACATCTGCAGCAGCCTTTTCCAACCTGTCCACCAATTTAAATCAAAGCTCTTGAAGACTTCTTCTTCTTTCGTTTGCTGCACTTCACCTAAAATATTCTCTAGCTCTGAGCAACTTCATTCCTGTGCAGCATTGCTATCTATAATAATGTCATCTGCTTTTACAGTTTGCGGCATGTCAATACAGCTAATAAGTTTCCTGACATCGTTATTATTCCTACCCCATTCATCTAAAGCCTCTGTCTCCTCAAAACCTTACAAAATCGCCTGTACTTCCTCCACTGAAACCCGTGCCTTCAGATTGCCATCAATGTTAAAGATGTAAGCCTCTGAGTCTAATATGTAGGGGTTTTAGTTATTCATAATTACACCGATTGTAACCAAAATATTGCTTTCATCAAGTTGAGACCTATTTCCTTTAATTGTGACATATATTAATGTATTCTGCTCTTTTATTATTCAGAGCCACTTTTTTTCTTAAGGCCGTGTATTTTGTCTAACATATTAATTTCATCATTCTGTGACTTCACAATGCTAACATTAATATACTTAAACATACACAGACGAAGTTTGAACAAGTTATTTAAATTTTTATTTTCACTCTTGGATTGTGGTGCATCCCTTTGTATGTTAGGTACAGCCACGTTCTGAAGATGTTTCGTTGGTATTAGTGAACTGGGGTAAGCCCCAACACACTCTCTCGTATCTGTAACTCTTACTACGATTCAGCGCTTATTTCACCTTACCGCCCTTTAATATATTTGTGAAAAACATACGTTCCAACGAAATTATGTCTTACAAATAAGTAATATTATTATAGCACTCATATTTTAAATGAAATTTATTTGACATAAATTTTCGTTAATACTACTCCCATATGATATAACTCATGTACATGAAATAACATAGGAAGATGAAATAAAATTTTCGATTAATTCAAAATTAATTTTGTGATTCACAGTTATCGGTATTTACTTGAAAGAGAAGCACACAAAAAGATTTCGATCTCTTATAGTTTTTCAGTACACACTCATTTCACAACTGTAGGGGCTGTGGTGTGTGTCCTTATGAACCAATTTCATTTAAACAATTTAGGAAGGGGATGGAAAATCACAGTGGTTGGTGTCCTCCTCGACACTCTGTTACAAAAAGGTAAAGGAGAGAAGTCATTATGGTTGGTCTCCTTCTCACTTTCATTGCCATGCCGGTTGTAGGCTGCCTTTTGTGGGGCCTCTGTACCCTTGAGGAACAGTCAGTATAGCCTAGGCTTCTGTTCTCAACTTAAATCTAATGGAGGGCAAAACACATTGTATATTCTGTTTTTCTTCCATAATTTAAGTAATTAATTAAGAAAATGTCAAAAAATATATTCTTTTCAAAACTTTTTATTTGAACAACTATTACTAACTTTTTCAATGTAATTATTAGCAATACGCTGCTTCATAAAATCGTGATGCTACTCTAGCTCACTTTTACTAGTTACTTCATTCTTGAGCTTAAATCACAAACCTTGCAGGAGCCTGTTTTTCTTCTTTACTTCATTACCTTAGATGTTCCTTTACATATAATCTCGAGGAAATTTAGTATGTTAAAGAAGTTATTTGTTCACAGCAATTACTTTGCTGTTTTTATCATAACATGCCAATACTCTTCAACCTGCATTTCTAAAAACATTCGTTTGTCTGTATTGTTGTCTGTATGTGTCAATATTTATCTGTTGATTGGCCATCTGCCTTACCTAAGATTACGCGTTTCTCAACCCTTTTTACAAGATGTGAGGGAATTACACATCAGTTTTCCACTATTTTACCTTCTACATCAGCATACTGACTTCATTACTCCTATATCTCCCTATTGTCATTTGTTCATATATTTTAATTTCCACATATGTCGGCGCTTATTTCTCCCTTTTATTTTCATCAGCCTACTGACGTCATTATTTACAGTATTTTTTGGGTGTGGTCCTCACACCATTTACAGACACCTCCTTTAAATAAAAGCAAAGCGCTTTGGCTTGCCTGTGTTGGCTCCATTTTATTGCTCTCTCTCTCTCTCTCTTACTTAAAGACAACCTAACTTCCATCACGAAAATTATTCATTTATACAGAGTTTTTTCTTTCAGATTGTAGGAAGTTCCATCTCCAATTACTTTTCTTGAACAAAAGTTTCAGTATTTTGTTGTTACTAATATTCATTCTGAATCTTACTTATTATTAGTTTACTTTAGCCACTACTTTTATGTCACTGGTGATCATAAGTTACCCACTGTTATTTTAACACCTAGAATTTACTATTGCAAACAACCTTTCAAATCTCTTTCAAGTCGTCATGGGGTCATAGCAATCATTCTTACTTACTAGGAAGCTATTACCAACTAATAGCATATGACTACATGAAGACATATATTCCTTACTTACTGTAGACAGAACAGAAGAAAAGAATGAAACTTGAAAGGGAAATACAATTTCCTCATACTGGGATTGGAGAGCCTACCAAATAGTGAGTGTATCTGCCAAAGAGTGCAGACTCCCTATAGAATATAATAGTTTGTGACCTCATCCCTCCTTCCTACTTTTATCAATTGTCCACATTAAGCAGAATCCTATGTAACGAAAATCCTATGTAACGGTCTGAGAGGTGGGAATATTACAGTAAACTTTCTAGTTTACTTAGCTTGTCATTTGAGTTGGCTCCTGACCTTCTTATTTGGGGACTGATTCTTGAAGATTTAAATGTCACATCAGATCCTCACAGTTAGTTTGAATTAATTAATAAATTAGAAGATTGTTTTTGCAGCATTGTTTTACACAAATACATTTTCTCACATTTTCGTATATCATAGAGTATTTTCATTTTTCACAGTAACGAGGCCGAAATTACATTGTTCGCACAAAAATACAAAAGTACGTCCGATCACATCAGAGGCATACTTACGCCTCTCACAGTCAGCCCAATTAACAATATTCCAAACGGTTTATAATTTTTCCTGACAAATGAATTTCTACAAGCTTTCAGTACATTATTAATTTCAATTATTATTTCATAAAAGAATCCAGAAATAAAGATTTACAGAATTGTTTAATTAGTAATATAAATGTCAAAGGTGCCAATAACTCTACATTCAAAAATAGTACTTATTGATTATTACATCGAAACTAAAACATTTTATAAAGTAATTCATATTCATAAATTTTAGCTTGAAATATAACATACTATGCATAAAATTATATGAAAAGTTTGAGAAATGCCACTGACATAATACTGATCTGTCCGAATTTCGAAAAATAATACGGGTATGCTTTGTAGCTTCTTTGATTCATAATCAAAACGTGTTCGGTCCCGGGTTCAAATCAAGCAGCTGCTTAAATTTTGATTAATAATCAGTACTGGCGGCTGAAGACTTCCTGCATAAGAAGTCACCCTCATTCTGCAATCGGCCTTGTCAAAGAGGGCGTAGGAGCGGACAGAGGTTCAGGGCACTCTCTTGTCCTAGGGATGGGGAAACTGCCCCTAAGGGCGGAAGAATCAGCAATGATCAACGGCATGAGGATGCAGAAGACAATGGAAACAACTGCATTAAAGACACGTAACGTGTATCCACAAGACTTGTGGCCTGTAATTGAGGAAGTGTCATGATGATATCTCCATTGGCAAAAGATTCCGGAATAGTCCCCCATTCTGTTCTTCGGGAGGGGACTGCCAAGGGGGAGGTTACCATGAGAAAAAGATTGAACAATCAACGGAAGGACAACGTACTACGACTCGGGGTGTGGAATCAGGAGCTTGAACGTAGTAGGGAAACTAGAAAATCTGAAAAGGGAAATCCAAGGGCTCAATGTAGATATAGTAGGGATCAATGAAGTGAAGTGGAATGTCAGAAGCTTGAACGTGGTAGGTAAACTAGAAAATCTGAAAAGGGAAATGAAAAGGTTTAATATAGATATAGCAGGGGTCAGTGAAGTGAAGTGAAAAGAAGACAATGATTTCTCGTCAGATGAGTATAGGGAAATATCAACAGCAGCAGAAAATGGTGTAACAGGAACAGGATTCGTTATGAATAAGAAGGTAGGACAGAGAGTGTGCTTTTGTGAACAGTTCAGTGATACGGTTGTTCTGATCAGAATTGACAGCAAACCAACACTAACAACGATAGTTCAGGTATACATGCCGACGTCTCAAGAAGAAGATGAAGAGACAGAGAAAGCGTATGAGGGCATTGAAAGGGTAATAAAGTATGTAAAGGGATATGAAAATCTAATAGCCATGGGAGACTGGAATGCATTTGTAAGGGAAGGAGTAGAAGAAAAGGTTTCAGGAGAATATGGGCTTGGGATGGCTTGACAGATTCTGAATCCAGATACTGGATTGTAAGGCGTACCCAGGAGCAGATATAGACTCGGATCACAATATAGTGATGATGGAGAGTAGGCTGAAGTTTAAGACAATAGTGTGGAAGAATCAATACACAAAGAAGTTGGATACGAAAGTACCAAGGAATGACGAGATACGCTTGAAGTTATCTAAGGCTATAGATACAGCAATAAGGAATAGATCAGTAGGCAGTACAGGTGAAGTGGAATGGATATCTCTAAAAAGGGCCATCACAGAAGTTGGAAAGGAAAACATAGGTACAAGGAAGGTAACTGTGAAGAAATCGTGGGTAACAGAAGCGATACTTCAGTTGATTGATGAAAGGAGGAAATACATAAATTTCCCGGGAAATACAGGTATACAGAAACACAAGTCGCTGAGGAATGAAATAAATAGGAAGAGCAGGGAAGCTAAGACGAAATGGCTGCAGGTAAAATGTGAAGAATTCGAAAAAGAAATTATTGTCGGAAGGACGGACACAGCATACAGGACAGTCAGTACAACCTTTCGTGGCATTAAAAGCAAGGGTGTTAACATTAACAGTACAGCGGGAATTCCACAGTTAAACGCAGAGGAGAGAGAGGACAGATGGAAAGAATACATTGAAAGTCTGTATGAGGGGGAAGATTTGTCTGATGTGATAAAAGAAGAAACAGGAGTCGATTTAGAAGATGTAGGGGACCCAGTATTAGAATCAGAATTTAAAAGAGCTTTGGAATACTTAAGATCGAATAAGGCAAAAGGGATAGATAACATTCCATCAGAATTTCTAAAATCATTGGTAGAAGTGACAAAAAAACAGCTCTTTACGTTGGTGTGTAGAATGTATGAGTCTGGCGACATGCCATCTGACTTTCGGAAAAGCATCATCCACACAATTCCGAAGACGGCAAGAGCTGACCAGTGCGAGAATTATCGCACAGTCAGCTTAACAGCTCCTACATCCAAGTTGCCTACAAGAATAATATACAGAAGAATGGAAAAGAAAATTGACATCCTCAATCCTAGATGACGATCGGTTTGGCTTTAGGAAAAGTAAAGTCACGGGAGAGGCAATTTTGACGTTGCGGTTAATAATGGAAGCAAGGATTTGTCGACGTGGAAAACGCATTTAACAATGTAAAATGGTACAAGATGTTCGAAATTCTGAAAAATTAGGGGTAAGCTATAGGGAGAGACGGATCATATACAATATGTACAACGGCCAAGAGGGAATAATAAGAGTTGACGGCCATGAACTAAGTATTCGTATTAAAACGGGTATAAGAAAAGGATGTAGCCTTCCGCCCCTACTGTTCAGACTGTACATAGAGGAAGCAATGATGGAAATAAATGAAAGATTCAGGAGTGGGATTAAAATTTGTGGTGAAAGAATATCAGTGATACGATTTGTCGATGACATTGCTATCCTGAGTGAAAGTGAAGAGGAATTACTTGATCTGTTGAACGGAATGAACTATCTGATGAGTACACAGTATAGACTGAGAGAAAATCGAAGAGAGACGAAGGTAATGAGAAGTAGTAGAGATAAGAACATACAGAAGCTTAACATCAGGATTGATGGTCACGAAGTAGATGAAGTTAAGGAATTCCGCTACCTAGGCAGTAAAATAACCAATGACGGACGGAGCAAGGAGGACATCAAAAGTCGACTAGCTATGGCAAAAAAGGCATTCCTGGACATGAGAAGTCTGCTACACTACTGGCCATTAAAACTGGTTCACCAAAAAGAAACGCAGATGATAAACGGGTAATCATTGGACAAATTCACTACTGGCCATTAAACTTGCTACACCACGAGGATGACGTGCCACATACGCGAAATTTAACCGACAGGAAGAAGATATTGTGATATGCAAATGATTAGCTTTTCAGAGCATTCACACAAGGTTGACGCCGGTGGCGACACCTACAACGTGCTGACATGAGGAAAGTTTCCAACCGATTTCTCATACACAAATAGCAGTTGACCAGTGTTGCCTGGTGGAACGTTGTTGTGATGCCCCGTGTAAGGAGGAGAAATGAGTACCATCACGTTTCCGACTTTGATAAAGGTCGGATTGTACCCTATCGCGACTGCGGTTAATCGTATCGCGACATTGCTGCTCGCGTTGGTCGAGATCCAATGACTGTTAGCAGAGTATGGAATCGTTGGGTTCAGGACGGTAATACGGAACGCCATGCTGGATCCCAACGGCCTGGTATCACTAGCAGTGGAGATGACAGACATCTTATCCGCATGGCTGTAACGGATCGTCAACCTTGTGTGAATGCTCTGAAAAGCTAATCATTTGCATATCACAGCATCTTCTTCTGTCGTTTAAATTTCGCGTCTGTAGCACGCAACTTCATGGTGTAGCAATTTTAATGGTCGGTAATATAATATCAAATATCGGCCTTAATTTGAGGAAGAAATTTCGGAAAATTTATGTCTGGAGTACAGCAATGTATGGTAGTGAAACATGAACTGTGGGAAAACCGAAACAGAATAGAATCTAATTATTTGAGATGTGGTGATACAAACAAATGTTATAAATTAGGTGGACTGCTAAAGTAATGAATGAGAAGGTTCATCGCAGAATCGGGGAGGAAAGGAGTATGAGGAAAGTACTGACAAGGAGAAGGGACAGTATGTTAGGACATTTGTTAAGACAAGAGGGAATGACTTCCATGGTACTAGAGGGTGCTGTAGAGGGTAAAAACTGTAGAGGAAGACAGAGATTGGAATACATCCAGCAAATAATTGAGGACGAAAGTTGCAAGTTCTACTCTGAGATGAAGAGGTTAGCACAGGAGAGGAATTCGTGGTGTGCCGTTAGAGGAGAATGTTCCGATACAAATTACTATCAGTTTCGCTTTCGCGTATTACATGAGGCTTACCCATTATTCTGAATGGTCCTTGATAAAAATGCATAAAATTCTTTGTTGCTGTTGAAATTTTCTTGGATTTTTGTTTTGTTTTTGCTAATACTAGTTCACCAATGTTGAAACTAGTTGGGGCAGATGCCATCTTTCAGTAACTTTCTACAAGTATCTCTTAGTCCCCATTATTCTAATAGGCAGTTCCCATGCTTCATTACTTCTACGCACATAATTTCCAATGAAAGGCTCTGTGGTCACTCAAGAATCTACTAAAGTTAGCATTAAGTTGCGCTGTTCGCATCAACCATTCCTTGATATTTAGTTAATAGGTCTGTGCCACCAATCAGCATTTGGACAACTTGAACGCAACTAAACACGAATGATCTTTTACTATGTTGCCTATACCAGTTGATTTCAAAGCTTCGTGCTGCACTGTTCTAGAATCTTGTCCAGTATCACCTATTGTTCTTAAACCACTTATTTTAATGAGAATTAACTCTTTTTTATTTGGAATAGTATCAAAGAATGCTTTGGACAAAGCGCTTGCTTCGCTGCCTCTATCAGTAAGAAAACGCACTGTTACTCCTCAGATGTTAGTTTTTATAATAGGGTGAGTTATTGTAGTTTTTACAGGTTTCACATCGAAGTCTTCTAATAAATCTTTTTTAATCTGTCTCTAGCTAAAGTAATTTTATTTAGTTGCAAGTTCATTTATATTTAGATTCAAGGGGACATCAACCTCTACATCTGCAGCTGGCTTTTCCAATGTGTCGACAAATTTTAAATCAAAGCACTTGAAGACTTCTTCGTCTTTCGTTTGCTGTACGTCACCTAAACTATTCTCTTGCTTTGAGCAACTGCATTCCTGCGCAACATTGCTGTCTATGATAGTGTGATCTGTTTTTACAGTTTGTGGTAAGTCAAAACACCTAATAAGTTTTATGACATCCCTATTATTCCTACCCGCTTCATCTAAAATCTCCTTCTCCTGAAAACCTTAAAAAAACTAACTGCACTTCCTCCACCGAAACTTCAGCCTTCAGATTGCCATCATTGGTGTAGATGTAAGCCTTTACTTATCTTTTTCCTCATCTGATTCAAACCATTTAACTGGTACATCTCTACTATCTGTAGTATTTTTTTTCCTTCTTGCTCCTTTTTTCCAGTGAATCAAAAATGCTGTCAACGGCATAATGAGAGTGGTATTTTTCTATTTCATCATCCCTGTTATCGGTCTGGTGCGCTGAGTGACTGTGATTTGTATCGTTGTTGCTGGTAGTGTTGACTGTTTCCGCCTGTTGAGCACCGTTTCCCTCATAGACGGGAGTTAGTTTCCCACCGTAGCCTTTTGAGTTCAGTCGATTCAGAATCAAATCACGTAGTATCTGCTCTCGGTCTTGTCTCAATAGTACATTATATTTCTGCCTTCTTCATAACAATTATTATGAAAGCACGGTGGCTGTCTATCTCCTCTTGCTCTACCATGGCTTTGAGCATGACAATTAGGTCGTGTATTCTGAACTTCCATACCTCTAACGTTCACATTCTCACTCTCATTATTTCGCTTGTTTATACGACAGTTAGAGGAGCCATTATTATTCTGAACCAGCACCTCCAGCAGCTATTCTTTCCACTCGCTCCAGATATTCGATGAACGCACTCACGTTCTGTCTATTACCAAGGCAGCTTATCCTCTAGTTCTATGATCATCATTTCTGGTTCAATCTTTTCTGTCAGAAATTATAGCTAATCCACAACCAGGAGTAATCCTTTTACAGCTTGAAAGTTCTCTCTAAACACCGTTTTGTTTGTTGCGTGAACAGTACTCACTAATAAACGCATTTTTAATTTCAGAAAGAGTTTTGCGTCTAATTACTAAGTCAGCTGACTATCGCAAAGCACCTCCTGACAAATAACGTTTTATGACAGACATTTTCTCACGTTGGTAAAACATCCTCAAAATCATTCCAGAACTGTCAACCAAAACGTACAAATTGACAACATCCGATAAAAGCTGTGCCAGCTGAAGCGCCGTGCTGTACAGTAGTATTACAAAAGCTACCATAAGTTACTACATTTTCTATGTCAGCAACACTAGTATTTAGTTCGTCTACTAGCAGTTCTACTGCCTGGACTTTTTATCAAAATCCTCACATAATATTACACAGTCATATCCTCTTGAGAAGCATTTACGCGATTAGTTACTGCCTCAAACCGATTACAGCAATGTTTGGATTCATTGCCTATTCTTTTTCTGAGAACCTCCCTTCCACGAGAATATCTGCGTCCTTCAAATCTTTACGAACTTCACCAATTTCGGTTTTGAAAATACTATGCACTGTAGATAGTTGTTGCCCTGTTTTGACTTGCAGTTCTTGGTGGGTAGAATAAATTTTATAGATCAAGTTGTTGAGTTTTGAGTTAATTTAATTCCTTAATTCTTTATTACTAGATGAATCTTACCATTTAACTACCTACTACTATATACCATCTTATAGTTGAGTAACTGCTTCCAGTTTGGTGCCTCTACATTGCCACTTGGCATTTCAACCGTTTTTAAAGGAGTTTCAGGCATTACATGACTTGGCTAAATTTCAGAAATATTGAACTCAGTTTCATCATATGGTAACATCATTAATTCCACTTTTCCTTTTTCGATTTCAACCTCAATTACATCATCATTAGAAATTGGTCCTAACTTCGTAATAATATTGAAATATACCTCCGATTCTACTTTTGATAAACCACCTACGGATTTTGGATGTATTACTTATACAGAAACAACCTCCTTAATTTCATTTTCTAATTCTGAGGATTCATCGATAGATACTGGTTCCACCTCACATTTTTCATCATACTTTCCGGTAGATTACATTTTAATAGCCTCTTAGAAGCAATTAACAAGTACTTTAAATACTATTGACTTAATTACTTGTCCTGGACGAGCGATGCCGGTGCCGTGTACCAGAAGATGCGATGCAACACGCTGCGACGTAACGCAGGTAGCGACAGAAGTTATGGTGGTGGGTGTAGCCTACTGCAGTAGCTCGAAGGGGACAAAGGCACCGCTGAGCGCGCGCAACAGCTTACAGGAAATTTGCAGATCCACGCAGCTCCGAGACGATGTGCCGTCTTTGTCTAACCTGAGCGCCCGCAATAGCTGTAACGCAGTGTCGTCTTCTTATCTCCTTACGTTACGTTCACGGCTACTGTGGCTAACATTCACGGGTTAGCTTCCACACTGTTCTCCTGCTGCTATAGGCTTATCTTACTTCCTTTGCCTGTTAGTTCCTACCGAGTTCTCCGTTTCGTACCGATCACTTTCACAGTTCAGTTTCTCAATGGATGCACCATAAATGGGGCGGCGAGTAATATTCAAATGGTCTTTACTTCGTTTTGTCATTATGGAAGGACCCTTAAACTGCCTCTGCGTGCTTTCCATCTAACTCGTCGTCAATAAGAGGCTGAAAACTATTTTTGCGGTCAGCCAAAAGACGATGGAGAAAACACTGACCATAATTTCCAGTCTGCAAGTCCACGTTACTCTTTGTGCTCACTGAAAGAAGATGTTCCCACGTGCGGTTTAGCCAGCGGGATGACGAACTGTGGCTATAAACAAAAGTTTTACTTTCCAACTGATCGATATACTCTGTAAAAGTTCACATGCACAGAATATAAGTCTTAGTGCTGTAACTACCATTCTTATCGGAAACAACACTACTTACAGTTCAGTGATGACCTCTATGGGAAGTTCCAAGTAAAATGGTCTATCGATCTGATTTCTAATCTCTAAAAGTTAATTGCTCGCCTTAAGAGTCGAAAATAATCTCGCCACTTGCCACGCGATTTTGTCAATGTTGCGGGCGGCACATAAACAGTTACTTACGTGAAATCCAAGCAGTCCAGGGCGGTGTACAGTCCTCGCATGCTTACTTGCTATTTTTACTGAAAGCGCATTCAAGTCCGCCCAGCTCTGGCGTCATCCGAGACACAACGCGCGTGGGCATTTGACCGACGCGGAGAGTTTGATATCTCGGTGCGACATGTGTCCTACTACTAGGTCTTTCGGTGTATTTATGCAGGGGCGCAGTGATCCACCAAACAGATCATCTGTCACCAACCGCCATAGGCGCAGGTATTGGTATGTAAATGGCACCCTTTCTCGGATACGTATTAATTGCTAGCTCTGTCGCTTAACAATTTACGATCTGTTAATTTTTATATAAATAGAGTTAAGCTTGTTTGAGTTATTGAAAAAGCTTTAGTTATACTGCATTGAAACTTGGCAGGCTAGAATTTTTAGAACATAACTGACAGTAGAGCATGGCCTCTGAATTGCCTCTTTAAAGATTTCTTGTAACCTTTTTTTATTTACAATAGAGACTTGAAACTTGGTACGGCAATATTATTTCATGAAAGTAATTGAGTGCTATAAATAGAACAGCCTTTTAAAAATGCAAATGATACTTAATCTACCATGGGTAATTACGTTTTCGTCCAAAATTTGGTTTTTAGTAAATAACTTGAAAACTGATAAAGGTAGCTTAGTGGTGACGTATATTTAAGGTTTTATATGCAACTGAGGCGACATACGTATTTTCAGCTTTCTGAGTCTGTTATTTAGCGGCTACAGTTTTTCGTAAAAAGGCCGATTTTAACTACATTATAGCTCTGATCAAGTTGAGACCTGTAACTTTTAATTGTGACATACATTTACGTTTTCTGATCAGTTCTTAACTTTCTTGTTTTATTATATAGTGTCCCTTTTTTCCTCGGATCGTTTAGTTTGACTAACACATTCATTTAAACATTCTGACACTTTAGAGTGTTAACATTAACATACTTAAGCATACACTGCCGAAGTTTGGAAAAGTTATTTTAACTTTTAATTTCACTCTTGAATCTTGGTGCAAACCTTTGTATTTTAAGTACAGGTGTGTTATGACAACGTGGCGCAGGTATTAGTGAACTGAGCTAAGCGCTGGCACACTCGCCGGCTTCTGTTCCTCTTACAGTGATACAGCGTTTGTTTCGCCTCAAGTTATGGTCCCGATAATGGTGGCATGTAAACGGAAAGCGGAACCTGAAATGTCGCATTGCGTACCGTTCATTAGCAGTCCCCACCTTTTAGCCATATGCGTTCAGCGCTGCCGAAATGTACTTTGTCTTAGTAGGTGGCAATAGCTGCAATCGGTTTTGGTACTGAGTGCAGCCAGTGTGTCCCTATCTTACGGAAAAAATCGGTTTCACTTGTAAAAATCTCCCTGTGAGATTTAATTACTGGGTTCTCGAAGAGAAACATAGTATATTCGCGTTACTCATGTACGGTGCGTAGTCGCTTTGCGGGGCGAATAGTGAATTGTCCAGCTCAGGAGTGCAGTAACTCCATAGTGGAGAGTAGTACCTTCTCAAATCTCTCATCATCTTAAGTGACTGAACTGACCTAGAAAATGTCCGTTATAAGGAATCTCCAACCTTGAAGTTACACCCCAAAGAGTGTCACACATATAGTCAGTCTTTCACAACCAACTTACAAAATACCTTCTTATCTACTTCTGTACTAACATTTAAAACACAGTAATTGATCTCAATCAGACACGCTACTGTTGCATTGATAGTACTCTATCCTACTACCTACAAGCAAATATTTCCTGTGAACCTTTCACACAGAAATAACACATCGTAAGTATAACCGTAGCACGTAATTGCTAATTACTTACAGACATTCAATTCGTGAAACCACCTTATGATCTTAAGATGGATGCATGTTGGAACAATCTCAGCTACACTCTGTGTCATTGGCTTATTTATATCTTTCTGGATTCTGCTTCCTTTACCCAGTCCTCTTCGTCCTTTGGAAGGAGCTGCCGATTGAGGCAGTGTTTCTGGATCACCATAAAAGTGGTCGATTTTGCTCATATGGACAGCAGTGATCTGGATAGGGAGTTTATCATTAACGGCGGATGTCGTTTAGACTACCCGATAGGATCTTTGGTACCGCGGAATCAACTTCTTAATTTTCCCTTCTGGAACCTGAGAGTTAAGTAGCACAATTTACTGCTTGATATGATGTTTGGGTAATTTTGTTTGTTTATTATGAGCGTTTTCCTGTGTTCCTAGTCTTCGAGTTCACTTTTTCAGCGTCATGTCATATCTCTTCTAGCCGTTTACTAATGTCCTGAAGAGACGATACATCCTCCCCTGGAGTACGTTGACATAATTCTAAGGGGGAAGGCATTTATCTTTCAAATCTACCTCGAAGGGTGAAAGACCCGCGTCTTCATGGAGTTTTGAATTATACAACCTCACGATATGTTGTCATAGCGTGTCCCGGTTGTTTCGGCTACTATTCACATAATGACTTAGTATTTTGCACAATGTCCTATGCTCTCTCTCTGTTGTTGACCGTTCTCTCGCGAGTGAAGGGTGCTTGTTCGCAACTTCTTAACGCGCAGTAGTCACATAGCTGTTTGAACAGTTCATGTTTCAAGTTCTTGACTTGGTCTGTTGTTATTGCTTCTGATGTGATGAATTTAAGTAGGAAACAGTTACCGAAAGTGTGATGCACTGTGTCTGCCTGTGGGTTTGGTGTGGAGATCATGGTCAAGTAAAACGGAAAGTGATCACTTATGTTTAGTACATATTAGTTTCCTGCTGGTGTTGAGCGAAAGGGCCAAGGAAGTCGAGGTCAGCTAATTAGGAACGTTTCTCTGGATCAGGATGTCTTGGCAATGATATTTGTTGGCGACTCAGTTCGGCTCTTTGAACGCAAGGGATTCAGTTTTTTACGAAGTGCTCAAAGTAGCGTTTCCTCTGTGGCAGCCAGTAATTTTCCGAAACCCGGCGGTCCGTGGTTCGTCGTCTGCTGCGCCCAGCTAAGATGAAATAATGGGCTCGCTTCAACACTTCGTTCCGTAAACAGGTTGGTACTGCACTGTGTTCGCTTGTAAAGCACTCCGTCATCAGAGCTGAACTTCACGTTTTCTATTCATCGCTGACAACCGGATTGGCGCCCGGAGCTCTGCGCCTCTCTCCAGGTTAATTCTTATGGATTCTATGAGATGTACTTTGCGTGTTAATCCGTCAGCGTTCCCCAGGTTATACAATAACACAGAATTCAATGTGCCAAGCGTTAGGGCAAAGAGGGTTAGCCTACTAGTTGGATACTTTAATCGTAGAAGACATTTTAGAGCGGCGTGATCTGTTGTGTCCTGAGAACACCTGCCATGCAGATAGCAACATAAATATGTGACAGCAAAAATTACTGCCACCATGTCCTTTCCCGTAGTTGAATAGCTTATTCCGTTGCCTGGAAGTATACGTTATGTGGTGTTTCTTCCCATCCACTTGTGAACTCAGAAAACAGCTGAGACCATGTCTATTCTAGTCACAGTACAAGATGAACTGTTTTCGATAGTCTGGAAGAATGAAAACTGAAATTTGTAGTTAGCAGTTCTTTTAATCACTGAAATGCTTCTTCACAATACGGAGTCCAGTTAAATTGTACACCTTTCTTTTTAACAAACGTGCAAGGGGTCTTTCTACCTCTGGAAATCTTGGAATATATTTTCTACAGAAATTCACAATCCCAATATATGATTGTACTTCTTTTATTGCTTGCATAAGCGGAGGGTCTGTGCGTATCCCACCCTGTCCAAATGTGACCTAGATAGTGAAGCTCCTGCATTACAATGTGAGACTTTTCTGAGCTGAGGGTCATCCGTGCTTCACGCGACCATTCAAAATACTTTCAGCAGACGCACCATATGCCCCTGGATGTCCCTAGAGTGCACTTTTATCTCATCTAGATGTACTAGACATTGCTTTGGTTTCAGACCTCTTAGACCCAAGTCTTATTACCGGTAGAAAGTCAGTGGCACTTTTTTCAGAGCGAAAGGGAACCGACGACACTGGAAGTGTCCAGATGGGACTAAAAATGCTGTTTAAGGCCGATCCTCTGGTGCCACTTCTAATTCGTGTCAGCCCTGAGTAAATATAAGGTAGCCAGTAACGGCATTGCCCCAGACTGTTTTATGTCTCTGTCATATTAGGCACGGGGTAAGCATCGGAGGCCGTTGGATGATTTACAAATTTACAATTGCAGCATAACCTATAAGCGTTTTTCCATCTGAGTACTTCTGAGGCACAGTTACTTCAAGGGCTGACCAGGGCACTCAGGCAGCGGTTGTTGGCTTTGCGGCCCGGTAGAGACGGTGTCATAGATGCGACGACGACCGACACATGCTATGCTTCATCGGATGGTCCAGCTGGATGACTCGCTGATGGGCTGATTCTGCTGGTTTAAATCTGAGAGCTACGAAAGTCGCCCAGTATCGACGTCGCGTTGAAACACCTGGAGCTGGGTCGATGGCCTGGTGTGGCATAATAGATAGACCGGCCGCTCATGCGACGAGAGAACACGCAACGTCCCTCACGTGGAAGCGCCAGTGTTTGCTGACACTGCGGACCTGGCAGCGCGCTGGCCGATGTTTGAGGCGTTGCACTGGGGCATTCAACTGGCTCTGACTAAAAGGCTAACGAGGAAGTACGTTTGATGAACACGAGCAGAGTGTGACTGTTTAGGCTCATGGAGCCAGTTCGAGAATGCTATTCCACACAAGCGACTTTTTTTTTCACCTACACTCTCTTCCATTTTTCAGACATTAGTTACCTGTCTTCCCTACAGGCGCTTGGTGAGTCGTTTAAAAAGAAATTTAAACCTAGGGATGATGGAAATTGTTTGTTTTTTCTTTAAAAATAAGTTCTACATTGACAGTCCTCTGTAGCAGTGACAGATTTCTTAATCTCATTGCTATACTAAAAATTGAAAGAAAAAACTCTTTCCATTACCGATAATTAGTAAGATTTTTCAAAGCTGTTAGTGAGAGCACAAAGAACTACTTCTATTCTCTTGTTGTAGCTTCAATAAAAGTGCACCGTCCGTTAGACTGAAAAGAACTAAAATATAAAATTTCTTTAAGTTTTAGTTTGAAACTGAAATCAGTTATTGCATAATTTACAATTTATATCAATTTCCACCGGAAAATGTTGGACTTAGACACAAAAAATTATACATACTTTTATACTGACACTTCAACAACGAAAAAAAAATTCAGCAATACGTAGGTAAAGTTCTAGAAATTTACTGTGAAGGTAGTTGAAAATTATTAAAGGTGGTCAAAATTTTTATGTAAGCATCTCAGAGGGAAACACACATCTCTGTGTAATACGAATAAGAGTATCCTATTAATAAAGACATACGAGGGCGACATGAGTTATATAAAATGTAACACATTTGCCCTCTATACTTGGATTGTGTCGCTGCTGTTTGTTTCACTTGGGTGTTAAACTGGCGCAACTATTAGTGTTCCACTAACATGTTGATATAAATGGTACATGACTGAATGACTATTCTTGCTGTATAAATGTCGCTAATTTGGTTCCGTGATATAATAAGTGCAAGTGTTTAATTATACTTACCTGATACTAACAACGACTTCGCTCGCACAATTGCTGTCAGTTCTGAGTGATCTGTTACGTGCATAGCTTAGAAGAAGTCGAGTGCATAATACATGGTGCATGAAAACTAGAGTAAGACAAAAACGATACTGGTAAGGCTTGTAGTTTGTGACTATAGTGAATAATATATTTTGGAAAACTGATCTGTTTGTGCACGTTTAGCGTAAATATCGTTATGATGCTGTGGCAACCTATCTGGATGATTCTTTCCATCAGCAGCATTTAAGTTATTCGCAGTCGTACAATTATCTACGAAAATTTCTCTTATGAAATAGTAGAACAGAAAAATACGCGAAATATTCTACACCACGAAACATCTGTGTTAGATACCAAACAGCTTCCGTAACAATGTTTGTTTTTGTGGTGTCACCGCCAGACACCACACTTGCTAGGTGGTAGCCTTTAAATCGGCCGCGGTCCGTTAGTACGAGGTGTGGCTAGAAAAAAACCGGACTAGTACTGGTGAAACAATAAAACGAATGCAATAAGGCTGAAAGTCGCGTGGCCTGTCACGTGACTCTCGCTCCGCCTACTGCTCGAGTTTCATCTGCCCCCTGCACTCAGTCTGCCCGTGGCGTCTGTTTTAAGTAGTTGACGTTTTGTCTGTGCGTCGGAAAATGTTGAGTGTACAGAAAGAACAGCGTGTTAACATCAAATTTTGTTTCAAACTAGGAAAATCTGCAAGTGAAACGTTGTAATGTTACAACAAGTGTACGGCGATGATTGTTTATCGCGAACACAAGTGTTTGAGTGGTTTAAACGATTTAAAGATGGCCGCGAAGACACCAGTGATGACACTCGCACTGGCAGACCATTGTCAGCAAAAACTGATGCAAACATTGAAAAAATCGGTAAACTTGTTCGACAAGATCGCCGTTTAACAATCAGAGCAGTGTCTGAGTTAACAGGAGTTGACAAGGAAAGTGTTAGGCAGATTCTTCATGAAAGTTTCAACATGAACAAAGTGTGTTCAAAAATGGTTCCAAAGTGTCTCACAATTGAACAGAAGGAACGCCGAAGAATGATTTGTTCTGACATCCTGGAAAACATTGAAAGTGATCCCACCTTCTTACAAAATGTTATTACTTGCGATGAATCGTGGTTTTTTACTTACGATCCCGAAACTAAACGCCAATCGATGCATTGGAAAACTCCTGGTTCTCCACGACAAAAAAAAAGCACGAATGTCAAAATCGAAATTCAAGGCAATGATGATTGTTTTTTTTTTTTGACATCAAAGGGATTGTGCACATTGATTGGGTACCAGAGGGACAAACAGTGAATCAGCATTACTACATTAGCGTCCTGGCTACCCTACGTGAGCGAGTATGGAGAAAACGGAACGATTTGTGGAGAAAAAAGTCATGGATCCTTCACCAAGACAATGCCCCAGCTCACAGTGCGTTGTCAGTGAAGACGTTGTTGGCAAAACACAACATTCCCATCTTAGATCATCCACCCTACTCACCTGATTTGGCCCCCTGTGACTTTTTTCTTTTCCCTTAAGTCAAGTCAGCTTTGAAAGGAACTAGATTTGAGACTGTTGAAGCAGTAAAAGAAAAAGCGACGGAAGTAATGTAGGGACTTACCGAAAATGATCTGCAGCATTGTTATGAACAGTGGAAAATTCGTATGGAGCGGTGTAGAGACCGAGGAGGAGAGTACATTGAAGGAGATAACATGAAATTGTAAATAATTGTAAATAAACGATTTTTCCAGCATCAGTCCGGTTTTTTTCTAGCCGCACCTCGTATACGTCAGACCCGCATGTAGCCACTATCAGTGATTGCAGACCGAGCGCCACCACACGGCAGGTCTAGTCTAGAGAGACTCCCTAGCACTCGCCCCAGTTGTACAGCCGACTTTGCTAGCGATGGTTCACTGCCCACATATGCTCTCATTTGCAGAGACGACAGTTTAGCATAGCCTTCAGCTACCTCATTTGCTACGACGTAGCAAGGCGCCATATTCAGTTACTATTGATATTGATATTGTGAATCATGTACCGTCAAGAGCGACGTTCATCATTAATGGATTAAAGTTAAGTATCAAACTAATTACGTCCGCTTTCTAAATTCTCATTCCTTGTCATGATCCAGACCAGACGTCAGTATAGTCCTTCCCTCCTCACGCCAGCCTGCGTGAGCAAAAACGCGTGCATTTCGGCCTCCTCTAGTAACGTGGTGTTGGCTCTTCAGCTAACCCAACAGTTTTAACCGTCTCTTGAGGCATCGCTAATCTCTGTTCGTCTTAAAAGATTTAAAGAAACTATCAACATTAATTTGACTGGAAAATCTGTTTAAATTTTCGTTTTAGGAAACGTCAAACAATACTTTAGCAGCGTAGAGATGGAGACGACTGCTTTTTATTTCAGATACACCGTGGAGGCAATCTACGTCCACGCCGGCACCACCCAGTCAAGCGCCGACTCTGACGTGGTGGTGTCAGTAACCGACGTGATCGTTCACGACAGCTTCGATGAGATGGCGTACACGAACGACATCGCCCTGCTCAAGGTAAACTCTACCCTTTCCATAGCCCTCTTTCGTTCCTGGAATACAGCATACTGTTAGCAATTAGTCTTCCTCACAGGTTTATTTTTATCGTTTCTAAGTTAAAAAAAACTGCAGCACCAAGAAGGAGTTGTGCAACAGAAATGAAAAGTAGCAGGCGTGTTTCTACATCTCGAAGATGATGTCTAATTAGATTCCGCGCCAGCCGAATGAGGGTTGCGCTGGTTGCACCACTTTGAGGATGCAAATTAGTTTTGCTTTAAATATAAGCTGAAACGGTCATGAGCGTTAGTTACCTTTGAGATTGGACATGATGAGTTGATGTTAGTGAAGGGGGCCTTTGAGACTACAAAGACGCAATTGCGAACCTCTCACAGGGTCGCATGAGATTCTGTAATAGGACTACGATAAGCTGAATGTTCCTTCTGCGATATTGCAGAAAGACTTGGCAGTGATGTACCCACTGTACATGAAGCTACCAGCAATGGTCAGGAGAATGTAACGTAACAAGAAGACCGGACTTCGCGCGTACTCGTGGCACTATCCAGAGGGAAGAACATTGTTTGACTTACGGTTAATACGCGTCTTACTGCACCTGCAGCAGCAATTTGATCAGAAATTGGCATCACAGTGACAAAGAAAAATATTACAAATCGGTTACTTCAAAGACAACATCGAGCCAGATGCCCTGTATCGTACATTCCTCTGGCCCCAAAACAACCCCTTTAGCGACTTCAGTGGCGTCAAGCGAGAGGTCATTGGAGGACAGGACGGAGGTCCGCTGTTTCTTCTGATGAAAACTGGCTGTGGAGACCAGTTGAGGACCTGCACCCAACCTGTCTGTGTGCTAGACCCACTGGACCCACACTCTGAGTTATGGTCTGAGGTGCGATTTCATATGAGAACAGGATAACGCACGACAACATACTGCTGTTGTAATCCAATGTTCTCTGCAGTATATATACATTTTGGCATGGCTTGCTTGATCGTGTCATCTGTCTCCAATCGAGCACATATGGAACATCATCGGTCGATAGCTTCAGCGTCATCCACAACCAGCATTATCCGTCCCGGTACTGACCGACCAAATGCAACAGGCATGGAACTCCATCCCACAAGCTGACATCCGGCACCTGTACAACACAATGCATGCACGTTCGAATGGATGCAGTCAACATTCTGGCGGTTACACGGTTATTAATGTACCAGCATTTCACATTTGTGATGGCTTTTCTTCCGCTTACATTAACGTGCAATCTAGCAATGTTACATAGACAAATGTATTCCCGAAACTTGATACACGAAATTAATTATTTTTTGGTATCGCATTTCTTTCCGTCAGTGAGATAGCATTATTGTTGTGGTTGTTTGGACCACTACTTAATAGTATGTACTGTGGCATTCTTTTCAATACTAATTTTGTTTTAATTTAGAATTCTTAAAACTTAATACACATCGTCTATGCAACGTGATCTAGGCGTTAAAGCCTTACATTGCATATCCAGCGGTCGTCATTTGTGGATTCGATTACAGAAAATGAAGAAATATGAAACTTCCTGGCAGATTAAAACTGTGTGCCCGACCGAGAATCGTACTCGGGACCTTTGCCTTTCGCGGGCAAATGCTCTACCATCTGAGCTACCGAAGCACGACTCACGCCCGCTGCTCACAGCTTTACTTCTGCCAGTATCTCGTCTCCTACCTTCCAAACTTTACAGAAGCTCTCCTGCGAACCTTGCAGAACTGGCACTCCTGAAAGAAAGGATATAGCGGAGACATGGCTTAGCCACTCTCCGCTGCAGAGTGAAAATCTCATTCTGGAAACATCCCCCAGGCTGTGGCTAAGCCATGTCTGCGCTATATCCTTTCTTTCGGGAGTGCCAGTTCTGCAAGGTTCGCAGGAGAGCTTCTGTAAAGTTTGGAAGGTAGGAGACGAGATACTGGCAGAAGCAAAGCTGTGAGTACCGGGCGTGAGTAGTGCTTCGGTAGCTCAGATGGCAGAGCACTTGCCCGCGAAAGGCAAAGGTCCCGAGTTCGAGTCTCGGTCGGGCACACAGTTTTAATCTGCCAGGAAGTTTCATATCAGCGCACACTCCACTGCAAAGTGAAAATCTCATTCTGGAATGAAGAAATATATCAGCTATGGCAGTAGAAAATTTCCGGTGTAAGAAGTCACCATTATCGTGAGAAGGAAAATATAAATTGAGGGTTGCGGAGCGGACAGACATGGAGACCTCTATCGAGCCATTTGAATGGGACAAAGCCCCGGAAAGAGGAAGAATCAACTTTGATCAACTGGATTAGAATGCAGTAAGGAGTGGAAAAATGATATCCACTCGATATTAGGAGGCTAACAGAAGAAGTTATGTGTCTCCATCGGCCAAAGATCCCAAAACAGTCACTGTTCGGTTGGTTGGTTATATGTAGGGGGTCCGCATTCGGATGACATGGAGAGGACTGGCAAGGGGAACTGACGATGAAAAGAAGAACGGTATACCAACGAAAAGGTAACATTCCATGAGTTGGAACATACAACATCATAAATCTTTAAGAGGAACGTAAATCAGGAAATCTGAAAAGTTAAATGCAGACGATAAAACTAGATATAGCAGGGACGAGCCGAACATGGGGTAACATAAAAAATATCAGTGAATGGCATGACAAAGGAGGATTTCTTTCGTGTAGCAAGGTAGGGCAATAAGTGAGAAACTGTGGACAATTGTGCAAACGGATTATTCTCCCTAGAGCCGAAATCAAATAAGTGCTAACAACAATAGATCAGGTATATGTGCTAACGTTACAAGGAGCAGATGACGAGACAGAGAGAGGTGTGGGGAAAGTGAACGAATAATTTATCATACAATGGAGATAGAAATCTAATAATCATGGGTATTGGAACCCTGTAGTAATCTAAGCAGCAGAAGTCACTTACCTTAGAAAAAAGGCTCGATAGTAAGAATGAAAGGAGAGAGAGTTCCTCAACTCCTGCAATACATTTCACTAATATCGGAAAATACAGCTGAAAAGTCATAAGAGGCGGAGGAGGAGGATACGCTGTAAACGCGGTGAGAAACTGGAAGATAAGAGCTGCGTTTAATCGTAGTGCAAATATCAGATATTGGAGAAGATATAGACACAGATCATATTTTATGAGGAAGAGTGGGCTGCAATTGAACAGAATTGTTGAGGATAATCAGAGTAAAACAATGAGGAATATTGAACTAGTATCCATGTGCAAGTGAAGCTTTTGCCGTTGTAGATGCTGCAATGATGAATTCCACACTTGGTAATTACGTCAAAGATGTAGGGGCAGCTCTATAAAGGGTAATCGTCGATGTTGAAAGGATATACGTGGGTGAAAGACAGTTAACTGTAAAGAAATTGAGAGTAATAGAGAAAGGGATTTAACTGATTTACGAAAGAAGGAAACACAAAATATTTCCAGATAGAAAAGTATATCGCATTATTAGTCACTCAGGAATGAAATGAAGACCAATATAGATGATGGCCGTTCTCCAGGAATTACTAAAAGTGGAGAAAAATCATAAGAAAAGATCTTGCAGAGCGTCGAAACGAGACAAAATCCAACAACCTACTATTTGCTGTAAACATTTACTTTATAAAAAAGGAAAGAGAAAGCACAGAAACTACAGATCTACTAGTCTTCTCGTAGTAATTTAACAGGATCTTCTAAAATGTCAGCTACACACAAAAGACGGGTTTTATTCTGCCATTTTAATAAGTTGACTTTAGAAATGGGTAAAGCATTATGGATGCTTTGATAATTATGAATGAAATTACTTGAGTAATTTTGAGATATCTTTTTACACATCTAACCCAACACGACCTGAGAAACGAAGCACTGATTTAGTTGAAGAAAATAAAGTGAGAAATATGTACGTCGATGCAACAGCTCCAATGCGGCTCCATCACAATTATGAGAAATCAGAGTTGAAAACCTACCCTTTATCACCGGTGCTAATCTAAGCAATCCCAGCAGAAGTTCTCAGACTGAGTAAATGAAGAAGGATTACGTCTCAAAATAATATATGTAAAGCAGCCTAGGTTTTCTGGCACACCATTGAGTTTGCATCTGGGGCATAAAAATATCAGTATCCTGTGGTGAGAATTATTAGAAAAAGCAGGCCATTAAACCAGTTACATCAGGAGGTCGTATATTACCAATACATAGAAAAGAATGTAATACCGAATGACACAGAAGTTCGGAAAGGAGAATCAATTTTTATAAGCCAATGTAGGTTGTTATGCCAGCTGCCTTTATTGCACCATTTTCAGACATCTGTGAATGCTGTAAGAAAAGAACAGTAAACAGATAAGAAATATTGCTAAATTTCGTTATGCTTCATATTACAATTGTCATAAAATTACTCAGATGGTGTTGGTGATGTGTGTATCACATTTAAAACCTGTTTCGCTCTTTTGTGTGGGGTATACACCTGTTCCCACACACACAAATGTCGAATGTCATACGTCTTTCATATCACATCGCACTTCAAAGCGCAGATTCTACATCATCTCACGGAAGTAAACGCAATAACAGCTATCTTCCTGGTCCTTTCAAATTCACTTAACAGCACAATGTCTCTTTTGCTTCGTCAAACATAAAAGACCTGTTGCAGAAACGCGGGAAATGAGCGTCATACAAAGATTACACTTAACATGACATTTTGCAGAAGTCAGAGATTATCGTAACAGGGAGTTAAAGTCATGTGGCTACAGCATTGCATAATTGCACAAAATTTTTAATAAAAATATTACATAGTGTAATTTGAAACTACTTGCAGCCATTACTAGTAGAATCAATTATTCGTGACACTACGCAGATGTTTCTAAGAGTCATTAAACATTTTATTTTTTTTAGTTATTGATTATATGTCACTTCTAAATATGATCGATACACACGTCGCCAGTACACTAACCATAAAGCAGCAAAACACAAATCTGTGAACTGTTAAAATTGTTTGGAGATTTGCATAATACTAAAATCATTTACATTAATTATTGCTGTGTATAATAGCCGTCTTAGTAAGACGTTACTAAAACTGTCGCATGGGTTCGTTTTCACTAAACTAGTACATTAAAATTAAACAATTTAGTCAGCAGTAGAAGTTAAAAATCCACTCCTGCTTAGAAACACAGCGCTGCTCTGCAAAAAATTCCGACTGAATTCATGCACACAAAAACAGTCCCTCATGTTATTCTATTGACACCGAACCAAAAGTACGAGTAGAACTGGCGAAAAATCCTTTAAAAGTTTTTTACATGTGCGTCTGTTCATTTAACATTTGTGGTAGCCCATTTTGAAACATGTCCTTATATGTCTTGCTCTTCCAATATGTTCATGGTTTCCCCCCCAGTCTGTTCAGTGTTTAAGTTTTACTTTATGTCCAACATGTAGTGTGGCTGTTTCCTCTCAGATGGATAATAAATATTAACGATTTGTTTAACTCTTTGTGGTGTGTTCTATAATCGTTCTGTTAAAACTGATCTCCATTTGCCGTGAGTATAATTTATTGAAATCCCCTCTATATCTTTCGCAAATGCCAGTTTGAATGAAAGGCGGTTCTTTCAGTATTTTATGATGTATTCTGCAATTTAACGAGTTTTCAGTACAGAAACCAACTCGAACCTTTGTATTGTGGAGCATATGTACTAAATTATCTGTTTCCTTTCAGATGTATTGCATGACAGTGTATTTTAAATTTTTTTCCCTCGCTATAGTGATTTCGTCGTAAGTCTAACGGATTAAGCATCAGAAAATATCGTTTGTTCATAGGAAAATACCACGGTCATCATTCTCAGTGACCAATAAAAGAAAAAAGTACATGAATTTTTCATAAAGAAAAACCTGACGAGGATGCTACAAATAAATTAAATGCATAGATAAAAAATGCTTAAATTCAGCTCTATTTTCACGGGACAGGAAATTAAAGTTTGTGTAATTATGAATCCCGAAACAACCAGACTAAGGGTTGCACCAACGATATATAAGGAGGAATCAATGATTCTTCCATTATTGAGTGCAAAGTTAGTCCTGAGTATTTTTTTTAAGAATCTTAACAGCTTGATTAATATACATTTTTATACTAAATTTATGTTTAGAAAATAGCAAAACTTAACAAAAGAGATTAAACATCCACACAAACTTCCCATTAGCAGAAGCAATACTCATTTTTAGGAAGGACTGATTAGAATATGGCAAAGCCAGTGTGATCAAAACATATTAGTTGACTGTAACATTATAGTTAGTGCTGTTGTACAATTTCTTTTCAAGTGTAAACATAAAAAGACAACCTAGCAATAGGAAACTGCCTTATGAGCATATTTGTGAACATCTTTTTTAGCTGGATAGAAAAGGATTTTTTTTTTACTAAATTCAAGCAGAGTGCTGATAAAATCAAAGATTACAGATGATATGTTGATAACACACGCAGCATCGAAGAAATAGTTTACATACTCAAACAGCTAAACTACATCTATAAGAATTTGAAGATTACCTCGTAATTAGAATTTCAAAATGGTATTAACTTTCTCGTTGTAAAATCAATGTATTAGGAGTTTCTTTGGCATCAGTTCGTTAGTTTTCCATGTAAGCGAAGACACTGCTGCCGCTGACATAGTGACCAGGCCAGGCCAGGCCAGGTCGAAACATATAATGTATTTGAAGACCGGTTCCATCGCTTTCTACTAATGCACAGAAAAGTTCCCCCAGTGGTTGTTAGCTGACAGTCAGGTCTCATTTCTTGCAGTTGGCGCAACCGCTGTCGTTCTCGTCGACCATACAGGCGGTCTCTCTTCCGTCATCGGGCCAGCAGACGTCTCCCGGCACCACAGCCACCGTGGTCGGCTGGGGAACAACCGAGGTGGGTTCACTAATGGTAGGAGGATAACGACGAAGTGAGCCTCAGAACACCACGCACTGTACTTGACGGTGATGATGGTGATGATGATGATGATGATGATGGTAACAGCTGGGAGTGAGACAATCTCGGTGATGGCATATAACAGTGCTGTACACCCTATTTGTTTCAGTCGTCCACATCCGTCGCCAGTGCCCTGCTAAAGGTTGACGCCCCTGTCTGGTCGGACGCAGACTGCGCGGCAACGTATGAGTACTACTTCATGTCCCCGAGGGAGACCAACATCTGCGCTGGAGAAGCCGACAGAGGAGAATGTGGGGTGAGTGGTCGTATTTTCTCTTCTTCGTTTATAAATCTATCTGAAAGTTTCTGACTTCAAACGTCTGCTGTGTCAGGAAGGTGAACGGTGTTCCCTTGATTTTCACTACGCATTGTCCTTCTTCTTCTTTTATCAATCAACTGTAACCATTCTCCGTGTATAAACTTCAAACCCACGCTAATGTTTTATATGTAACTCACTACAAAAGTTAATGTAAGAAGAAAAAGAGTATAGCATCACAAAGCTGAGCAGAGGCAAACCAGTAGTCGTGAATTATATTCGTACTTGTAAACAGGACGAATCAGATGTATCTATATTACTTGTATCTGTGTTGTGGTCTTCTGTACAGAGACTGGTTTGATGCAGCTCTCCATGCTACTCTATCCTGTACTAGCTTCTTCATCTCCCAGTACTTATTGCAACGTACATCCTTCTGAATCTGTTTAGTGTATTCATCTCTTCGTCTCCCTCTACGATTTTTACCCTCCACGCTGCCCTCCAATACTACACTGGTGATCCCTTTTTGCGTCAGATTATGACCCACCAACCGCTCCCTTCTTCTAGTCAAGTTGCGCCACAAATTTCTCTTCTCTCTAGTTCTATTCAGTACCTCCTTATTAGTTATGTGATCTACCCATCTAATCTGGAGCATTCTTCTGTAGCACCACATTTCGAAAGCTTCTATTCTCTTCTTGTTCAAACTATTTATCGTCCACGTTTCACATCCATACATGGCTACACTCCATACAAATAATTTTAGAAACGACTTCCTGACATTTAAATCTATACTCGATGTTAACAAATTTCTCTTCTTCAGAAACGCTTTCCTCGTCATTGCCAGTCTGAATTTTATATCCTCTCTACTTCGACAATGATCAGTTATTTTGCTCCCCAAATAGCAAAACTCTTTTATTACTTTAAGTGTCTCATTCCCTAATCTAATTCCTTCTGCATCACCCGACTTAATTCGACTACATTCCATTATCCTCGTTTTACTTTTGTTGATGTTCATCTTACATATCTTACATCCTCCTTTCAAGACACTGTCCATTCCGTTCAACTGCTCTTCCAAGTCCTTTTCTACCTCTGACAGAGTTACAATGTCATCGGCGAACCTGAAAGTTTTTATTTCTTCGCCATGGATTTTAATACCTATTCCGAACTTTTCTTTGTTTCCTTTACTACTTGCTCAATACACAGATTGAATAGCATTGGGGAGAGGCTACAACCCTGTCTCACTCCCTTCCCAACCACTGCTTCCCTTTCATGTCCCTCGACTCTTATAACTGCCATCTGGTTTCTGTACAAATTGTAAATAGCCTGTCGCTCCCTGTATTTTACCCCTGCCACCTTCAGAATTTGAAAGAGAGTATTCCAATCAACATTGTCAGAAGCTTTCTAAGTCTACAAATGCTGGAAACGTAGGTTTGCCTTTCCTTAATCTTTCTTCAAAGATAAGTGGTAGGGTCAGTATTGCCTCACGTGTTCCAACATTTCTACGGAACCCAAACTGATCTTCCCCGAGGTCGGCTTCTACCAGTTTTTCCATTAGTCTGTGAAGAATTCCCGTTAGTATTTTGCAGCTGTGACTTGTTAAACTGATAGTTCTGTAATTTTCACATCTGTCAACACGTGCTTTCTTTGGGATTGGAATTATTATATTCTCCTTGAAGTCTGAGGATATTTCGCCTGTCTCATACATCTTGCTCAGCAGATGGTAGAGTTTTGTTAGGCCTGGTTCTCCCAAGGATGTCAGTAGTTCTAGTGGAATGTTGTCTACTCCGGGGGCCTTGTTTCGACTTAGGTCTTTAGTGCTCTGTCAAACTCTTCACACAGTATCATATCTCCCATTTCATCTTCATCTACATTCTCTTCCATTTCTATAATATTGTCCTCAAGAACATCGCCCTTGTATTGACCCTCTATATACTCCTTCCACCTTTCAGCTTTCCCTTCTTTGCTTAGAACTGGGTTTCCATCTGAGCTCTTGATATTCATGCAAGTGGTTCTCTTTTCTCCAAAGCTCTCTTTAATTATCCTGTAGGCAGTATCTACCTTACCCCTAGTGATATGCGCCTCTACATCCTTACATCTTTTTTATAGCCATCCCTGCTTAGCCATTTTGCACCTCCTGTCGATATCATTTTTGAGACATTTGTATTCGTTTTTGGCCTGTTTCATTTACTGCATTTTTATATTTTCTGCTTTCATCAAGTAAATTCAATATCTCTTCTGTTACCCAAGGATTTCTATTAGCCCTCGTCATTTTAACTACTTGATCCTCTACTACCTTCACTATTTCATCTCTCAAAGCTACCCATTCTTCTTCTACTGTATTTCTTTCCCCCATTCGTTCCAATCGTTCCCTAATGCTCTCACTGAAACTCTGTACAACCACTGGTTCTTTCAGTTTATCCAGGTCCCACCTCCTCAAATTCCCACATCTTTGCAGTTTCTTCAGTTTTAATCTACAGTTCATAACCAATAGATTGTGGTCAGAGTTCACATCTGCCCCTGGAAATGTCTTACAACTTAAAACCTTGCTCCTGACTCTCTCTCTTACCATTATAAAATTTATCTGCTACCTTCCAGTATCTCCAGGCTTCTTCCATGTATACATCTCCTTTTACGATTCTTGAACCAAGTGTGAACTATGATTAAGTTATGCTCTGTGCAAAATTCTACCAGGCGGTTTCCTCTTTCATTCCTTCCTCCCATTCCATATTCACCTACTACGTTTCTTTCTCTTCCTTTTTCTACTATCTAACTCCAGTCACGCATGGCTATTAAATTTTCGTCTCTCTTCACTATCTGAATTATTTCTTTTATCTCATCATACATTTCATCAATCTCTTCGTCATCTGCGGAGCTAGTTGGCATATAAGCTTGTACTACTGTGGTAGGCGTGGGCTTCGTATCTATCTTGGCCACAACAATGCGTTCACTATGATGTTTGTAGTAGCTTACCCGCATTCCTATTTTCTATTAATTATTAAACCTACTCCTGCATTACCCTTATTTGACTTTGTATTTATAACCCTGACCAGAAGTCTTGTTGCTCCTGCCACCGAACTTCACCAATTCCCACTACATCTAACTTTAACCTATCCATTTCCCTTTTTAAAATTTCTAACCTACCTGCCCGATTAAGGGATCTGACATTCCACGCTCCGATCCGTAGAACGCCAGTTTCCTTTCTCCTGATAACAACGTCCTCCTGAGTAGTCCTCTCCCGGAGATCCGAATGGGGGACTATTTTACTTCCGGAATATTTTACCCAAGAGGACGCCATCATCATTCAACCATACAGTAAAGCTGCATGCCCTCGGGATAAATTACGGCTGTAGTTTCCTCTTGCTTTCAGCCGTTTGCAGTACCACCACAGCAAGGCCGTTTTGGTTAGTGTTACAAGGACAGATCAGTCAACCATCCAGACTGTTGCCCCTGCAACTACTGAAGAGGCTGCTGCCCCGCCTCAGGAACCACACGTCTGTCTGGCCTCTAAACAGATACCCCTTCGTTGTGGTTGCACCTATCTGCATCGCTGAGGCACGCAAGCCTCCCCACCAGCGGCAAGGTCCATGGTTCATGTATCCATAGACAAACATAAGAGTGGGATAGGGAGTATTACATGAGATTGACAACCAAGTAAAGAGTCGGGGTTTGTAGTTGTGAAAAATTAAGACGTTGATATATCCATTTATACGACGTAAGAGTTAGCAGCGCAAAAAGCCAGGCTATGTAATCCTCTATCGAAAATATAGAAAACTTGAAGATGGTGGGGTCTCTTTTTGGTATAGCATTTTGTTTACAGTTTCACATGAAATATGAAAAATGGAATGTGAAAACTCTCACCAGTTTAAAATAAATTAATTTTTATGTAACAGGTAAATGGAGTATATACACTGATGCGAACAAGTCACACCATCAAAAGCAATTAATTTAGAGTAATGAAATTTCGGAAATTCATCTTTCTTTCCGTGAAATATATTTGTGTGATTAGCGTTGCAAGATCACAAGTTAATGTAAGAGCGAGGTAATCCATTGGAATTGTGAAATGGTGATATACTAACAACCGGTGTAGCCACCAGAATGTTGAATGCAAGCATACATACGCGCATGCATTGTGTTGTACAAATGCAGGAAGTCAGTTTGTAGGATGCAGTTCAATGCCTATTGCACTTGGTCGGCCAGTACGACTATTAATGCTGGAGTTGACGATCCTTAATGGTCCGTATGTGCTCGATTGGACACAGATCTGGTGATCGTGTACGCCAAGGCAATACGTCAATACTCCGAAGAGCATGTCGGGTTACAACAGCGGCATGCGGGTGAGCGTTATTCGGTTAGAAATACGCCCTGGAATGGTGTTAATGATGGACAGCACAACAAGTCGAATCACCAGAATCGAGTACAAATCTGAAGTCAGAGTGCATGGGGTAACTACAATGGTGATTCTGGTGTTATACAAAATCGCAACCCTGACCAAAACATAGATGTAGGTCCAATATGTCTAGCACGCTGAGAGGTTGGTTGAAGGCGCTCTACTGGCGTCCTTGTTACCAACACTTGGCCACCCCCGGGCTCTAAGAAAGAATCATCTTTCATTAGAAAACACAAAAAAATCTTCATCCTGCCCTCCAATGACACACTGAACTAGGTAGTGGAGATACTTTGCGGTCAATAGAATGCACGCTACAAGGCGCCTGGTTCGGAGCTGTCCTTGAAGTAACAGTTCTTTGTGTCACTGCGGTGCCAACTGCTGCTCAGATGCAGTACGATGCACCAGGGTCATATACGGAAGACGATGTTCTTCTCTCTCGGTAACACCACGTAGCCATCCAGAGCCTAGTCTGCTTGTGACCACATATTATCGTGATCACCGCTGCCGTTAATCATATACATTAGCTACGTTCCTGCCTATCCTGTTTGCAATACCGCAGAAGGAGCAACCAGCTCCACATATTATAGCTTCTCGTTCATCTCAGCGAGATGTTGACAATGGCGTCTATGTAGCCTTAAAAGGTATTTTTGCTGAGATCATTAACTTATCACATGAAATCTCAAAGGTGACTAATGCTCACCACTATTACAGCCTGTATTTAAAGCAAAGCTGATTTGCATCCTCATAGTGGCACTACTACCTCCATTCTTACGCGATTGGAGCAAAGAGTGAAAAGGCATCATCTTTCAGATGTACGGACACGTCTACTAAATTCCGCTTTTTCCTCGCAGCTCCTTCCTGGTGTTGAGATTTTCATCCCGTTACTGTACAGTAACTTCACTTTAGAGAATTTATAGATGATCTAAAAACAATACTGGTCTTAAGTTTGGCTGTTAAAGAAGAATATTTAAATCTTTATAGATATTTGGCAACCGCGTAATGAGCGATAGCCTATTTCAATAGAAAAATATTTTCATATTTTGAGGGCAGTATCTCCCAACTTCTGAGACAGGTAATTCCTTTGTAGTATGTTTTGCATTCAGGGAGAAAAATTCACTTACTGAGAGACGGAATTAAGCGAAGGTGACTAAACTGAAAGTATTTGCAACACGGTGATACAGTTTTCAGGAAAGAGAATACACAAAGTCTAGTTGTATATCTCACTGGGGCGCCGTGGTGAGAAACAGACACTGTTCTGTAAACCACTGAGGACCGTACTTCAGCTGGACACAGGGTTGCAGACACTTTCAGGAACAGATATATGGACGCTCTAGGCTAGTAATGCATTTGGCCCCAACACCCCATTATAAAATCTTACGGCATCAACAGCTACTTTTCTTACAAGTTGTAAGACTAACCAGAAAACAAATCAAGAATAGAAACACAACAGGATATTACTGAAGTCTGAGAATTTTTGGAATTTAGTTTTCGACTATAAGTTACATGCCTTGAACTAACGGTGTCTATTCTATCGTTTATGGTTGTGTAACCCTACGTTTTGGGGAGCGTCTTTGACTAGGAGTCAAAACATCAAATGTTACGGGTTAGAACCTAACCACTACATAATTTTGAATAAAAATCGTAGAAAACGGCGGCCTAAGACTTCTGGCATTAGATGTCACCCTCGCTCTGCCAACAGCCTTGTTAAAGCGGATGGACGAAAGCACACAGTGTCAGGGCAGTCTCTTGCCCTTTTGGCAGGAAACTGTATTTAAAAGGCTGAAGACTCAGCAATAACCCACGTTATGAGGCTGTAGAAGTCAGTGGGAAACATTACATTAAAAAAGCAGTAGGGATACCCACAGGATGTGTGCCATGTAGTTGAAATAGGGTCATTCTGATCTCTCTATCGGCAAAAGATCCCAATCGCCCATTCGGATATCGTTGAGGGGACTGCCAAGGGGAAGGTGAATGTGAGACGCAGGTGGTACAGCTAATAAACGGATAACACTTTAGGAGTGGATACCTGGAGCATATAAAATTGGAACGTTGAATGTAAGCTAGGAAATCTGAAAAGGAAAACTACATGTACTGGGTGGTCAGTGAAGTGGAATGGAAACAACGTAAGAATTATGGTCAAATTAACATATGATAATCTCAGTAACAGCAGAAAGTGGAATAACGGGAGTAGGATTGGTTATGAATAGGAATATGGGGCACAGAGTGAGTTAATGTAAACATTTCAGTTGCAGGTGTAGTGTAACGACGTAAGTTTGTATAAATGATTTTCTTTTGACATATGACCATGTGCAGACTTCGTCACCTACGCCAGTAACAAAACACTTCAAAATTATTTAAATTCTTTTTGAAGTTGTCTGTGAATGGTTCTTGAACGAAACTGTAATTAAAACACCATCATTTGAGTCGTATGCGCAGAATTACGTCATTCAGTCCAATTGGTTTGCGCAAACTTTTTCAATTTGGATGTCGTTTGTTTCTTCTCAGAAATTATATTAATGCAAGTTATCTGCTTTAATAGATATTAAAACCACATTGAATAAACTTTCAAGACTCGAACCCGAAATGAACGTTGTCAAAAATTAATAATCTTGTCAAATAAATCAGTAATACTTCTTCCATAACATAATTCTTCATAAATAAATTCTCGGAACACGTATTTAAACTTTTGTAGTATGCACTAATTTATTATCTTCATATATACTATAAATAGACGTGAACATGAGCCTTGACAAGATAGAACTGAACATTTACAACATGAGTAAACTTTCTATGACGTCATTGTTGTAGAAACATTAAAAATTCTTATTTTTTCAGTTTTTAGAAGCACGACGCAACAACTCGGTTTCAGGATCTTCTGTTGCTCTTGGGCTGTCGACCCGCGACGTATAGTGGCCAGCAATTTTCTCTCTGGTCCCGGCAGTTAAGATGCTGTCTCCGTTCGTTGCGCCGCCATCTCCGTACATGAAACATAAAAATAAATACAGAACTTTAGATAATTCACAACCATTACAAATATTACAAAATACATAAACAAAACACTAAGTTAAACTTATATTCCCCTGTAAACTGGGTTGACACTGGTGGATGGATGACGCTTCAATTTCGCGTTCCACTACATACCCCACCCACAAATTCAGTTTGTCAGGTTTTAACCGAAAATAAAACTTCTTCTAAACAGGGTGTTACAAAAAGGTACGGCCAAACTTTCAGGAAACATTCCTCACACACAAAGAAAGAAAATATGTTATGTGTACATGTGTCCGGAAACGCTTACTTTCCATGTTAGAGCTCATTTTATTACTTCTCTTCAAATCACATTAATCATGGAATGGAAACACACAGCAACAGAACGTACCAGCGTGACTTCAAACACTTTGTTACAGGAAATGTTCAAAATGTCCTCCGTTAGCGAGGATACATGCATCCACCCTCCGTCGCATGGAATCCCTGATGCGCTGATGCAGCCATGGAGAATGGGGCATTGTATCACAGCCGTCCACAATACGAGCACGAAGAGTCTCTACATTTGGTACCGGGGTTGCGTAGACAAGAGCTTTCAAATGCCCCCACAAATGAAAGTCAAGAGGGGATGAGATCAGGAGAGCGTGGAGGCCATGGAATTGGTCCGCCTCTACCAATCAATCGGTCATCGAATCTGTTGTTGAGAAGCGTACGAACGCTTCGACTGAAATGTGCAGGAGCTCCATCGTGCATGAACCACATGTTGTGTCGTACTTGTAAAGGCATATGTTCTGGCAGCACAGGTAGAGTATCCCGTATGAAATCATGATAGCGTGCTCCATTGAGCGTAGGTGGAAGAACATGAGGCCCAATCAAGACATCACCAACAATGCCTACCCAAACGTTCACAGAAAATCTGTGTTGATGACGTGATTGCACAATTGCGTGCGGATTCTCGTCAGCCCACACATTTTGATTGTGAAAATTTACAATTTGATCACGTTGGAATGAAGCCTCATCCGTAAAGAGAACATTTGCACTGAAATGAGGATTGACACATTGTTGGACGAACCATTCGCAGAAGTGTACCCGTGGAGGCCAATTAGCTGCTGGTAGTGCCTGCACACGCTGTACATGGTACGGAAACAACTGGTTCTCCCGTAGCACTCTCCATACAGTGACGTGTCAACGTTACCTTGTACAGCAGCAACTTCTCTGACGCTGACATTAGGGTTATCGTCAACTGCACGAAGAATTGCCTCGTCCATTGCAGGTGTCCTCGTCGTTCCAGGTCTTCCCCAGTCGCGAGTCATGGGCTGGAATGTTCCGTGGTCCCTAAGACGCCGATCAATCGCTTCGAACGTCTTCCTGTCGGGACACCTTCGTTCTGGAAATCCGGCTCGATACAACCGTACCGCGCCACGGCTATTGCCCTGTGCTAATCCATACATCAAATGGGCGTCTGACAACTCCGCATTTGTAAACATGCAACTGACTGCAAAACCACATTTGTGATGGACACTAACCTGTTGATGCTACGTACTGATGTGCTTGATGCTAGTACTGTAGAGTAATGAGTCACATGTCAACACAAGCACCGAAGTCAACATTACCTTCCTTCAACTGGGCCAACTGGCGGTGAATCGAGGAAGTACAGTACATACTGACGAAACTAAAATGAGCTCTAACATGGAAATTAAGCGTTTCCGGACACATGTCCGCATAACATCTTTTCTTTATTTGTGTGTGAGGAGTGTTTCCTGAAAGTTTGGCCGTACCTTTTTGTAACACCCTGTATACCATATTTAACTGTTAATATTATACATTTTTCTCACATTTTCCGTAATATAAAGTCCTTGCTCTTAGATAGATTCAATCCTTTTTTTACGATATTGTTGTGACTATTTGTCACTTACTTTTAATTATGCTATTATGGTTATTCAGAACTGAATATATGGAGATTACTCCTTTTCATTTAGTAGTTGCTAGTAAATAATAATTTAGTACGTTCTTTAACGTTGTCACATTAGGACAGAGCGTTCAAATTGTGATAGGTTAGTTTCAGTTTTATTCATTTACTAGAGTTATTCTTTCCACAATATATATTACTAATAAGTTTCTCACAATAACTAATAGTACTATTTACTTTACGTCGTTCTTTTCCATAATGCTTTATTTATGCATGAGGTCAAGAAGAAATTAAGCAAAACTTTCTTTAGAATCTCGGAACGGCTTTCTTTACCTTCGGCGCTTTGTCGGGTAATGGCAATTTATTTAGGAGAAACAAGCGAGAGAGCGCCGTTTGGTGTGTTCTATTTTAACACTATTATAAATCTCTATTAAAGGCACTCTGCTATGTTCTCGTGAGCCATATAGCTCTGGACGCCCATGGTCCTTAAATTATTAACCATACCCTTTGGTTCCTACTATCCGAGTAAATATAAAATATACAAAAATTGCTTCTGACCTAACAACAAACATTTCGTCCATGTAAATCCCTTTTTAGTTATCTTTCCCTTTTTGAAGTACCGGTAGATTATTGTAGAACACTTGTTTAAACTTCCTGTCATTTCTTTAAAATAGCACGTAACTACCACGAAAAACTTCAGATGAATGAACTATGAACGCTCATCCGTATGTAACATATACTAAATATTAACTTATTTAGGAATGAAGCATTTAATTTGATCGACACTATATAATCCTTTAATTACATCTGATGAAGGTTCCATAAGAATTAACGCTTTGGGATGTACAATCTTATGAACAACATATGGACCTTCAAAGATTAAGAAGAATTTTCTACATTCCTTATTGATCTTTGAACTTTTAGGATGAGATCGTACTAATACAAGATCTCCTACCTGAAATGAGGGTTCCATAACATGTTGATTATAACTTTTAATTCTGCGTTCAGCATTTTTAACAATCTGTTCGCGAATTTTGTCGCTTCGAATGCACTGTTGGATCTCATTTACTGGTGGCCAAAGTAGAGCAGCTATTAAAGGCTCACCTATAATTCGTTTGCCTAAAATTTCTATAGGTGATAATCCTGTCGTCAGATGAGGCAATTCATTTAATATCTTTTCGAATTCAGACATTAGTTTGGCCCACCGAATATGTTTCTATGCACAAGTTCTGCATAATCGTCCTAATTCTTTCATGACTCTTTCTACCAAGTTACTTTGAGGGTGACACTTCGAAATTAAGATATGTTTGATTCCATATTGTTTTATCATATCTTGAAACTTTTGACTAATAAAAGCACTACCGTTGTCATACATAAGTCGTTTAGGAATGCCCCAGTTAACAAAGTAATTTCGAGTAAGACAGCGTATAACGCTTGCTGTATTCACTCGTTTCAAAGTATATAGTTTCACATGTTTGGACCAACATTCCATTACAACAAACACATAAGTAAATCCTCCTGAACTACGAGGCAGAGGGCCGAAAAAAATCTAATGATAGTAGATCCCATAGACCTCGAGGAATTACAGCATATAATTTATAACGCTTACATTTGTTATTAACTTTAATCTTTTGACAGGTTTCACAAGTCCAAATAATACTTCTCACAATATGGGACATATTTTTGAAATAATAATGCTTAATTAGATGTTTAATACAGTTATGAATTCCAAAATGCCCGTAACCTTCGTGAATATAAGTAATTAATTCGTACGCAACAGTTTGCGGAATGCAGATTTTCCATCTCTGGTGTTCCCTCTGCGCTTTCCAATACAACAAGTCGTTGAAATATAACCAAATACCCCGGGTGTTAATTGTTTCTTCCCCATTATTAAAGTTTTGTATAAGTTCCCTATATTGATCCTCATTTCTTTGATTGCATTTAATAACAGTTACTATCCGTTTAACCTTACGTTCGTTCTCCTGAGTTAAAAGTAAATAAACGTGGTAATTTGTTCCTGGTTCTTCCGCAATGTTAATATTCTCCATTCTTACTGGAAGTCTCGACAAAGCATCTGAAGCTACATATTGAGATCCTTTTATATACCTAATTTCGTACTGAAATTCTTGCAAGCATAATGCCCAACGTAATAATCTACGGTGAAGTAACCGGCAATTGTTTAAAAAGGTTAAAGCCTGATGATCAGTATATACAATTTTTTTTCTTCCAATTAATAATCCTTTAAATCTTTGAAAACCCCATACCACTGTGAGAGCTTCCTTCTCGGTTACAAAATAATTTCTTTCATGTTTATTTAAAGTTCTACTAGCGAATCCAATAGGCTGATATAATGCCTTTTCATTGGTCAGATCACCTTGGAATTTTTCGCAAGACACACCATAATCAGAGGCATCTGTACACATACAAAAGTCCTGATTGAAATCTGGATGGTATAACATTATCTTATTAAAAACTTCCTCTTCCTCTTTTCCCCAGAGCCATACTGATTTCTCTTTTAATAAATCGAGTAATTCAGGATTAACAATATCCTGCCCTGGAAGAAATCTTCTCAGAAATCCTACCATTCCTATGAATGATTTCAGTTGTTTCCGAATTCTAGGACTCGGGCATCGAGAAATAGCTTCAATACGTGCTGGGTCTGGCCTAATACATTTACTGTCCACTATATGCCCCAAAAATCTCACTTCCTCCTTTCTGAAGTAAGACTTAGCTAATTTTAAAGTAATTCCTCTGTCAATTAAGCGGTTAAACAATTCCCGTAATATCGTTACGTGTTCTTCCCACGTTTTAGTGGCTACCAAAATATCATCTACATATAAAATAATCTTTTGTAATAATTGCTGACCCAAAGCAGAATCTAACGCCCTAATGAAAGTTGACAATGATATATTAAGTCCAAAAGGTGAAACTTGGAACTGATATGATCTGCTTTCAAAAAGAAAAGCTGTATATTGCCGTGAATCCGGGTGTAATATTACTTGATGATAGCCAGCAGTTAAATCCATTGTACTCATATAACGAGAACCAGCAATCTTAAGAAGTACCTCCTCCATAGGAATAGGTCTGTCTCTTTCCATCTCTATAATTTTGTTTAATTCACGAGCATCCAGAACCAGTCGTACACCACCAGTAGCTTTCTTAACTACCCACAAAGGACTGTTAAAAGCACTATATGATCGTTCGATAATATTTTGTTCTAGCATCTTACTTATTTCTCTACTAGCTGGCTCTTTGAATTGTACTGGAATAGGTTTAAGGTTTCGTAAAGAATGGTTTTTGATCTTTAATATTAAGTTTACAAACGTAATCTTTGATTCTCCCCGGGTCATCTGAGAAGACGGCTCTAAATTCTAACAATAAAGATTGCAACTCTTCCTTTTCTTGTTCAGTTAGACAATTCGTCGAATAACATTTTTCTTTCACTTCGGTTTCGATACTATTACTAGCCTCACATACTTCATATTCAAGATCACTAGAATCTATTAATAGGTTCATGGTCTGTGTGTACTTAATCTGTAAGGATTCGTAGCAATTTTCAGGTGCTTGATTATTAGAAAACCTCACTTTAAAAGCACATGCCTTCCTATGGATGGTTAAGGAAGAGTCTTTAAAATCTAATATAGCTTTATATTTTCACAACCAATCTATACGTAAAATTATGGCCACATTTGAGTTGGCTACAACAAGTACAGAGTGAGAAATTAATTGTTTAGAAATTTCAAAAGTTAAACGAACTTCCTCAGTAATACTTTGACTTCTTTTACCAGTAACTCCTATAATTTTCACCCCAGTTACAGGTATGGTTGGGAAATTCCAATATTTCCTTTTAAGTTGAAATAATTCTTTAGATAAAATACTTACTTCGCTACCCAAATCGATTATAATATTTACTTCGGTATCTTTAATATAACCTTTAATAATGGGTTTATAAGTTATATTCTACCTTATCTGATTGTCTTCACGAAGTAAATCTTGTTGCCAATCACCTTCCTTTTGGCAGCTTAATGATAAATTGCAATTGGGTCTTGTATAATTTTGACTAACAGTTCCCTTTAGTCGACCCATACTAAAGGACTTTACTAGTTTTCCGAACTTTCTATGATAACGTCACCTACAACTTGATCTTCATTAATTACTTGAGGATGATTTACCTCATTATCGTTGTTGTGTAATTTCCGCATTTTAGAGTTATTACCCCGATTTTGTTGGCTCTCTTTGTCTTTAGATTGACGTTTTATACAACAAACCCGGCTATGATTGTTGTTGTTAAATTTTCAGGGTTCTGAATTATTATTATTTCGAGAATTGTCATTTCTACCACATCTAAATTTCTCGTCTTCCCGTTCTCTATTAAGTATATCTAACTGTTCTAAATATCCTAATAATTCGCAAGGTTGTGACCATTTACTTTCTATCATTCTTTCCTTTACATAATACGGTAACCAACTAATTAGGACTCGTATTAGATGACTTTCAATAATTGGGTCTTCAATTAATTTAGCACGGTTTAAATGCCATTCGAAATAATTCCTATAACCTCCCCCCCCCCCCCCCCCCGTTTAGAATAAGGAGGAGGGTCTAACAACTCTAAAGTTAAGTGTTGTTGTTTTCCTCTTGACCAATAATTTTGTTTAAACTGCTTAACAAAATCATCCCAGCCCCTAAATTCAGTTCTATACAGTACTGCCCATTCCGCAGCTTCTGCTTCTAAATGTCCTATTACAAATTGAATCCGTTTTTCATTACTCCATTTAGGAGATAATGAAGTTTCAAAAGCTGTTATAAAGATTATAGGGTGAAGTTCGCCTCCTGGTTTGAATACAGGAAATCGACTAGCTACATTTGAATTTGTCGTTATATCATTCCAATATTCTGCGAGAGACATAGTTGGATTTTGTTTAGATTGCAGAGACGGAGTTGCGTCGGATTTGCTTGCCGTGAATTCTTTATTTGTGTTGTTGTCGTCCGAGCTAGCAAACACGATGCGACTGTTGTCTCTGATTACATTATTACTTCTACTACTTGAAATGTTTTCATTATTATCTCATTCCGATAACCGTTTAGTAATTTCCTGTATTCACATTTCTGTACTGGATACACGGTTAGCTAATATCGATTCTCCACTGTGTTCACGATGTGAACGCTCTGTACCTTCGTCAATATTGTTATCTTTGGAAGTCTCAAGGTTACTGCATATTTAAGTAATTAAAAATTTCATGTTTTCTATTTCAGTATGAGCCTTTTGTACTCGATGAGTTAATGTCTCTAATTCTACATTATCTATTGAAGAAATTTCTACAGGTTTGGTAGATTCTAATAATTCTCTACGAACAGATTCTGTTTGCGTAGAAAATTCATGTCATAACTTATCGTTATTTTTCTCTATTTCATTTACAAGTAAGACATTGACATTATCTAGTCTCTTGGTTAAGTCAGTAATATCATTTTGCATGAGAGCTTTTTCCTCACTCGATTCCTGGATATGTTCTTCTAATCTTTTACAATTATCAGCAATCTTATTACTAAGTCCTGCTAGTTTTTCCTGCATTTCAGCTTTAGAAGCCTCTATTTTATCACTTAATTCTCGACTGGTTTCATTAAGATGTTCCTGTAACCTGTCTGTAGATTTTGTTACCTCACTTAATTCTCGACTGGTTTCATTAAGATGTTCCTGTAACCTGTCTGTATAGTTTGTTAGCTCACTTAATTCTCGACTGGTTTCATGAAGATGTTCCTGTAACCTGTCTATAGATTTTGTTAGCTCACTTAATTCTCGGCTGGTTTCATTAAGATGTTCCTGTAACGTGCCTGTAGATTTTGTTAGCTCCCCTTTAAGTTCCTCTTTTACTCTAGCCGTAGATTCTTCGTTCGATTGTTTCAATTCGGCTAAAAAATCCCCATTAGATTGTTTTAATTTAGCGATCGCCCTAAAAAGAGATCTCATGCTCCTATCGGACACAGATTGCTCTTCGTCTGACATTTCACTTCCCCACATTATTGTAAGATATTAACTAGTTACACACGCAGACGTGTAATCAACAATCCTATTAAAGCACACTCCCTATGTACAACACTTCACTTCCAACTTAAAACAGACTCACAGGACACTAATATTGTAGTTTGTAGTTCTCGGTGATCAGTGTGCTGCTATGGGCTGCAGAAGTAACAGCCGTCGATGCAGCCGCTGAGATGCTGCGACCACGCTTCCGCAACCGGCAGACACAGGAGACGTCACTGGCTGCAACCACGCCCGGCTGCACCGTAGACAGGCGAAGCAACACCTCTAATACCAGCCGGAGGAACGCCCCCCAGCTGACGTACTGGGCCTGTTAGTTTAGGGAGAAAAAGGTTGTCGGGGTGTGCAGCGTTCAGCTGCTGCCCAACAAATGCGCCTTCTCGTGGAATAACTGCTTGACCGTACTGCTTGGCTGCGCTCCGTCAGATGCCCACACCCGCGAAGTCGCCGCTGGCTGGTGAAGGCTCCACGAAGACTCTCGTTGACTTCCGAAGGACTCTTGATGGTTTAATTGTTTCGTACTTGTGTGCTTTAGTTGCACACAAGTCCTGTCACGGTCGCCACGGTGTAGTGTAACGACGTAAGTTTGTATAAATGATTTTCTTTTGACATATGACCATGTGCAGACTTCGTCACCTACGTCAGTTACAAAACACTTCAAAATTATTTAAATTCTTTTTGAAGTTGTCTGTGAATGGTTCTTGAACGAAACTGTAATTAAAACATCATCATTTGAGTCGTATGCGCAGAATTACGTCATTCAGTCCAATTGGTTTGCGCAAACTTTTTCAATTTAGATGTCGTTTGTTTCTTCTCAGAAATTATATTAATGCAAGTTATCTGCTTTAATAGATATTAAAACCACATTGAATAAACTTTCAAGACTCAAACTCACAATGAACGTTGTCAAAAATTAATAATCTTGTCAAATAAATCAGTAATACTTCTTCCATAACATAATTCTTCATAAATAAATTCTCGGAACACGTATTTAAACTTTTTTAGTATACACTAATTTATTATCTTCATATATACTATAAATAGACGTGAACATGAGCCTTGACAAGATAGAACTGAACATTTACAACATGAGTAAACTTTCTATGACGTCATTGTTGTAGAAACATTAAAAATTCTTATTTTTTCAGTTTTTAGAAGCACGACACAACAACTCGGTTTCAGGATCTTCTGTTGCTCTTGGGCTGTCGACCCGCGACGTATAGTGGCCAGCAATTTTCTCTCTGGTCCCGGCAATGAAGATGCTGTCTCCGTCCGTTGCGCCGCCCTCTCCGTACATGAAACATAAAAATAAATACAAAACTTTAGATAATTCACAACCATTACAAATATTACAAAATACATAAACAAAACACTAAGTTAAACTTATATTCACCTGAAAACTGGGCTGACACTGGTGGATGGGCGACGCTTCATTTTCGCGTCCCACTACACAGGCCTGTATCCATCAGATTCAGTAGCAAACCAATATTCCGGTATACTTACCAATGTCACAAGTAGAATGATAGAGTGTACTAGAAGTATATGAAGACACTCGAAAGATGATACAATATGTAAAGGGATATGATAATCTAATGGTTATGTGGGTTGCAATGTGGTTGTAGAGGAAGTAGTAGAAGAAAGGGATACGGTAGAATATGGGTTTGGTAGTAGAAATGAGAGCGGAGTAAGACTAATTGAGTTCTATAGCAGATTTGAACCAGTTAAAGTGCAAACACGGTTCAAGAATCACAGGAGGAAGAGGTATATTTGGAAAATACCCGGAGGCAAGGGGAAGTTCCAGCTGGCTTAAATAATGCTCACACAGAGATTTCACATTCAGATACTAAATTGTAGGACATACCGAGGAACAAATACTGACTTATACCACTATTTTGGATTGACGAAGAATGAATTCAGTTTCAAGAGAATTGTCTGGAAGAACCAGTTTGAAGTTCATGTGTGTGGTGCGATAAGAAATAACGCAGTAAGCAATTAAGTTCATGAAGAGTGGATATCTCTAAAAAGAGCAGTTACACATATGGTACAGACAAACATAAGTGTAAGGAAGGTAACTATAGAGAAATCTTGCGTAATAGGAGAAATTCTTTAATTGACCGACGTAACAAGGAAGTACAAAAATATTCAGGGGAAATACAGGAATATAGAAATATAAATCAATTAGGGATGAAATAAGTAGGATGTTCGTGGAATACGAGGCGAAACGCCTGTAAGAAATCGAAATAGAAATGATCTTGGGAAGGACTGATTTAGCATATCGAAAGGTCAAAACAACCCTAGGTGTAACAAAAAGCATCCATGGTACTAAAAGGAACTGCAAAGATGAAAAGTGTGGAAGAAAGCAGAGACCTGAATACGTGCAACAAATACTTAAAGACGTAGGGTGCAAGAGCTACTCTCAGATGAACATGTTGTCAAACGAGGGAAATTCGTGACGAGCCACATCAAACCGTTCAGAAGACTGATAAAAGAAAAGAACTGCTAACTTTCTAGTTTCGCGGCAACAAAATATCAAGTCAAGATACTTTGTGATTCCTGTTTTGTTCGTAAGGTCACGTATCTACGTGAAAGGTGCGAATTTATGTCTCATAAAAATTTACATCAAACATCTGATTGAAATATACCTGATTATGTTTCATTATTTTAGAAATTTGTACAGACTTACTCAGTTTCACTCACACTGAAGAAATTAAAAAGGGTTACTTTGTACCAGGAATTTGTAATTTAATGTTGAAGATGTGATCTAACCTCATTACTAAAGTTATAATTTTGTATCTGAAAGATTTCCTTTTGGTACTGTTGTGATCTAGTGCAAATCTTAAATTAAGATGTTTGTGGTGAATGTTGAAATAACTGGGACATTGTGCAAGCACATTAAGAGTCGCCCTAGTCATCGAGAGAAGTCTGCTAGGGAAGTTTAGCTCTACACTTACGAAACTAATTTATTGAAACCTTTCGTTATTTTACAATAAACTTTAAGATTACATATACGAAGTAAAATGATGTCATACGTGTCACGACAAAAGTTCATAATTATCACTTCAGAACCGCAAATCGAACGTCTGCTATCTCCGTAGCGGTAAAGAAGAAAGAGAATAAGGGAAAAAACATTGGTAGGATCGCTCACGTTTCGCAGGAAACTCTGAGCTATGAAGAAAAAAATGTAGAATAGTCTAATTAAATGGAAATATACAGAACTGCAGAAGAAATGAAAATCGACGAGAAGTATTGGAGAAGCAGGAAGATAATTTAAAGGCATGTGGAAAGCACACCCCTTTTGGAGAAGAAGCGGAGGCTCATTAGGCTAGGCAGACTACAAAATAGTGAAGTGGTCCATTGAAGAGAATGGTTTTTGCATCAATAGGAGGTGATTCACGTTAACAACGAGAAACATAATCCTGGTAGCCCTAGAGGGATTTAGCTCTACCTCATTACAGATATGCATGTGGTATGTTAACCAACGTACCACTTAGATCACTGGAGTTTTTCGAACGAAAACTGATCTGTTTAGCACTATTGAGGCAAAAGTTGGTCGTAGCATTTTCTTCTAAAGCACTGCAGGGCACTAAGTATTACGACATTCCATACCTCAACATAATAGCAACAATTAGAACCCTGTTTATTTTGATTTCTGTGCTACGTTTAAGATGAGGTGATGAGGTATACGGGTGGGGAACAAAATAGCGAAGTGCAAGCGAGGTGATAAACTGCTAAACAAGATACAGGCCACGGCCGTCGACGCTTATCTGCTGTACCTAGGCATACGCTTGATTGTTTTCTTGGATCAGCCACTAGCGCGGAGTCTTCAAAAGACTGCATTAGGTTCATTTACAGCGTTCCAGGACAATTCAAGTGTTGTACAATATGTGAACAACTTTAAGAATATTTCTTTCTTTTTTCAGGGAGATGGTGGTGGTCCGCTGCTGGTGAACGGTCAGCAGGTGGGTATCACCTCCTGGGGTGGTTACGACTGTGCAACTGCAGACTCGCCAGGTGTCTTTACTGAAGTTTCCTACTACGTCGACTGGATCAATCAGAACGCAGTCTGATGTGGACAGCTTCCTGATTTTTTCGTGCTCTGAACTATAGTAACCACAATACTAAGCTTTAAGAAATAATACCTACTTTGTTCTCCACATTGTACGTTTATTTCAGTCTGTGCCTGGAACGAATCAAACCACCTGACAAAAATCAATGTACACTGCTCCGTGTCGACGACAATAAGCACTGACAAGAGTCTCAGAGTGACCTACTCCTTAAGATTTTCTTTAGAAGAGGTTTTCAAGGCGTAACCAAAAGGACGGCCTCAAACCCTGGTGTTGTCTGACCACGATTTCCTATGTATGTAGTTACTGTAATGCTTATTGTTTCTTTCGGTTTTACTTGAACACGTACGTGTCAGCATTGATGAACAACTCATAAAAATAGTGGCTTACAAACAGTGTGGTTAAGTTAAGATTTTCATTCAAGTATCCTGAGCAGGCAAAAGGGGAACAGAATTTTTAACCTGCAATTAAATACTTCATTAAATGAAATCGATAACTGGTAAATGGAGATTCAATGTGCTACTTGTTTCGAGTTCAGAGCGATGTTGTTTTTCCAGCGAAGATCATCGACATGCCTCTAAAAATCCTTGTGAGCTGCGGTTGTATATGAGAAACTTGCCTAGCACACACGCACCAACGCGAGAAGTCTCAACGACAGTTTCATTCGCCTGACAAAGAGAAAGACATGAAATATTTGAATGATGCAAAATTATAGATCCTGAATCTCAGAGAGGGAACGAAACAGATGGCGGCAATCACTGGAGTATAGCATGCATAATTAATTATCCATTACGTTTGACCATCAATTTTTACCTCGATAGCTAATTTTTTCGGCAATTGCGAAGCGTGCTATGGCTTCCCAAGCTGGGGAACAAAGGGGGACAAGAACAAATAATTTTCGGTTTTCTGGAAACCGTATTAGTAACAGAATGAGAAGATGGCGGCCCTGTTGAAAAAATAGCTTCTAGCCTTATCATTCAAAGCCGGTTGGCGCTAACGATTCAGCGGAAAGAGATACATTTCGCGATACGATGTGTTTGGTGCCTTTTCAGAATGGAAAACATGATGATGATGTTTGGCTCGTGGGGCTCTCAACTGCGCGGTTATCAGGGCCCATACAAATTTTCGATCTTTACTCAGTCCAGTCTCGTCACTTTTATGAATGATGATGAAATGATGAGGACAACACAAACACGCAGTTCTCGGGTGGAGAAAATCTCTATCCCGGCCGGGAATCGGACGCGTGACCTCGTGATTTGGACGCAGCAACCCTAGCCACTAAGCCAGCCACGAGCTGCGGACTGAAAAACGTGAAAGCTCCAAGGGTAACCCCCACGCTATTCGTCTGAACAGCTGCAGGAGGGATGTCCTGCCTTCTTAGTCAGGTCGGAAATGTGTGGAGGTGTTGCGTTTTAGAGTCCACCATAACTTAGGTGGTGGGGGAGATACTGCATGCGCAATGGTTCGTTATTACTTGCTATTTCATTAGCGATGGAGCCTTGCTTTATCGAACGGAGCGTCTTTGTTTACGACACCTTATTGTAAACGGTCATTCTGTAGTGCTGACACAGCGAAGATTTCGCATTCAGTTCAATGCTGGTCAACACGATGCTGTTCCATCTCGCCCAAAAGTAAAATGATGGTTAAACAACTTCAGAACGATAGGAACGGTGAGATCTGGAACAGCTTGGGGATGCGTTTGGACTGTTAGAACATCAGAAAACATCAAGATATTTCGACAAGCTGACGAGGTCAGCCCTCGATGTACAGCAGTACGAAATGCTCGCTCTTTGCTCATTTGAGATATGTCATTTGACTGCCTTTTGCACTTTGACCTTCACATTCATCCTTTTAAAATCATGATCGTTCAACAACATATTATGCATATGTTATCCCAGTTCTGACATGCCCTTGTTAAATATTTTTTCAGTCACATTGTCCTGTTTGCGAGCGACAATATTGTTTGTGTTATGTCTTGCCAACTGCTTTGGAATCCTGTAATACGTCTGGCTCAAGTGAAAGACATCAAGTTTCATACGACGGCCAAAACAAACATTTTTGGATAATGAATCCTGGTTTTCCACCACGAGATATAAACGCACTGTTTGGTTTTACTTTCTTAAGTGGCGGAATATCACTGCTTTCACTGAATGTCTTGTGTACTACTACCTCAATGCCATGCAATATCTCCTGCAATACATGATATTTGGATTGAAATAGAGTTTTGGAAATGTACGTACATGTTCAAAGTGAATCTTCATGATACATGTTAACAGAGACAGATTACGACTAGTCTTCCTATACTCAGATGCTCTAACAATCAAGGCACTTATATGATCAGGGAGCAGTGAGACTTTCCTTTCCTCCCCATGGGTTCCGCTATCATTGCAGGATCAGTCACTTATCCTTGTGGTGAAGGTGCCTCATACGATCAGTCATAATAGCATCTGTACATTTACACTGGCATGTGGAGAAATTTATAGGCAAATAAATAACATGTGTACAAATCTTAATCTTTTTCCCCTGCTGTATACGCTACATATCATTACCGGTATGTTGTTGGGAATAGTATCGATCTGCGTTATCGACCTGCTCTGCAAGGCAGCCCACATGTCTGGCCCCTTATAGGCAATCTGGTAGGCAACGCACCAAATGTGGATGTGTTGCCTCCGCCCACATTAGGCCCATCCAATCCTGCCTTCACGCAAACTTCTGCGTACAACAATGTGTCGTTTCCAAGGTGATTACCATCAGCACATCGCAGAGAGCGCACTACATGTTTTTCAATTACACACTCAGAGTATGCCCCATGTTATGAAGTTGCTGGACATATTCCGGTTTCTTAGCAATGACATGTTCCACTGTATTCATCCAACGTGAAATACCGATGCATCTCCAACCCTGATATTCTTACGTACAAATACTACATTTTGGAAAAGACGACATGGTATAATGACGACAGTGATATGTTCTGACATCAGGCTGGAAGGACACCTACCCTGCAACCCTGAGGGAAGGGTGACACTATGATCCAAGCTACGTAATGTTGTATGAACACCTAAAAGACGTCAGTGTATGTGTGTATCCCGATACATTGCCCTAATATCACAATGTCGATTGCTTGCCTATAAGGGCTGTCCTTCCTACCAGAAACGACACGAAATCTGTAACAAATACTGACAGATAGTGAAATCGTTGACATGCTGCTTTGTGATGTAACCTGTTACATGTCTGCTGACACAGCGCTCAAAAAGAAAGTATGCTACAATTCCCAATGGCACTCCATTACGCTGTTTGGCGCTGAAGACAGCACATGCATTATGTCACTGCGAAATCTAAATGTACCAAACTTCACAATGGCATGCAGTTGTGCAAGACTGAGACATTAACAAATGTGATAGATGCAACAGTCTTAACAGGTAGGGTTGCCAGTGAATCAGTATCCATGTCTTGTATACTGCTGATTCAATAGGGAATCCCAGTACCCTTTTGTAGGTCAGTGATGCCTTACAATTGACTTTATCTATCTTGCTAGATAAAGCTCAAGGGCTAAGTATGGATGTATGTGGCCTCAAGTTTACGGCACCCTATTTCGTGCATGGCCAGTTGTACATGGCTTGTAGCAGAGTGAGGTAACCCAGCAATTTATATATCATGGTACCTATGAACAGTACACATACTGTATATTAGAGTGTACTATTATTAACAAATGTGTCCCTACATATAATATGTTGTGTTTGCATTTCATTCCTCTATGGATATCTAACAGTCGCTGGTAGTTGGTGGAGTCTGCAACATGAGGATTATTGCTGGGACGGAGCACCATCACACAAGCATAGCTGGGGTATTCAGTGGGTGAGAAGAGGATGGACAGCTTGAGAAGTGAGAAGCTGATGGGCAGGGATGGGGAGGAGGAATGGAGGAGTGGACCTAGAGATGTGCATATTATATGTGACATATATGTTCACAGATGTGGCTTAATGACTGTGTGTGTGTGTGTGTGTGTGTGTGTGTGTGTGTGTGTGTGTGTGTGTGTAAAGCGGAATGTATCTATGTCTGTACGAGTAAGAACCCTTCCCGGGCTCTATACCACTGTGGGCCAAATATCACACACAGATGCCTTGCCTCGAGAGAACTAACATAGTGGGGTTTATAAAACGATATCTCTAATATTTATGAAGACACAGGCATGCCTGATTTTAAGGTCCTGCCATGAAGGCTGCTCTGCACAACAGTTGTGTTATGTGAGAATGGTATCGACCTGCCACATCAGCCAGCTTTTCAGGACATCCTACACATAAATAGCAAAAAACCGTTCTCCTACTGCCAATGTGTAAGTTGGCCAGTAAAACAGGTGTGTTATGTAGGAACAGTATAGGCTTCCTTTGCATGGCTGCCTATACATAATGGGAAATTGAGTTTTCAAGGCCTTGGCATATCGGCTGTGCTGCATGAGAGAGTGTTGTACGTGTACCTACCTGCTTTATTGGCCACTTTTTCATGGACTACACGTATCGATAGGCACGCCCTGGCAGAAAGTTGAGAGTGATAAAGACGGAGATGAAGAGAGAGGGAGGGCAGGAGGAGCTGGATAGGGAGGGAGAGGGGCAGCAGGTGAAGAGTAGGGGTAGAGGTGCAAGTGAAGATCTAAAGACAGAGAGGGAGGGGTAGATACACAGAGAGATTGGTAGATGAGATGGACAGAAAGAAGGGAGAGGATGGGTAGAAAAAGCTGGGAGAATGGCGTGGACCAATAGAGAGTCAGGGAGGTGATGGGCAGGGAGAGAGAGGGCAGGAAGAGGTGGACCAAAAGATGTCCGCATTATATGAGACATAAATACAAGCAAGCACTGCAGTGGAGAAAAGGCTAGTATTTAATAAATTATGTTCAACAGTGCATGGATATTATATACTCAGTTATTTCCTATGGAATAGTAGGAGTTGTTTAGTACCAATAATTTGTTTTTAATCTCTTTTTAGCTGATTTAGATCACTGTCAGGTAGCTATACTCATTTTAATAATCAAATTAAACGGTTGATTGTTAATCACAGAGTATATCACGCCAGGTAATGGGTGTGATGTATATGTCGCATCTAATTCAAGTCTGTGTATCTCGTTATGCCAGGTAATGTATGTGATCCATATGCCATATCCAATTCAAGTCTGTGTACCTCGTTTTACCTTGTTATGATTGCTTTTGAAGCTATCATGTGCATTGCGAATTGGTCCCTCGGTTTGTACTCTCTGCCTCGTAGGACTTTGTTCTTCACAAGCAGTTACTAAATATTTGATGATCAGAAAGATGAAAAGGATACATTACTCATATTCTTGGAAAAAAAAAGTTGCTTTAATTTACTTTAATTTTAACTGTTTGAAATTGACTCATGTGGTCATGATCTGGTAACAGGTTTATAGAAGTATTAATGGTTTTCTTCTGCCTATGCATTTACTAAAATAATACGTTTACCTCCATCACATGCGTTTTGTAATTGAGAGGAAACATGGTCAAAAGTCTATTATAGATTTCAAAACTATTAGTTAAAAAGTCGGAACTTGTTTACTTAGAGCAGTTACTTGCCAAGTTTCACGTATGTGGTGATGTGTCGTCGCTTTTAGGATGGGTTCTTTGCCTTTGAAAAGTGCATAAATTTAAGGGGTTGTTGTCATTGTTGATATCAGTCTTTTATTTGCCAATAATGTTGATGCAGTGTTTTAGGTTTGGTAATTCATTAAACTAGTTGTTTGGTTTAGTATCTAATACCAATGCGATTATTTCTACTGCTCTCCTACCACCACCAGAAGAAACTCATCCGAAAGTTAGGTTGGGGACTTCATATCTGCCTCATCCACCTCCACAGCTCAATTCGTACAGTAAAATCAGGACTACGAGCACAGAAAAAGGATTTTTACCAACAGGGAATACGTACTCTTACACAATGCTCACACATGGCCACAGAAAGAATACATTTTACGCCTAATAACAAACATAGCGACAGTTAATTTCATATCTAAATTTTTTATCATGCACATCAGCATTCAGACAGAGGGCGTGCCTCTAATTTGAGCATTACACAGGTGCCTATGCGCCGGAGATGACCAATACTCGAAGAGGGCCTGAATTCGACAGAACACACGCATGGAATGGTAACTTACTCGTATGTGACTCCACATCAACTTTTGGTATGAACTTGGGGACGTAGCAATCTCCAGTGTAAAACACTCAACTGAAGACGATCGAATAACTGTGAGCTGAAATACGGTTGTAAGAAACCGACGTCATCCGGATGCAGTTCCAGAACTTTTTAGGATGCTAATTACGTCATGAACTTAAAGAGTCACAATATGCGTCTCGTCCAACATCAGCTGCAGTTCTGGGTCGTGGCTTACTTGGAGCTGTATGATGGCATCATCATACTCTTTTCAAACTGAAGAATTCCTCCTGTTATGGCTGCGAATGTGTGGCGAACGGCCTCTCCTTTAATCGCCTTATATTTCAACATGTTGCTTACGGCAAATCGACTCTTTTCGAAAAGTGTTACTGCTCATCTGGCCTCTTGGACTGTATTCTGTATTAACTTTTCCATTCCATGTTGTTAGTGAAAATTTAAAGAATTTGCAAAGCATGGTATACTTGGAAGTTTCAAAAGCATCAGAGAAGATTTCATGTCTGAAGCATTGTCCATTATTATGGCTATGATTTTAAATTTGACAGTAACTGCCTTTGCCGCATTAGAAATATTTTCGACAGTTCATCTTTCTTCAGACTGGAAGAACTCTAGAAACTATTACTTTGATTCTTTTCATGTATAAAATATACCATGAGTTCGTAGAAAAGAATATTGTTTACAGGTGTCAGCCTGTCGTTGCCTATGCAGTTATTTTCAGTTTCTTCAAACAATGGGCGTTATGAATTTTGGTAACGTTTTCTACTTTGTAAATTATAATTTATGCGAAACAAAAATATGGTGTATCCAACGTCATTATTTTATTTGGTGTGACTTGTCTTATAACATTTTCAAGTCTATGTATGATAGTATTGCAAACAAAAATCGAGGGCGTCACAAAAGAAAAAAATGGCTATCTGGATACTGCCTGATATTCACTTTGATTTTTTGGAAGAATATTTCATCTAAACTGGAAACTGTCATCACTCAAGACCATTTATGAAAGACATTTTCTGGAATTTCAGCAGTTGATTGTAATACTGATCGGCTTCCTGATCCATACCATTTAATAGGTACTGTTAGATGACTGAACTTTAGATGTGTCTTCAGTTTTGATGAAGAATGAGAAAAATAAGGAGTTTTCTCCTAACAGAAAGGACAATTTACATTTTTTACCCAGTTTTGTAATATACATATACCACATGAAGCTACTCAATTCGAGATTAACATGAGTATCTTACATCCTCCAAAGAAGAAAAATATGTTGTACACAAAAATTAAATACTTGCTACTAAAATGTACTTTTTAAAAAGTAGAAACTAGAAGTGAGATGAAATGTACAGGCTATGTATTCTAAAATATATTTGTGCGTAATATATACATAAAACATAGTAATGCAACACACATACTGTTGTTATTACAATGAAAGATATCCATGGTGAGCCAGACTCTAAGGGAGAGCACTGAGTCAAGAAGAAATGAAGTCAAACTTCGATCTGAATCGATGAATGAGCCAAGAGTGCTGAGATCTGCTCCACACAGAGTCAGCAGTGGTGTGGAAATGGAGAGTAGTGGGAAGTAGGGAAGCTGAAAGTATTTATCAGTAGAAGAGCAGAGAACTTTAAACTGTAGGGAAGCAGAGAATGGGAAGTGGCGAGTTATACAGAAACAGAGAACAGTGAGCAGCGATCAGGAGCTGACTCAGGGAATGAGGCAAGAGCACAGAGAATGGGGCGACTCCTCCTTTTTGAGCTCCTTGCAGCTCACTCACTCCCAAGAGAGCTGCCAAGTGCTTTCTTCCAAGCTTTCCTTTCAAATCAAGGATGCAAGTAAGAGGCAAGAAAGTGTCATCTGTGTCAATATATATATATTTCTTATGGCTAATAGAATACAGCAGTAAGTAAGTAGTAACACAAACAACGGATAAAAACAATGAATGGTCAATGTTACAGGCAACAAACAATTATTAGATCTAAAAAAGGAAGTAAAACACAAAATACACAAAAATACATAGAAATTATAGTAATAGTATCTAGTAATAGGTTTTTCAGAAGGAGAAGAGTAGACCAGACTCATGGTTGTATGTCCAAGTCCCTCAGCCAACCAGAAGCAACTCCCTCCAGGAGGTGCAGCTCCTGCATTGTGCCACGGAATCTCCTCGTAGGGCAGTCCATTGCGATATGATGTAGAGTTTGTGGATTCCCACAGTCGCAGATGGGTGAGTCAGTCTGTCCCCATTTGTGCTTCCAGTAATTACATCTACCATAGCCTCTTCGGATACGATTTAAAGTTGTCCAAGATTTTCTGGGAAGACCGAAGCCCTCGGGCCGTACGGTTGGGTCCGAGACTAAGTTAAGGTGATAAGGGTTAGACATATCCCTTTCCCGACGCCAGGCTTCGTCGATATCATAACTGTCCTCGATCAGCTGTTGCCCTAATCTCCATGATGGCTTATGGGACTCGAGCCTGTGGCTGGGATTCTTGCAGTCTTCGTGTAAGGGTAGGTCACGGTTGTTAGCGCATTTTTGCCATTTCCTTTTCAGTTCAGATCTTCGCCTTAGATGAGGTGGGGCTATGTTAGCCAGTACCGGGAGCCACTGGTGGGGCGTCGGTTTAATAGTGCCTGAGATGAGCCTCATGGTGTCGTTTAGCTGGGTGTCCACCGTTGCTGTATGAGTGCTGTTTAGCCAGACTGGAGCGCAGTATTCAGCCACCGAATATACTAATGCAAGTGCAGATGTTCTGAGAACTGTGTCGCTTGCTCCCCAGCTACTTCCAGTGAGTTTGTGTAGGACATTATTTCTGGTTTTGATTTTTGCTACGCATTTGTATAACTGCTCCTTGTACGTCAGAGATCGGTCCAATGTAATTCCCAGATACTTTGGGAGGGGATTGTAGTTAAGCAGCTGGCCTCTGAACTCTACGTGGGGTGCATAGTTTGCCTGTCTGTTGTTGAGGTGGAAACAGGAGACTTGGGTTTTAGAAGTATTAGGTCTGAGCCTCCATGTTTCGAAATATTCATCCATTTTGATAAGGTCTTCCTCAATGATTCTTTCGGAATTGTGGAAGTCTTGATGTTGATATGTGAGAGCAATATCGTCTGCATAGATAAACTTCTTAGAAGACGTCTCTGGTAGGTCTGATGTATATATATTAAAAAGTAATGGAGCTAGCACGGATCCTTTGGGCAGGCCATCATTTAACCTATATTTCTTGCTTATCTCTCCATCTAGGTGTACTTCAAAAAATCTATTTGAAAGCATATTGTTGATTAGGGTAGCCGTTTTCTTGCAAGAAATAATGCGTTGGAGTTTAAGAATCATTGCCTCCCTCCACACTGTGTCATATGCTGACGATAGATCTATGAACACGGCGACTGTCTTTTTCTTCCTTTGAAATCCACTCTCAATATGTGTGGTAAGAGATAATACTTGATCACAGCAGCTCCGACCGGGTCTAAATCCAGCTTGTTCAATAGGAATGAAATTCTCAGCAATGGGTTTTATTCTGTTGAGAATAAGTCTCTCCAATAGTTCGTAGCATACACTTAGAAGAGCTATAGGTCTATAGTCATCTGGGAGCTTTCCATCTTTGCCAGGCTTAAGAATGGCGACGATCTTGGTTTGTTTAAATAGTGGTGGTAGTGTTTCCGATCGTTGGATGTCATTGTAAAACTGAGTTAGCCACAGTAGAGTTCGAGGTCCTAGGTGCCGTAAGAACTCGGGGTAGACCTCATCTAAACCAGCCACTTTACCCATTTTCATTTCTTTCATTGCTTCTGTGATCTCTAGGATGGTAAAGGTTTTTGAGAAATTGTTGTCGGGTGTGGATTGTCGGAGCTTGGTTCTCAGTTCTTTCTTTACTTTCATAGTCTTATCCTTGTTGCTGTGTGGTGTTTTTCTCGTAAGGTTAACTATTCTGTTTGCCTACCTCTTTGGGGTGTATGTTGCCACCCATACAGGTTTTAGTGGAGCTTTCACCTAAGTTTTTAAGAAGGCACCAGGCTTTCTTGCTGGAGTGCTTGAAGTCCATATTTTTCATGAGAGTGTGCCACTTTTCTCGTCTTGCTGAGTCCAGGCATTGGAGAAGCTCGTCCGCAATTTCAGGATCGTTGTTTTGCGAATATGCATTATATAGGTCTATGCATTCTTGGCTCCAGCCGGGAATATAAGTTTTCCTGTAGCCTCTGGGAATGTGTTTTTTGGCAATGGCTAGGAGTAATCCCACAAAGCGGTTGTAGTTCTTCGATGCGGGTGGGATCCATTGGATGTTGTGGTCCATTTCAGCGGTAAAGGCTTCCCAGTTGGCTTTGCCAAAATTCCATCGAGGTTTAGGTGTAGATCTCACTATTGGAATCTGTATACCGACATGTAGCAGGACAGGCCTGTGCTGGCTACGAGGAAAATCAGGCAAGATCTGTTTATTGCAGCGTATTGGTAGCTTTTTGGCGTCTCTGGAATATGGTGTTCTAACGAACTGATCTCTCTTCACTTTCCATTCGTACAAGGCTGACAGAAGGTGCTTCTGAAAGTGAGATGCAACAACATAGACATACACTTCACCCATGGTGTATTCATCTGCAACACATTCTATGCCATACTAACTAACTCAGCATATTGCAACGACACTGCTGCAGCAGAACCTCCTAGAGTTTTTGTTCTGCTCACTGACGTCCCTCGATGGACATTTCAGATCTGTACGTTTACTGCCCTTTTTTCTGTGTCACCTATCATTCACTCTGGAAAAGTACATGGTTGTTTGAGTGAGTTTGAGAGTATATCACTGATCTCTAGAAGACATTCCTACTTGGTAGTCGCCCCTATTTGGTGCCCCTACTTGCTGGCTCCAGTTCATGACACAGAACCATCAATCTACCAAAGACCTGTAGACCAGTCGCCAAGTGATGAAACTGCTATGAGGAATGAAAGATTCATTCCCCACAATGGAACCTGTCATGATACTGGTTGTAGCCAAAAGCCCTGGAACCGATTGCAGTACAAATTGTAGTGCTGCTAATAATTACTCTCTTATTTCATCTGTTTTATTCAATAAACTATTGAGAAAACACTATAAATAAGCACTAATAGTATTAGTCGTGGTAGGAGTGGTAGTAATCCCTTTGCGATGGACTGAACACAGGGGAGTTGACGGATGAATCCTGCATCACCATTGTGGCAAGGTGTGAATGGAGGAGGCTGCCATTTATTTCCTCATGTAGTGACAACATCCCTGTCGTGTGGATGACTGTGATCATTGCTTGTACAGTGTAGTGATGGTTTGGTGTTGTTATGGATGTAAGGAAGGGCGAGTGACAACTTGCCATCAAGAGTGTCACATTGCACTCATTTTATAAAACACTGTGTAGAGGTTTCGAATTAAGTACTAGACATTAGGGCATTGACTCGTGATCAGGAACTTCGTACCACCACTCCTTGTCACCTGTCAGCCAAATATTGGCAGTGCAAATCTTTCACAGGGATATGAACTGGCGTACCTCCGAGATGAGCCCCATCACACAGTTGTGCTGTAGTGCAGGGGACATGAGGAGTGGTAAATGGTGGGAACTTGTGGTACATGAATACTTGTCAACTTCAGTATTATCTATTAATATTACATCTAAGCTTATCAGACAGCACTGCGTTAAATAACAAAACACGGTCTTCACTGGAGCGAAGGCACCCAGGAACAGTTGTTTGCATGCTGATAGCAAGTAACCACTAGCTGCTAGCTCATGCCTGTACTCCAAATCAAGCTGTCATACTGTTGGTCAAGCAAACTTGCAGCTCCACCTGTACTATCCACACTACTTTCTCTGTTGCTGCCTTACCGAGTCCTTCTTGACTGGCCCTCCACAAACTGACTCTAAGCTCCTATTCCCCAAGACAACAGTGGCCATCCCATTCTCCACAAGAAGGGGCAGCTACCTCAGGTTTCTGGCAGCCAAGAACCACTCGATTCTCTCAAGCACGTTTTAAAAATTGAAGCCCATATATTCGTATCTCATGCCATGCCTTTCATCATTAATATTATCACGTAAAAGAAGGTGTAATCAGATGAATAACGAACACTTCACTTAACGAAGGTTTATTCAGCACTTGCACATACAAAAGCGCGGAACGAACTGCCACCGGCCAGAACACATACAGTATATATACAGCTTCAGAACATTTCAGTACTATGATTCCTGACATTTATGGATACATCTAGAAAGTACCAGAACCGAATGAAGAAATTAAAATTGTACAGTCTAGGTGAGTTTTGAAATCACGATCCTCCATGCAACAGTATATTATAATAACCACTTTTTTTTAATCTCATTTTGTTCGTTTTCGTTTGTTACATCTGCTCGGGGCGGATGTCGCAAGACACCCGTTTCAGTTCGTCGTTGATCCATTAACACAGTTATTTATTACAGAGTGCAGATAACCCTCTGGCCGAACACGCTGAGTTACCGTGCCGGCATCACTAGACCGTGGTGCTACTCAGCTTCTTCTGCGACATTGCTCCCTCCTTAAGGGAACAGCGTCTCGGTGTTACGTCTTCCTAGTATGGGAACGAGTGAACGGTCCTGCTTACTCCGACTCCCGTTGACTGATACTTGCACTGGAGGTGATCTTCTCAGAACTTCTTTTGCCGTTACGCTCTTCATCACCTTTCCGCTTGTTGCCAGTCGCTGGAGCTTCGAATTTACCCTGGGTTGCAGGATCCTTGTAGGGCTTCATTAAAAAGGACGTGGACCGTATCTCTGACCTTTCGTCGTCTTGTGTCGGGGTAGACATCTTCAAAGTAGCACCTGAGGAGCTTCTCAGAGAGACAGGAGTGAAGATCCAGACGAGGTCACCAGGTTGATAGACAACAGGGCGGTGGCTCGTGTCATACCTTCGGCGATCGATTTCTTGAGCCTGCAGCGTGTGGAGTCGAGCTAACTGCCGAGCTTCCTCAGCACTGATTAACACCTGGCCGATTTAGTAGTCGTCCACGTCACCAGGATGTAATGGAAAGACAGTGTCCATCGTCGTAGTCACCTGACTCCCATGCACCAGGAAAAATAGCGTAAATCCTGTGGCATCTTATTTGGCGGTGTTGTAGGCAAACGTCACGAAAGGTAGCACCTCATCCCAGTTGTTCTGCTCAACAATGACAAATATTCATAGCATGTCGGCTAAGGTCTTATTAAGGCGATCAATGAGCCAGTTAGTTTGAAGATGGTAGGCAGTCATCATGTAATGAGTAATTCTGCTCCGACGGCTTATCTGTGTCACAAGATTCGACTGAAAAATTTCCCTCGATCCGTAATTAAGGACCTTGGGGCACCGTGTTTTAATACAATGTCTTCCACGATGAATTTCGCTACTTCGGATGCTTCGGCTGTTTTCACGGCTTTCGTAATTACATAGCGTGTCAGATAATCTGTGCAAACAATAATCCATCTATTGCCACTAGCAAACGTTGGAAATCGTTCGAGGAGGTCAATCCCAATCTGCTGGAAAGGCGTTTTGGCTGGTCGAATTGATATGAGTCGGCCAGGTGGTTTCTGAGGAACTAACTTTCTCCTCTCGCATTCTCGACAGTGCGACACATAGTGACGGACACTGCTAAATAAACCTGGCCAGAAAAATGTCATGCTTATACTATCGTATGTCTTAATAATATGTCCGGCCTCAGGTGTGTCATGGAATTCCTGTAGAGCATCCAAACGCACGTGTTTAGGAACCACTGGTAGCCACCTCTTTCCAAACGGATCAAAGTTTTTCTTGCAAAGCAATCCGTTAACTTCTTTAAATTGTCCTTTCTTATCCTCTGACCGATTTAAGGCAAGCATAATTTGAGATATCTCGGCATCCTTCTTCTGCTCAGCAGAGAGATGCTGGATTGCAGCGAGACAGTCACTATCTTCCACAAAGTGTTGATGGTCTTGCACAGGGTTTCTTGAGAGACAGTCAGCATCTTGGTGTTTTCTTCCACCTTTGTACACTATGGTAATGTCATGCTCTTGAAGACGTAGTGCCCTGCCCACCTGGCGAGTTGACCTATTGGATCCTTAAGATCTGTCAGCCAACAAAGTGGATGATAGTCTGTAACAAATGTGGATGGCCTTCCATAGAGATACTGTCGAAAATTGCACACGACCAAGATCACAGCAAGATATTATGTTTCTGTAGTTAAGTAGTTTCTCTCGACTTTTGTAAATGTCCAAGAAGCTTAGGCTATAACTTTCTCTTTTCCATCTGAAACTTGCACCTGAACTGCACAGATCCCGTACCCACTGGCATCTGTGTGTATTTCTGTAGGTGCTCTCTAATCATACAGACCAAGTACAGGGTCAGTCGTCAGAGCTTTTCGCAGCAAATCGAAAGAATCTTGTTGAGCACCACCTCAGATAAATTTAGCATCAGCTTTTAACAATTCTTGGAGTGACCTGGCTTTGATATAAAAGTCTTTGATAAAATGACGGCAATAGGAACATAATCCGAGGAAGCTTATCACAGCTCTGATACTTTAAGGAATAGGAAATTCCGTTATACATCTCACCTTTTCTGGGTCTGGCCGCACACCTTCGTTTGTCACAAGGTGTCAAAGTATTTGTAGCAAAGAGACAAATTCTTGGATTAAGTCTCAGTCTGCCTTGTTGGGGACACTTAAGAACGGCCCTCAGTCTTTTTATATCTTCATCAAATGTCTCTGAGAACACTATGTCATCTAAATAACAAAGACACATCGTCCATCAACCGTTCAAAAGTTACTGGTGCATTACAGAAACCAAACGGCATCACCAGCCGTTGTGGCCGAGCGGTTCTAGACGCTTCAGTCCGGAACCACGCGACCGCTACGGTCGCAGGTTCGAATCCTGTCTCGGGCATGGATGTGTGTGATGTCCTTAGGTTGGTTAGGTTTAAGTAGTTCTAACAAGGGAACCTCCCCATCACACCCCCCTCAGATTTAGTTATAAGTTGGCACAGTGGATAAGCCTTGAAAAACTGAACACACATCAATCGAGAAGTTGTATGGAACTGCCAAAAAAATAAACAAAATATACAAACTGAGTAGTCCATGCGCAAGATGAGCAACATCAAGGACAGTATACGCTCAGGAACGCCGTGGTCCCGTGGTTAGCGTGAGCAGCTGCGGAACGAGATGTTCTTGGTTCAAGTATTCCCTCGAGTGTAAATTTTACTTTCTTTATTTTCGCAAAGTTATGATCTGTTGCACGTTCATTGACGTCTCTGTTCACTGTAATAAGTTTGTGTTTTGCGACCGCACCGCAAAACCGTGCGATTAGTAGACGAAAGGACGTGCCTCTCCAATGGGAACCGAAAACATTTGATCGAAAGGTCATAGGTCAATCGATTCCTCCACAGGAAAACACGTCTGATATATTCTATACGGCACTGGTGACGGCATGTGCGTCACATGACAGGAATATGTTGTCGACCCACCTAACTTGTACAATTGGCGAATGGGTAAGAAGATTCTTTTACCTTACCCGATTTAGGTTTTCTCGTGGATGTGATAATCACTCCCAAAAAAGTGATTAAAACATAAGAGTTTGTCACATAAACTGCAACAAATGAATGCAACAGCTTCACAGTCGCACAGTTTTCTCTGTGCTCTGTCAAAACATCTTTTTAACGTTTTTAAATTTTTCCGTGTGTAGACCGTCAAATCCTGCATATGTCCAAGCAAATCTGAACATGTCCTGGAATTTTGGAGAGCGAAGTTGATTATGTGTGACTGCTTGAACTTTGATTATTGTCTGAAAATAAAAAAATAAACTTTTCACTCGAGGGAAAACTTGAACCAGAGACCTCTCCTCCCGCAGTTGCTCACGCTAACCACGGGACCAAAGTGCTTCTCAGCTCATATTATCCTTGATGTTGCCTATCTTGCGCATGGACTACTCAGTTTGTATATTTTGCTTATTTTTTTCATAATTCCACACAACTTCTTCCTGTTTTCTCGATTGATGTGTGTTCAGTTTTTCAAGGCCTATCCACTGTGCCAACTTATAACTAAATATGAGGGGGGTGCGATGGGGAGGTATCCTTGTAAGTACTAGGGGACTGATGACCTCAGATGTTAAGTCCCACAGTGCTCAGAGCCATTTGAAGCCAAACGGCATTACTTTAAACTAATACAGACCTTCAGTGGTAATGAATTCATTTTTCTCACGATCAGCGTCATATACTTCGATTAGCCAGTATCCCGAGCACATGTCCATTGTTGAGAAAAACTTAGCCCCCTTCAGACAATCCAGTTTATCGTCAATTCGTGGAAGAGGGTATACGTCCTTTTTATCTATCTTATTAAGCTTCCTGTAAACAACACAAAAGCGCCAACTGCCATCCTTCTTCCTGATGAGGACCTCTGGTGACGACCATGGGCTCTGTGAAGGCTGAATTATGTCATTCTTCATCATTTTCTCTACCTCGTCACGAATTATCCGACGTTCCGTTGCTGACACACGGTATGCTCTCTGGTTTATTGGTTGATGGGCTGCAGTACTAATCAGGTGCTTCACCGTCGGTTTGTGTAATTTGCTCTTCACCTGTGGATTGAAGCATTCACAGAACTTTTGAAGAATGGCAAGTCCTTAGTGAGAGCTGGTGACAGTCGAGCTATAAGATCTTGTCTCGTAGTGGTAGCTCTAATTTAGCCCACAGACTCAGCATGGGAGTTTTCTATGACGCTCAGCTGTTCTTCAATTAACGGCTCAGCGTTTGCTACGCACATGCGTCTTGGGAGGATCTGCGGTTCTCGGCGACAGTTCACTACACTCTTATAAGACGATCATTTCTAATGGCTGTGTATGGACAATTATACCCACAGGAATGGTACGTCTCCCTGTAGGTTTTACATATTTCCCATTATCCACCTTCAGAAGAGACATTTTGCTGTCGACGAATACTGTTTTCTGCAACTGGCGACGGTACTTCTCCGAAATGACTGAATATGATGCTCCAGACTCCACAAGAGCTTGGGCTGGTTGGTCGTCCATGAGGATATGGACGTAGTTTCCTATCATTTTTCCAGGTTGCGGCGGCTAGGTGATAGGCTGGAGCTTCTAAACGGCGATTAAGACCTTGATCGGCGTGTTGGGGGGCGTCCTCTCCAGCTGCTAGCTTGCGGGATGGTGACCTACGTCGTCCTGAAACCACATCTTCTTGTTATTCCAGCATAGTGTGTCGATGATTCTTGGATCTGATTCAGCTCCCACTCAGGAGCATCTGCTGAACTCCAGCTCCGAGATGTCACCCAATGACGCTCTGCATGGGCCCTCTCCCAAGGCATCCAGTTTTCTTCCTCCAAAATGCGCTTTATGGACTTTCGCCATCACGCCACAGTACACACCAATCCAGAAATGTATTTAGCCGACCAGTGCTAGATACTGCAGCGTAGTCCCAATTTTTGGGCCTTACTTTTGATAAAAAGCTGACGTGGCTGCCTCATATTCGAAACCTTAAGACTACCTGCATGTGGAAGCTTGATGTTCTCTGTCTCCTGGCCCACACATCTTGGGATGAAGACTCTGCTACTCTTCTCCATCTTTAACACACTCTGGTTTTGCCCAGGCTTGATTATGGTTGTCACGTTCATGACTCGGTGCCTCCTTCCACTCTGACACTACTTGATCCTCTTCATCACTATGTAGTGCGTCCAGCTATTGATACCTTTCGCACTTGTCCTCGACAGGCTCCTCGTAGAAGTGGGGATTCCCCCTCTACAAATATGATGGAGCCAACTCCTTGTTTCTTGTGCAATCGCCAATCAACAATTCCCTGACTGTCCCACGTACCACATGCTCTTTGCAAAAGACGGATTTCTCCTTCCTGGTATCCTCCCCTGGGTGGGACTACCAGTTGGAAAACGTCTCACTTCCCTCTGTTGGTATCTCCACCTACACTCACTGGAAAATTGCCCATTGTATTTCTTAAACTACCCCCACTTGGATGGTGCCAAACCACGGTTTAGAGGCCGACCTACTGGGTGGTCCTAAGGTCTCTGTCGCCACTATGATATCCCAGCATCTTGTATGTTCCATCCTTGAAAAAAACTGCGATAATCACGTAGTATGTTCAAAACAGAGTTGCCAGCTACTAACAGAGCCCTCCTTTCTGTTTCTTAAGACTCCCACCAAAGTGTTTCAATATCTAACGATTCAATGAGTCGCTTATAGGATATAGACCGATGATATTCTCGTCACCCTATGGTCTCTACTATCCATGACTTTCTCTCTGCTTTGGCGGTGCCGCCTGTTCCGTTGGCTTACTCTAGGCGTCAAGTGATGTGGACATCCCAGGGAATGAACTGGTTGATCATTTAGCTAGAGAGGCGGATATTTACTCCCATCCCGTTTCATGATTCCAGGTGGAGACAAGCGGATGCACATCAAGTGTCTCTATGGGAGAAAGAGCAATGACATCTAGTGTGTTACTGCTGTCAGTATGAGCTCCGCACAATCAAGGAGTCTACTGCAGTTTGGCGCCCGTCCTTCCACTCCTTTCGGAAAGAGTCCACTGTCTTATAGTGTCTAAGCATTGGGCATATTATGCCCACCCCTTGTTTTCTCTTGCGTAACAAGCAAACTCCACAATTTTCCTCTTGAACCAGACTGACCGTATCCCATATAATCGTGGAATGTCCCTGACTTTTGGCCCTCCGTAGTATGTACAGCCATCCTCATTACTTGCCTTTAAAGTTAGTAGATGATTCGCGGGTGGTTGACCTGGTTCTCAGTTACCTATGTGATCGTGGTTTTTATCTTCAGTTATAAGGTTTTGCTTTACTGCTCGAGTAGGGTTCGAAGGATTGTAGTTGGGACCTGTCTTCGTGTGACTCATGTCCATTCCCTGTGCAAAGACAACTCTTTTATCCCTGTGTTTTTCCAGCTTTTGGATTTGGCATATCCTTTTATGCCTTCTGCTGTGTGTGTTTTAACTTCCTCGCTATATATTTTGAGCCCTCTGACTAGATCCGCCAACTTTTAGCGGACCCTCTATCTCACGCAATTAACCTTTGAATCGCTGGACTCATGATCTCGCCAATGAGTCTAGTTATCCTCCTCAATCATCCACCCGGTCAATCAGTCTGTTGCATTGTGCACGTAGTACTGTTCACCATTAGTATACAGTACCTCAGCCTTTTACAGTTTCACTTTTTCCTTCTCATATTTCCTGCCTCGATCTTTATTAAAATCAAAATTAACTTACTACCACCTTTGACTGAATGGCATGTTCCGCTTCGAAAGTCGCTCATTGTATCCCATTCTCGCGGGGTCTTCTATAGGTTCTCTGCACAATTCAAAATTACCACAAAGCTCTTCCCGATGATGACTTCCTCATTGTGTCTTAACATTTCCCATTCCATCCCTTTCTGACCATCATCAGAAAACGTCATCAGGTCAGTATTAGTGTGACATGTCAGTGTTAGTTGAGAGCTATTCTTCAGATATCTCAACTATTCTTATTGCATGATGCTTGAGGGTGGTAACCTATTTGGCAGACGCCTCGTGTTTCACGCAGGTATACGTGGGCTATTGTTATTATAACTAATCTGCGACGGGCATCTAAAATCTGGCTGCCACTGGATAGTGTAATCTGGTTGCCAACGTGCGTCATTTCTTCCATTCTGAGCGCCGTTGTACTCATTGAGTCAACCTATGTCCCTCATTATGATTTCTTTGTCGCCTGTCTGAGTGGGCTGGTCTATGAGTATCTTGTTGTCTACTACAGTTTTCGCTTGCAGGATATGGTGCCCCGCCATTGCGACACTTGATTCTGAAATTTTCCGGGTTACTATCTGTCACACTGATAAGTTTTTCACATACTGGAATCAGTAACGGTTTTCAGCATTCTCAAAACTACGTTGTTCGCTGTTGGTCTTAGCTATATTTCTCTCAAAACATTTCTGATGTCTTCCTCGTTTCGTGCTGCAAATCTCCAGACTAAAAATTTATTTTCTCAGTCTTTCTTGAATGCATGTCAACCAATACTTGGCGACGAATGCCTTCTCAAATTCATTATGTGCTGTACAAGCTACAGCTGCCTCACTTGCCCAGAAGGCTATACCACCCTGGTCCTGAGATATAGCAAATTGAATTTTCTGTTTCTCAATCCCCTCAAAGCTTTTATGAATACAGCTGGGTGAAGAGATATCCTCTCTGGGGAGAACATCTGAAATTGTTGGTGTTTTAATAGGCTTTTCTCTAACAGTACTGTTGTGAAAGTCAGAGATGCCCCCAGTGATTCGGATCAGTAATCTGCGCATGAAGTAGCCTGATACACTTCTTCCCTGTAAATCCTTTTACACTGCCTTGCGTTACCATATACCTCACGTTCAGGTTAAGTATTTCAAAAATCACAACGTTTTCTCCTACACTTGCAGTTTGCGCCTGTTTTTAGACACAGATGTATTTCTCCTGTATGAGTGGTATATCCTTGTCCCTCACAGAAACTGTGAGGATGGTAAAATACATAAAATATCAACAACGCAGTATGTTGTAAGCTGATCCCTTACTGATTGTTATTGATTGATGCAGCTGACGTGTGGCACTGAAAATAGAATGTGGCTTCCAATGTATTACTGAATGGAAAAACAACCCAAGTCCATGGAATTGGGATATTATTTCATTCATTTGAAAATGTGTTGTGACAGTTTTAGGGGTAATAGCTGGAGTGGGAAATTTCTTCTCGGCAGGGACAGATTAAAAGCGAAAATTGACAAAAGATGGACTGGTGATGTTTTTACATCCAGTTCTTCAGTTTCAGTTTGGCATGCATTACCTTACCAACTGTGAATGCAGCAGTATGTTGCAAATTACCAATGTATTTTCTATGATGTATCTGCTTGACTTTATCATCTAAAATTCGGTCCGCAATGTGACGATCTTTATTTGTGGCATAGGAAGTTGTCCTCCATGTGTACCTCGGTCACTGCGAGCTAGATGCTGTTACAGCTTATTCCAGGTCCACATATGTTGTATCCAGGAATTTGGGGTAGGTTATCAAGAATACCATCTCCACTTCTGTTGATTCATTTCCTAGTACTCATGTTACTGCATGGTCTAAGATTTGCTGGTTCCAGTACATAGCACTTTGTGAGCATCGCCCCAAGGTTATAGTTTAGGGTGTGGAAGGCGAGCCATTACACTGATGCTTTCTCCATGTCTTATGACCTCACCTACTAGGAACATGTCCATTCCAGAACTTTTCTGTAACTCCTCCGTGTAAGCATCCTGCAGTTTCTTCAGGATTGCTGCACTTCACTATGTTTGTTCTTGAATTTGTGCCTGGCTGTTTGGAAACTGTAAATATTTGCGCGACCAGTTTCGTAGGTAAGACTTCTGAAACATAGCAGAGGTTGATAATACCGCTTCAGTTGTAAATTACTTTATTTTTACACGACCGGTTTCGGACTGTTATAAGCCCATCCTCAGGTGCCTTAGCTGTGCTGTGGTCCCCGAGCGCCGCGTGTACCAGGTGCGGTATGCTGCCTATGAGCGCCGACAAGGGATCGATATATTTGGGCCAGTAGCAGAACACAGAGCTATGCCCTTATGTCCAGAGACTTGGGCTGGCTGAAGCAGAAGCGTCTGTGACATCGGCGCAGTGCAGAGTAGCACAGTCTCGACAGCACGTCACATCACTCCACAGACATTCGACGATGATGGGCAAGTTCGAGTGTCTTTAAGGGGAGCTAGTATGGAATATTTTTTTACATTTTCGTATTTTTATCTCATTACAAAATATGTAATTTTCCGAGTAGGATTATATACAAGGCCAAACTGAAGTGTTTTTAAGAAACATTGGTTTTATGGTAATAAATTTTCGAATAAAGGGAAACATTGTGTTCAACATATGAAGTTACAGACAACGAAATGCAAGCATCTAGAGAAACTTCCCATTAGTGCTTCGAAGATTAAAATAAAACGCTTTCTCGAAAAAAGTGATGAAAATGGTAGGTTATGTTATATTCGGATAGATTTACCCATCCTAACGAGGGTGTTAGATGAATGTGTGTTTTGTAAAATATGTAGAGGGCCATTTGGTTTACATGAAGCCAGTGAGGTATCAAATAGACTAGCCAGGAAACTTATCATTGAATGTGCCAGTTATATGTTGTTGTGGTGGTGGTCTTCAGTCCTGAGACTGGTTTGATGCAGCTCTCCATGCTACTCTATCATGCGCAAGCTTCTTCATCTCCCAGTACCTACTGCAACCTACATCCCTCTGAATCTGCTTGGTGTATTCATCTCTTGGTCTCCCTCTACGATTTTTACCCTCCACGCTGCCCTCCAATACTAAATTGGTGATCCCTTGATGCCTCAACACATGTCCTACCAACTGATCCCTTCTTCTATTCAAGATGTGCCACAAACTTCTTTTCTCCCCAATCCTATTCAACACCTCCTCATTAGTTATGTGATCTACCCATCTAATCTTCAGCATTCTTCTGTAGCACCACATTTCAAAAGCTTCTATTCTCTTCTTGTCCAAACTATTTATCGTCCATTTTTCACTTCCATACATGGCTACACTCCATACAAATACTTTCAGAAACGACTTCCTGACACTTAAATCTATACTCGATGTTAACAAATTTCTCTTCTTCAGAAACGCTTTCCTTGCCATTGCCAGTCTACATTTTATATCCTCTCTACTTCGACCATCATCAGTTATTTTGCTACCCAAATAGCAAAATTCCTTTACTACTTTAAGTGTCTCATTTCCTAATCTAATACCCTCAACATCACCCGACTTAATATGACTACATTCCATTATCCTCGTTTTGCTTTTGTTGATGTTCATCTTATATCCTCCCTTCAAGCCACTATCCATTCCATTCAACTGCTCTTCCAAGGCTTTTCCTGTCTCTGACAGAATTACAATGTCATTGGCGAACCTCAAAGTTTTTATTTCTTCTCCATGGATTTTAATACCTACTCCGAATTTTTCTTTTGTTTCCTTCACTGCTTGCTCAACATACAGATTGAATAATATCGGGGACAGGCTACAACCTTGTCTCACTCCCTTCCCAACCACTGCTTCCCTTTCATGCCCCTCAACTCTTAGAACTGCCATTTGGTTTCTATACAAATTGTAAATAGCCTTTCGCTCCCTATATTTTACCCCTGCCACGTTCAGAATTTGAAAGAGAGTATTCCAGTCAACGTTGTCAAAAGCTTTCTCTAAGTCTACAAATGCTAGAAACGTAGGTTTGCCTTTCCTTAAACTACCTTCTAAGATAAGTCGTCGGATCAGAATTGCCTCACGTGTTCCAATATTTCTACGAAATCCAAACTGATCTTCCCCAAGGTTGGCTGCTACAATTTTTTCCATTCTTCTGTAAAGAATTCGCATTAGTATTTTGCAGCCGTGACTTATTAAACTGATAGTTCGGTAATTTTCACATCTGTCAACACCTGCTTTCTTTGGGATTGGAATTATTATATTCTTCTTGAAGTCTAAGGGTGTTTCGCCTGTCTCATACATCTTGCTCACCAGATGGTAGAGTCTTATTGCTCACAGAACGGAGTAAGAATTAAGATGGTGGGTTTAAAGTGTGATGACTACCTTGGATTATACTGGGCCTCTCTTCTGTATGGAACGGACTCCTGCACAATTAACCTGAAGCACATTAAAAAGTTACAGGCTCTAGAGATGGACTTCTGGAGGAAATCAGCATGAATCTGCAGGAAAGAGAAGATAAGGAACACCGAAATAACAAGGAGAATGGAAATAAAAGAAAGAGTATATGACGTAATGGATAGGAAGAAATTACAGTGGTAACGAATGGCACGTACGACGAATGGAGGAAGCCAGAATACCAAAATTGATACTGACAGCCTTGGGAGAGCCAGTCCTGACAGTGAGGTTCAGGCTCCTCTCGCAGTTTTCCCTCGTTTCCCATGAGAAGTGACTAGATAGTGCAGCTGCATAAAGAAACTTTTAGTCCAGGATGAAAGATAAAAACCAACGTCACGAGTAGCAAAACAAACAGAGACTGTAACTGATACTTCATACCTGTTCAGAAACCAAGCAATCTCTAACTTACTGATATATTCAACACACTGAACTTATTACGTAAGTCCACCTTTATTCTTTCACGTCATGATATCACAATTTACATCGATATCTAATGTTTATATACACATGAGAAAAGATGAACGAAAAACTTTCCGTTCCATGTTAAAGAACGAGAAGAAACAAAGGGAATAAGAAAGAAAACATAAAAAATAACAACAATTGGCCTCTCATAAAAATATAGATAACTAATTACTGATGAAAGTGAAAACAGAAAGGTGACAGACTATTTTACGTAGTAAATAAACTCGGTCTCCAGTAGAGCCGTTGAAATAAATACTGTCTAGAAATTGTGATTGGCGATGTTAGTGATCCTTGCTAAGTGGCGTAAATATCAAGAAGCTCTTTTGATGCACAATTTAAAAACCTTTTGTCGCCCTCCTCTGTCGCTCACTGCGTTACGAGAATTGAGAATTAATACATGGCCGATTTAAAATCCATTTTTTTTCTGTTGTTCGTTGTAAGGTTAACATCTTAAGGTACATGTTTTGTCCTACGATAGTTAAACGACTATTAGTATGATTTTCCAGAGAAATATGTTGATTTAATTTACAAATGAGCCTAAACAGCCATAATATGATTCTGATGAACAATATTTTAGATTCACATGACTACTAGTGAAAAAATATTGGTACTGAAAAGAATTTAAGTACTAAAATGAATTATAATACGTGACGTATTTGCATATGTCAGGTGCGACAGTAGATCGAGATGTTTAACCCTCATTTTCTCTTGGCGAATTTTCGAACAAGCATCTTTGTGATTTGCTTTAAAGAGTTATTCCTCTTGTCGTTTGCAAGCATAATGACATGCCTCATACCTATCGGTTGTCAGATAGAACATTGAAATATTAGATCCTAATTCTGAATTTAAATACGTTTCACATGATACAACGCTCGACGTGGTACATCAACAGATCACGCGAATCGTGAGCAGTGCTTAAAGGAAGTGTAAAAAACTCGCGCCATTGTGAACTGGTGCTTTTGAAAAGATGTGGGGATATCAGAATCCCTTGACGGGAAGACTGTACAAGTAAAGTACCTCACTCTCCTGATTGTACTTCTCTATGAAATGCGTCCTTGTATCTAGGTAGTTGTCTGCCAGACTGAATCTTAGACGATAGCACGAGACCAAACATTTCCACAACTACATATCTCACACAGTTATTCTGTTCTCAGACTTAAAGACCATTAAACATAACAGCAGTTCCAACTCAGCGTTATCATCAAACCGCAATAAACCAGTTTATTCAGTATTTATTTAGTTTCTCATATAAGTGGTATATAATCTTCAGTGATAACTATTCTCGAACACTTGTGTAAATTTTCAAATCATTGTTTGCATGTATAGTGTTCGACGTAAAATAATTCCAACTGCAGATTCGAAAGACTTGGTTACACAAGTATGTGTAAGAACAAGCCACTGGAATTTTTTCTGAAGTGAAATTCTGATGTCATCGAAACATTTGAAGTGCCTCATATGTAAATGTTTACCTTGACTCACGTTAAAACCTTGTACCTCCACTTTATCTTTATGTTTGTCATTGTCTGCTCTTGGTATCAATTTAAAAACACTCAAAGTGTTCACGATATGTGCATATGCAACTGATACTATCGGTTTATAGTGATAAGACATCCATTTTGGATGCTCTACTAGGACTATGTTTGTTCTGGTAGATGATCGTTTGTTAATTCGAAAATTTCCCTGTCCCAAAAACGGCACTTTAAGATGCACGTGTTACAGGACGGTATCGCCCAGTTCTGTATGAAGTATATTAACACTATCATGGTGGAAGTGGTCAAAATGACCCCTCTCGTACAATTTTCCTTCATTGTCATATCCAATTTATTTACTTTGTTGATGAAATCATATGGTATTGGTAGTTAATTTTCCTTTTTACGATGATGTATCAGGATTTACAAAATAGCTATATTTTTGCGACATTTCATGTAGTATACCTAGGACGGTGCAAGGGGTCAATTTGACCCCACTGTAATTTCTCTTCTGAATATGCGTAAATTATCCACCAATGGAACAGCAACAGTCAGTAGTCATGCAGAGTAGTTGCTGCTCATTGTTGCAACTTGGCACATGTAAATTCCAATCCACAACAGTTTATATTGAGTCATTCAGCTATCAGTCATCTTCCCCAAACACATTCCCGGACGTATATCGTTAATGTAAACTTTTTGATGGATATGTGTTACGTCTCTGAGAGAATTCCGGAGATGAATCGGAAATTGACTTCAGTGATGAAAATAATTATTACGTACATGAGACAAGTGGAGATGAAGGCACTGTGAACAAAGAGCGGTTAGTCGAAGAGGATTCATTTGTTGATCTACGTCAGTCATCAACTCTTCCATCACAGCAGGCGAAGTTGGAAGCGTCTGTAAGATTGGTTGTTATGGATGAAACCGTGTTGGAGACTGTCAGTTTATCATCTTCGGGAAGAAGGTCGGTTGTGAACATTCTGAAGGAGAGAGGAGGTCTCACTGCTTACGCTTGCCAACGTGTAGACGACTCTGTCACCAGTACCTTCTGCCTTACTTTTGACGAAGCAGTGCCATCTCTCATGAAGAAATACACAGAATGAATTGCTCGAAAAGTACTAAAAACAATGACTGGACTGTGTCACTTGACTATCTGGAGAAACTGATAGCCATCATGTATGTTAAGAGTGTCATTTGTACAAAATGTTTGTCTGTGGATGATTTCTGAAAGCACTCATGGGACCTACTTTTATCAAGGATATTATGCTAAGAGACAGATTTCTGGGGCTCCTTAGATTTCTCCATTTCGATGGAAAATCGACTCGAGTGTATTGTCTGGCAGGCTACCAATTCACTCTTGTATTTGAAATTTGTTGAAAACGGTATTCGTTCTTCTCGCCCTTGAGAAAATATAACCACTGACGAGCGACAATTACTAAACCAACCAAATGCAAGTTCACTAAATTTTCGTCTAAGAAACCAGACAAATATGATCACAAACTATGGGTGGCTGTCGATCTAACGATTAAGTATATATGTAATGCTTCCCCGTACCCCGGTAAAGAGGAAGCACACAGAGACAAGCAACCACTTAGAGTGAACCGTTCAGTGTCTCATGGAGCTGTTTGTAAATCAACGACGAAATCTGACGACAGATAACCGCTTTCCTTCTCTTGAACTTGCTAAGAAACTGAAAGAAAGGAAAACTTCATTAGATGGTACAATGAGAAAGATCCTCCGCAAAACCCCGATGAAGTCAGGCAGCCCAGTGTTGAAATACACTTCATCGCTATCCCGCACGATAGTGGCAACACAGACTGCATGATGACTGTGTAAGAAGGAAAGAAGAATAAACATGTCGTTGTCCTTAATACACTGCATTCTGAGGTAGCAAAAGCAAGGAAGGGAATAAGAAACATAAAACCATAACATTCTACTGTGGAACAAAGTATGGGGATGAACATGGTTGACCAAATGACCCATAAATATGCTACAAAGGTTGCATGTAGGAGATAGCTAATGCATGTCTTCTACATAAATGCAGGGGTCATTTACAAAATAGTATCAAACAAGAAAATAGAAAAGTGGAGGTTGATACTTCAGCTTGCGAATGAACTGAGGGGCTACGAAAGAGCAAGAACACCAGGGAACGGAATAGGATGCAGGACTGTAATCACCTACAGCGCGGACGAAGTGCCAAATCGTTGTTGTTGTTGTTGTTGTTGTGTTCAATCCTGAAACTGGTTTGATGCAGCTCGCCATTCTACTCTATCCTGTGCAAGCCTCTTCATCTCCCAGTACTTACTGCAACCTACATCCTTCTGAATCTGCTTAGTGTATTCATCTCTTGGTCTCCCTCTGCGATTTTTACCCTCCACGCTGCCCTCCAATGCTAAATTTGTGATCCCTCAGAACATGTCAGTGCCAAATCAGCCTCTGTAAAAGTAATAAGACCAGACGAAATTTTGTGCCACAAAGTCGTGTGTGGGAAATGCGCAGGTAAAACAAAAGTCAGTTGTGCTAAATGGATCTAGCAGATTCCAATGACTTGAGTCAAAAGTAATACAAAGCTGTGCGTAGAACGCATGCGAAGGTAAAAGCTACAGTTTCGGAAACTTGTGAACATTAGCAAAAATAAATTGGTATGATAATTTGTTGTTGCAGTATACTACCAATTATTAATTATCGTGTTAAATGGTTATTGTGGTTACTAGGAAAAAAGGTATGGGTTAAGAAACCACTAAAGAATGTACCTGATTTTGTCTTATATGAAAATATTTTAATTCTTTTTGAGCGATTGTGCAATATGACAAGAAATATAAAATGAAAACGAAACGTTGCTTCTGGAAGTTGTTGACGCCCTAGGTTCTCCACGTCTAGCTGTTGGCCATCGAGGGCCATCCTTAGGGGCGGAACCTTCTCCAGAGTCCTGTCGTATGAGGTCTCGTCTTATCACAACGTCGAGAACAACAAACACTGACACACCACCGACAGAGAAACTGATCACACCAGTGAACAATGACCTCATGAAGGTGTACATGTCCGAGACGCCCTACACGACCTAGGGCGACTCCAACTCCAGTGAGCTACACAAGATGGCCACACAGATGGGGATGGCGGAGAGCAGCAGGAGTGGTGGACGACATGTCGCCACCAGCACCGCGGGTCTCTCGACAGGGGGTCTGTGTCTGACTAGCTGTATGACGACTCAGTGTCACGTGAACTAGACGGGATCAACGAGTGGACCGACGACAGTGACGGAGAGCTGACGGGATGCTAATTTGGGCTGGTGGAGCATCTGATCCGCACACACCCAGTCTGGTTCCTTCCTGGCATCCAACAAGCAGGCACCTTCCATCTCTTGCACGACAAGGAGAAGGGAACATCATGTTGCGCCGGGAAAGACAGCTGGACATGGTCGGTACTTGCATCAGCCAGCGGGCGCTAAATCGAGCACTATAACATCCCCTCGCTCATCACGCGCTGTTCTCAGTGTTTTGATGAGCTCCCTCTGGAGCTGACATTACCTCATCCTCTGGTGTAAAACGGGCACCAGTTACGTTACCTGGCATTGCTAGATTAGGAATTCTTGTGGAAGCCAATGGCGAATCCTCGCCGTCCAGAAGTTTCTCTGCACCAGCAGCAGCATCCTCAGCAGTGGTTGGCACACTACTTTATAAACAATTAAAACAGAGATAAAACTTGATCGACTAGTACGTGATTCAGTAGGCTATGCAACGTTTCACGCATTTTTTCCACAAGCAGTAACAAGAAGTGTGTCCCATTACGGAGGAGAAAGGAAAATAACGCAATGATTATCCATAATCGGTTGGGTTATTGTATAGGATGCAGTAACCACTCTACGAAGTCACGAGTTCCTAATCCGCAAAAAAAAACACAGAGATAATGTCATTTGATAAGCACTAGTAAATGCTATTACCGTGCCTTATGAAAGGAGAGGGCGTCTAGATCATTGGAGTGATAAGAATTAAAAGCTCAGAAAATGTGTAATTATGCTGAAAACTGGGCTGGGCAGGTATACAAATACTTGAGACAGCTGTGGTTCTCTAGGCTCATCTGTAGCAAGGGCTGCTGTCCAACCACTCACTGTTCACAGCATCAGCCATACGAAAGGGCACACTCATACACTCTTCTGAGGAGACGTAGAGGAATATGTGTATTTGATAGAGAAAACCCCCTTGCGTCTAATATTCACTGTGCAAAATAAGTTTTTCACCAGTCTGACAACTCAATTTAGTTTGTCCTTTTCGATCGCCTACCTCTATACCATCTTGACAATGGGGCATCATTAACTGCAGCTACCTGCGGGAAAGAGGTAAACGTAAAATGCATGTTTATGCATGTTTATTGAATTTCAGCAGAGCATGTTATGTCTTGAATAGCGATCGTAATTACGTTTCTCGTTTACACAGGTCACTCGATTGACTCGGGTCAAAGTAAGTTTCAAAGCTGTACCACGCACACAGTCACATTATGCTAAGAAGAGCTGGTAGCACGGAAATCTTCTGGATTACCTACATCAACATTCATAGCGTCCCACTCTGAGGCACGTGGTAGAAGGTTCTTACAACTTTACTGGTCATTAGAGCTTCATCCTGATCCATTAATATATGAATCATGAAAAGAATGTTTACCTTAACGTATTGTGCACACTGTAGGTAGTCTAATAATGTCTACGCTATCCATGCGGGGGTGAAACACGTGGGGTTATTGTACAGTCCTAGATTCTTCATTTATAGATGATCCTTGAAATTATGTAAGTACATTTTCAAGGAATGTAGTTAGTAAGTTGGTTAGTTACATGTTCTATACACCATTTGATTCACCCTTTTATCGAAATTATGTGGAACAAGTCAATTAAGAAGGTATGTATACATGATTACAGTCGACATAAATGAAGATTTAATTATGTTCAGTTCTACTATGCAACCTTTTTTTTATCTTTTTGGCTACTAGTTTTTAAATTTAAATTCACAAGCACAGTAGAATATGTTCTCCAAGAAAAATGATTTTAAATCAGATTTTAAACGTTATTCACTACGCACACACATTTTATGTTGTTGGTAAATAATGAAAATATTTTGTGGCAGCATATTGAACTCCTTTCTGAGCCACTGACGGCGTTAAGAATGGGCAATAAACGTCACTTTTCCCTCTGGTGTGGTAGATATGTACATCACTGTTCTTCTCAAATTGTGATGGATTACTCATGACGAATTTCACTGGTAAATATATGCATTATGTCAGCGCAGTTAAAATGGCTAGCTCCTTGAAACAGTACTTTCATGACATCTGTGGGCGAACAACACATATTATTCTTCCTTTTCTCTTCTGTGCAATAAGTACTTTCCTTCTAAGTGATGCGTTAACTCATAAATCATATTCCGTACGACATTTTCAAGAGTAAATCTGCTAAATATATCAGGAATTTCATACGTTTGTTTCCATGGGTAGCTAGTCTACGAAGAGCAAAAGTAGCTGAATTTGATTCTTTGAGAAGCTCAGTTATATGCTTAATCCAGTTTACGTTTTCATCAATGTGTACATGCAAAAAATATGGAGCACCCTAACCCATTTACATTTCGTGCTACATCAATAACTGTTGGTATGACTGTATATGATGTAGAGAACTGAATATAGAACGTGTTTGTTTGTTTGGTTTTTTTTTTCAAAAATTAGCGCGACACCATTTTCAGAGAACCACTTCACAATTCTTCGGAAAATGTCATTTAACGTCTCTTCTGTTGCTTTCTCTCCAATGTGATTTATTATAACGTCTCGTGAGTATATTCAAGTGCTTACCATCTTAACTTTACAGCATCTCCATGATGTTGTCCCAGCGGTGAAACAAACCTGTGGTCAGTCTCACTCTCCTCCTTCATATATTGTCGATAACCCCTGTTAGTACCATGTGGCATGGCTCTTAGACGCTAGAGTTATAGTGAGTCACAGGAGTGTTTTGTAATTAGCATCCTTCATAGACCAATTGCACTTCTTTACTATCCTACCAGTCCCGCGTCACTGGTCGTTGGTATCCTTCGTGCGGCCGATTAACTTCTTCAGTGACGTGCTGATTCATTTAAGATCGGAGAGCTGCTGCAGCCTACCACACCCCTCGGCCAGCCTACGAGCTCCAGAACAGCGCTGACGTTGTCAGTAGTGCATGAAGAACAGAAACTGTGCCGCGAGGTTCACGTTCAGTGACTCTTACAGGATTTGTCAAATTCCTGATGACTGTCGTAGAGTAGAATGTAGGTGGCCAGGTAGTAATTCAGATATGAGACATGCTATCCTGTGTGATTAGCAGGGAAGTAGGGTGGTCATTTTCTGAGCTGGTATCATGTATAGATGTCCGAAATATCTGATGGCTTTTTAAGGTAATTTCAATTCTGCGTTCTTTCGTGGCAGACTCCTCCCACCTACTGTCCAGCACTTCAGTCAACATTTCAGCTGTGAGGTCGTCTCCAGACGATAACACAGGAGTACACCGCATCCACATCGTGAACATTGCTCTTCACAAGGCAGAAATTAATTATTGAGTGGAATGATCTGAGGTCTCTGCTTCCTAGCCACCAATCGAGCTTGCTTGGCAACAACTGAAATATGCAGTGCTCTGTCGGAGGGGCGCTTTTGACACACTGGTTGGCCTCAGAAGTTCCACTTCGAAGAGGGAGCTAATCTTGAGGAAGAACATCCTGTGATGAAAGGTCCACGCGTACTGCAATGCTTCAGGGGAAGTAACATATTACGAAATGTTATTCAGCAATAGATTTTGATTTCACATACTTGATATCCCCCATGTCACATCGCATATTTACTACAGCTGAAACTTCCTGGCAGATTAAAACTGTGTGCCAGACCGAGACTCAAACTCGGGACCATTGCCTTTCGCGGGCAAGTTCTCTACCAACTGAGCTACCCAAGCACGACTCACGCCCCGTCCTCACAGCTTTACTTTCGCCAGTACCTCGCCTCCTACCTTCCAAACTTTACAGAAGCTCTCCTGCGAACCTTGCAGAACTAGCACTCCTGAAAGAAATGATATTGCGGAGACATGGCTTAGCCACAGCCTGGGCGAAGTTTCCAGAATGAGATTTTCACTCTTCAGCGGAGTGTGTGCTGATATGAAACTTCCTGGCAGATTAAAACTGTGTGCCGGACCGAGACTCGAACTCGGGACCATTGCCTTTCGCGGGCATGCTCTACCAATTGAGCTCCCAAGCACGACTCACGCCCCGTCCTCACAGCTTTACTTCTGCCAGTACCTCGTCTCCTACCTTCCAAACTTTACAGGAGCTCTCCTGCGAACCTTGCAGAACTAGCACTCCTGAAAGAAAAGCGAAAGGCAAAGGTCCCGAATTCGAGTCTCGGTCTGGCACACAGTTTTAATCTGCCAGAAAGTTTCATATCAGTGCACCCTCCGCTGCAGAGTGAAAATCTCATTCTGGTAATCTACAGCTGATTAAAATTATTTACATGCAAGTCAGTATATCAGTTAGCTGCTGAACTCAGTATCCCTGTTATGTAGTTATTTGACTACCATGATATTGTAAAGAATAGGAATTATCCAGAAGTACTCCTCCCATGATCACGAGAAAAGTTCATTATTTTTCTTTTTTTGTTGCTGTCAACCCCTGTGAGATGTTTGCTGAAGCACAGTGCTACGGAGGTGGATGCAGCAAACCTAGCGGACACTGTCCGTGAAGATGGGGCGGTGTGAAACTACGAATAACAGATTTGAAGTGATTGCCAAAATATTGAAAAATTTTGTGTACAGAATAGAGAAAGCACAAGAAAGTTGCGAGTATTGCAAATAAAACAGTGGAACAAGATTAATCCGACAAAGTGTCGAACATGATACATTACCGTGGTGTTCTTGGTACTAGTGTTGTAGATTAACAGTCGGTGCCGACAAAAAAAGTACCAAATCAATTATTGTAGATCTCTTATTCCATTTAATTATTTTACCACTGGTCATCCACAACAGCAGAACGACTCACTCATCCAGTGCACGCCACGATACTGACCGTAGAACAGTGCTCAGCAATACACCTCTTCAAATGTAGTAGACAGGTTGTATCAATTTCTGAACAGGAAAAGTATGAAATACAATGCTCAATAATAATATTACAAGTTGCACACCTTTCCATTAAGAATACATTTTTGTAAACAGGTTCCATTAAACAAAGAAATAGACCCGTTGCCCAAATAAATAGTGCACTGACATTTGACAGACATAATCAGTAACGGTCCAGTCCTGTTATAACATGTAGAAAGATGTGCACTTATGGAGTGACTGGGGAATGTGGAGGGGATTTTTAGCTATCGGGAGCTCCAGTGTTGGGCTCATTATGGAACCACTTTTGGAAATAGTGTCCATGACTTGAAATCTGTACACAGCATGCCTGTCGGGGGTTCTCACCCGAGAGGTAGAGAAGGCCCTACCTCTATCTATCGAGGCAACAGCGTGCAGTCATCTGCAAGTTGTTGTTCATGTAGCAAAAAGGGTCGCTTACTGTGTGGATTCTTAGACCTCCGTCAGTTCTTATGGGCGGCTGGTAGCAGTGGTAATGGCTTCTGGCGTTGTTAGCGTGATGCAGGCAAAGCTTACAGTTGATCTACTTTAGGTTATTTGGTTTGGAGCAGAGGCTCCGACGATTCTATGATGATCTGACTAAGATTTCTGGATCTCCGCTATGGGGTAGAGAGATGTAGTATTCCCGTTAATCGATCATGTGAGCATTAGGCAAAGAATGAACCTGCTTGAATAAGAGAGTGCTTGTCGGGTGCACGTGGTTTTTATTTAGGCTAAGCGATAATTTGAAGTCCTCTGATGAAATCCGCCAGTCAATACGCAGAGAGCAAAAGAAAATCGCTGACAAGACACTTCGAATATACAAATTTGAATATAATGTTAGGGGAAATTGATACAACTCATCCTACTCAGAAAATAAACTTATAACGAGGCAAGGCGAGCGAGCGAAATCTATTTTCCTTCACTTAATATCAAGAGAATGATCGTTGAGTCTGGCCACTGTGCGCAACGGTACAACCGTCACAGTGAGAATAACAAGCCTAGTTGAGCAACACTCTGTATCTGTTGCTAGCGGCTAGCGGAAACACAGAAAAGTTGTTCGACAATTTAAACGACCTTGTAATTTAAATCACGTCCGGTTATTACATATCCTCATCTGCTCTAATTAATAGACACAATGCACAAGTACTTAACACAGAGCCAATTTTTGTAAGAATCTGGATCGAATTCACACAAAAATAACACTACACAGTGGGGAGATAGCAAACAATATGGAAGACCGTGTGGAGAAAGTAGTCTTCCTCGCAGACCCATGTGTCCAATACCGTCAATAAAATAATTACGGAATTGTGATGGAAGATTAAATAACACGACTTAGCGCGAGTATGTGAAATTAATGTCACAATGTACGTCGCGAAGACTGAATGGAATCTCATTTCGGTTTTTCAGGGAGCACTCTTGGGCACCGGCCCCTAACATAAGTTTCATTTCTCGCGTATCTCTCATCCTGCACAAAGTACCAAGCCACTGGAAGTAAGTTAAGCTGACATCCATCTACACGAAGGGTAAAGGAAATGACCCACAAAATTACAAATCATCGTCCATATCGTGGGTTTGCTGTAGAATTCTTGCGCATACACAATAAATTTCCTCGAGGCTGAGAAGCTCCTGTGCACAGATCAACACAGATTTAGAAAGCATCCTTCATGCAAAACTCAGCTTGTTCATTCCTCGCAAGGTATCCTGTGAACCATGGCTGAAGGACAACAGATAGATTTGCGGGAAGTTTTTTACACACTTCGCACTGCACACTGCTAACGAAGGTGCTAGCATACGGAGCAGGTTCCCAGTTATGCAACTGGCTCAAACACAGGCTCCAATAAGTTTTTCTGGACGGTGAGTGTTCGTTAGAGGCAAGGGTATCGTTAGGAGTGCTTCACGAAATTGCGAAAGTACCTCTCTCGTTCTCTACGCACATAAACTGGCAAACTAAAGCAGCAAATTGAAACTGTTTGCTGACTTAGAGTACAGGAATGTGTTTTCGTAGAGTGGTTGTAAGAGGATACAGGATGACTTGGATAAAACTTACATATGGTTTGATAATCGGCAGTTTGCTCTGAATACATGAACATGTAAGCTATTGCTGATGAATGGAAAAAACAGTCCTGCAGCGTCAGAATACAGTATTACTGGTGTTCGTCGCGACGCATTCACATAGGCTAAAGCTATAGGCGTAACACGGCAAAGCGATATGAAATGGAACGAGCACATAAGGTGAGTTATAGGGACGATGAATTGTCAACTTCGGTTTATTGGGAGGATTTTAGGAAAATGTGGCTCTTCTATAAGAGAGACCGCGCTAAAAACACTTCTGCGGCTCGTCCTTCAGTACTGCTCGAGTGTTTGGGATGACTACCAGGTCGGATTAAAGGAAGATGGTTGGTTGGTTGGTTGGTTGAGGTTTAAGGGACCAAACAGCAAGGTCATCAGTCCCTTGTTTCAAATATGCGCCATTCCGCTAATGGGGCAACTCAGTAAAGTCAGAACAATAAAACGGAAAAAGGGAAAAAACGTAAAAAGGCAGTCATGTTGTCATTGGTAAAAAACAAAATGAGGGAAGTCGGCAAGAGAACGAACCCAACACTACGCTGAAGCAGCATAGGCAAGACCGCCTGTGACTTAAAAGGTACAACTGCTATAATGTAGAAAGTACGTATGGGAATAGAAAGACTAACCAAGCCTTAAAAAAAGGGTAAAAACAGAGTAATAGGGGAAGAAAAGAGGAATTCGGTCAGGGAGGTGAATCAGGAATCTCTGAACACTGCTGACAGTGGGAGACACCCAAACACTCACCGCCCTGCCCCAACACCAGAGAGAGATTAAAAACCTTAAAACTGAGAATAAAAACCACTTTCCCGGAGGAAACCGAGAACCAGAGAGAGACCATCCGGGAATCGTCAGCCAAAATCAAAGATAAAGTGTGGGGGAGCCTGTACTTAGCACGCAGAGCCAAAAGAAGGGGGCAGTCAACCAAAATGTGGGCTACTGACTGGAAGGCTCCACAACCACATAGTGGTGGTGGCTCATCACGCAAAAGAAAACCATGGGTCAACCGAGTATGGCCAATGCGGAGACGACACAGTGTGGTCGAGTCCTTTCGGGAGATGCGAAAGGAAGAACGCCACGGGCCTGGTGTCACCTTAATTGCACGCAGTTTATTAGACAGAGAAGTAGCCTCCCAAGAATTGGCCTTTGACTGTGCGAAGTGGGATTTGATGTGAAGCCGTAAATCCGCTGCAGGAGGGGCTACAGAAAACGGGGGGTAAGTAACTGCTCCCCCAGCCAAACGATCAGCGAGCTCATTACCCGGGATACCCACATGGCCAGGGACCCAAAGGAAGTCAATAGAACAAGCAGCACGGTGAATATCAGCGAGATGGTCATGGATGGCGGAGACCAAGGGATGGCGCGAAAAACACCGGTCAATAGCAAGAAGGCCACTCATCGAGTCCGTGCATAACAAAACGCGGTTGTGGTGGGACTGTTCAATAAAGGTAAGGGCCTGGGAAATTGCCATCAATTCCGCAGTAAACACCCCACATGTAGGTGGCAGCAGATGACTTTCCGTTCCAACAGAGGACGTGAAGGCATACCCAACACGATCAGCAGATTTAGAGCCATCAGTGTAAAAAACAACAGCATCCCGAAACTCCCACAAAATTTGGCGGAAAAAGGAACGGAACACCACTGGGGGGATGGAATCTTTCGGACCGCGGTGGAGATCCATCCGAAGTCGAGGCCGAGGAACTAACCAAGGAGGGGTGGAGGGGAGGGAGCGAGGAAGACAGGACAAAGAAGGAAGCTGAAAATCACGGCAAAGAGACGCAAGGCGCAGCCCAACCGGTAAACCCGCCCGAGGGCGGGAGTCGGGTGGGCGACGTCCATTGTCTGGGAACAGAATAGAATAGGAAGGATGAGTGGGAGAGGAACGGATAGTGAGTGCATAAGACACCAGAAGCTGGGACCGCCGAACAGAAAGGGGGGGGGGGGGGATCCCAGCTTCAACCAAGAGACTATCAACAGGGCTAGTAGGGAAGGCACCGGTGGCCAAACGGATACCACGATGGTGGACTGGATCCAGCACGTGCAATGTGGAAAGAGCAGCTGAACCATAAACTTGACAACCATAGTCCAAGCGAGACAGAACTAGAGCACGACAAAGACGGAGGAGGAGGGAACGGTCCGCACCCCAAGAGGAGTGGGCAAGGAAGCGAAGGACATTGAGTTTACAGAAACATCCTACCTTCAGGAGTCTGATATGGGGCAGCCAAGTGAGCTTGTTGTCGAAAAGAAGACCCAGGAAACGAAACTGTGGGACCACAGGCAATCGTTGTGCAGTGAGATAGAGCTCAGGATCAGGGTGGATCGTAGTACGGCGACAGAAGTGGACCACTCGCGATTTTAAAGGAGAGAATTTAAACCCGTGTGAGAGGGTCCATGCAGAGGTATGCCGTATAGCTACCTGGAGCTGCCGCTCTGCAGATGCCATCGAGGAGGAACTAACCCAAATGCAGAAATCATCCACATACAGGGCAGGGGCGACCAAGGGACCGACAGAGGCCACAAGTCCATCGATAGCAATGAGGAAAAGAAGGACTCTCAAGACAGAACCCTGTGGGATGCCCGTCTCCTGGGTCCGTGGAGAACTAAAAGCAGTATCAACTCGAACTCTGAATGACCGATGGATCAGGAACTGGCGGATAAAAATCGGGAGTGGGCCCCAAAGACCCCACTGATGAAGGGTAAGTAAGATGTGATGGCGCCAGGCCGTGTCATAGGCCTTGCGAAGGTCAAAAAATACTGAAACCAAATGGCGGCGCTGGGAAAAAGCCTGCCGAACTGCGGATTCCAAGCGAAGTAAATGATCGATTGAAGACCGTCCCTCTCGAAAGCCACACTGGTAAGGCGACAATAGATCCAGAGATTCGAGGACCCAATTGAGCCGACGGGCTACCATCCGTTCAAGTAACTTACAAACAACATTGGTCAAACCAATTGGCCGATAGCTGTCAACAGATAGGGGGCTCTTACCAGGCTTAAGGACAGGAACCACAATGCTATCCCTCCACTGAGAAGGGAAGTCACCCTGGAGCCAGACACGGTTAAACACCCGAAGAAGATGTTGCCGTTGTGGAGCACTGAGATGTTTAAGCAGTTGGTTATGAATGGAATCTGGGCCAGAGGCCGTATCATGAGAAGAAGATAGAGCAGAAAGAAATTCCCATTCAGTAAAAGGTTCGTTGTAAGATTCTGACTCACAAGGGGTGAAACATAAGGTGGAAGCTTCAGCCAGCTGTTTTTCATGAGGAAAGCAGCTGGATAGGAGGCTGACGCTGATGATTAAAGGAAGACTCCAAACCAAGACTACGAATAAAAAATTGAAAGAATATTTCAAAGTAGTGGTAACGCAGAAAACATCAGTGAATGCTGAATGACGCTTGGCAGTGGCGAACAACCTACAAACTTCCATATACTTTCCTCAGGGATGAAGTCGTGTATGTCACTGTGTAATAACGTGGGCTTTCGTTAGAATACTGGTTAGTAGTGTGAAAATTGTCTGTGAAAAGTGAAAGATTTTTACTATTAGGTGTGAAAGAAGGTCTCGCATTTAAGTCCTGAGTACTTTTCATTGAAATAGGTGTACATAGGAATAGCCCAAAGTGAGTGAATTGAGAAAGTAAGTTTGCCTCACGGAGAAAAGTGTCTAGAGAAGAGAGTTGATGGCTACGGCGCAAAGGTAGAAAGCAGCCCTCCCGCCGTTTCGGTATTCCCTCCAATGAAAAAAATCAAGGGAAGGAGATCTAAAGATGCCAAGTCAGAACGTCGACAGTACTGTTACTATGTTGTTACACTTGATTGGCTGGGTCGACAGAATTCTGTCACCCGTGGACTCATAGTTATCCTAGAGCATTCACGTGCCAAGAATTTACTGCAGAGAATCAAATACGAATACTTCATATTCTGGAGGTATCCCTTTCACGGCTTTTAGAGAACGCTTACGCACTCCGTCTTCTCGTCTCACGAACGTGCCCTGTGCTATTTACACCCTAAATGGAGGACTCATTTATGGAAAGAACAATGAAGCGGGAGGAAGCTGGTCTGTGGAGTGGAAAGGTACTGGGACCACAAATAAAGTTTATCTAGACAACAGCTTCTTAAAAATAATCGAAATCCTTACGACGAGAAAAAGACAGCAAAAGGATGGTCACAGTAAGCAAAAAATATTTTAAAGTTCAAAAACCCTGCCGCAGAAATAGTTAACGAGGAACAGAAATCAATAAAAACCGAGTAAAACGGTGTAATGGCAAATGAGAACTGATCAGCACAGCAAAGCCAAAAAAAAAAAAATACTCGAAATTTTGGTTTGCCGCAGTACAATGACTTCCTAATCAAGACCAAGCGAAAATAACCTAAGTACTCGGCAATGCTGCTAAATAGTTAACCGCTTTGTAGTATTGTTCATAGGCTGGAAATTTAAGAAAATATAATGACAGACTTACCAATTGCAAACTTTACTTAATACTCGATCTAAGGTATGTTTCACCGGTAAGCCAGAATAATTTAAGCTACGGGTACGTACAGTGACGATGTAACATTTCAAGGCTTATGCAAAATTATTTTTAGATCCTACAATGACGGCTTATGACCCATGTTGAAAAGAACGTAACTGCTGGAATGATGGACTGTACTTGGGAATTTAATCAAGCCGCCCACGCTGAACCAAAAACAAAATTTTTACGGTTACTAGAAAGTTTTCATACACTGGACTCTAGTAAGAACGTGTGCAAGTTAACTGAAGTAAAGGCCAGGCAGACATGATTTCCGATCGGTGAAGGTGATTTAAGGTTTGCCTGATATTCGCCTAAAATGCATATACTGAGATCCACAGTACAGTGGACAATCCAACAATAAGCATAACATATATTAAAGAGTGTCTATAGGTGACGTTTCTTAGATTTACTAACACAATGAAAAGAAACCATTTTCATAAAACTACTTGCAATCGAGATAAGTCAAAAATTTTAGGAAAGATAAAACTTCAACCTCACGGCGACAGGGGAGCAAACAATGGTAGCAGCCGATCAAATACACAAACAGACTTGGCAAGGACCAGCAAGCAGTAAAGTAAATAAAGACGCCATAAATAATACCATCTGGCCACTTCCCTTACCAAAACGGATACCCGCTAATAATCATATTGCAAAACTTTGTAAATGTCGCTGGACTAAATAATACTTGAATGAAATGTCAAAATGAGCAGAGGCTGACAACTTTAAATTAACATCGTTTCCTTAAAATTGATGACACTAAATAACAGAAATTAAACCACAAAGTAACTTACAGAAAACTCGCGAGCAAGACAAATGATATCACAGCAGGGATTTTACGGAGTGAAATTAACGAAAGCTCGTTGAAGACACTCCAAGACACCAACCCTTTTCAGAAACGTGGCGAGTAGACAAGAAACTACGATGCAGTTACTGAGCACAAAATTAATCCCATTTATCAAAAGACGTCATCATGGTTCACAATACGAGCAAACTTGCTTCCTAGAGCGGTCGAGTGGACGCCATTTAAACAACAAATTAGAGTGATGGTCCGAAAACACTCCATATGGGGTCGCTGCCGCTCTCCAGCTGTGTTCAGCCAGAAAGAAGCGCCCACAAGTCCCTGGTAAACGCACCTTTCAACCGTCAACGCTGCCAGACAGTCCGTTACCTATAGCTATATGAGCACGGGCATTCCTTCCACCTGCCGCTGCTTACACGCGCAAAGCTCCTTCTGGTCTCCCAGCAACGGGAGAGAAACAAATCTAGCCCATATACAACGAATACTTCTGCCCGCGTGGCACAAACATTCCTCCCTTCGTCAGCATTCCACTGTAGGAGAGGTACTTGTAACGCCGGAAATGCATATCCTCATATTTCCATCTATTGTACTATAAAATTATTCTTATTTTGTTTCCTGAAGATATGACATTTCTGTGTCTTTATATATTGTAATTGTTTTACTATTGGTATATATATATTTATGCATTTATGTCGATGGATAATTGGTTTGTTTTGTAAACATTATTTGTATTTTTACGCTGGGTCTGGCCTAGGGAAAACTATGCTATCGAACGATTAAACCGATAGGTCGTGTGGAGAACCAAAGTATTTAGGATCTTTGGGAGCGAACTCTGCCGCGTGGAGCGCGGGCGGTGGAGCTGATGTGTTGTGTGACGCTCCTGCGAGTTGCCGCGCTTTCAGGGTTTGGCAGCATGTAATTGCGCTCGACTTGCGATGATAGTTTCTGATGCGGTGTCGCGGACGGGAAGCATTAGCTAGCGCACATCAAGAGCCCGTTTCGCCTGGTGACCGTGTCGAGAAGAAGGCGTGCCAACATCCAGCTTCTGCAACAGCGCCGGCCGACAATGAGTGACTGTCGCCACCTCCACGATCGACGACTGCAAACTTTCAATCAACCAAAAAGGAAGACTAAAAGCACGTAAAGTTTTAGAACTGTATGGCAGACCTCAGCTTTCCAAACTGTTAAATTTTCCTCACTAAATTATAGCAACGTAGCATGAACCTTTGTTGCTCATTGCCCCAATTGCATTACCAAGCAGCGTCCCTTCCCTTTCCGGAATGAACCCGTGTGTCGTTCACATTCAAACGTCAGCATTAAAGTAATATCATTCCATTTCACTGCTTTAATTTCAAAGCTCATTTAAAGTATTCATAGCTGGCTACAATATTTAGACTACACAAGCACAAATTAAGAGTGCATGTTTTGTTACCATATTTTAGCTAACCTGTGACTCCAGCTCAGCTTGGTATGTACTAAATTTTACTATTGTTAATTGTTCAGAATCATTTAATTCAAGTTCAAAGTTAAATCTCTTATTTCTAAATTGCGTAGATTCAAGTAGCTTTTGAAATGATTGTTGAGGTGGCCCAAGACTAACCTTATTTTATTGAATTTCGTAGTGCTTCAGAAGCAAAGTTCACTATTAATTTTAGTTACTAAAATTAACTTTCAATTTTCCGGTTTTATTAATTCTTTTCCTAAATTAAGTCAGAGTGTAGCGAAATTTATTACTTCTGACAAACATTCAGTTTTCACACAGCACGTGTCAGCCTTCAGTTGCCAAGCTCTTAGTGCTAATTATATGTGCATTAATCTTTCATTTTCAGTTATTATAGTAGTTGTCCATAGGACTGGCGACCGTAATTTTCCCCAAATCTCAAATATCTAATTAACGCCAATTAATTGTTAACGTAACGACCGCACATTTACTTTCTTTATTAATTTTACCCTTTTCTCAAAATTAATTTTCACCAATTTCATTTGCATTTTTCCTTTCATTTAGATGTAACCCTTTCCTCCCTCTTTACCGACAAATTAACTTCGGTGACGATTGCTTTTCCCAAATTTCCATTAGGTGCACGCGGTTTAATTTTTCACTGTCATTAAGGTCGACAAGTGAGGGGGAGGTTACATACTCATAAGGGTTTCATATATATGTGGTGTCAGTTCATTCGGACACGTCTGGAAGAACAGACGGCAGATACATGATTGAGGGAAGGTTGACCTATGATCCCTTCAGCGTAGATTCACACCACTCCCGAACTCTTACAGAAATCGTCGAAATACCGCGAGTAAAGAGGGTAATGGGCAGTGGCACTACGTCACTAGTGTGTGTCTGGTGGGAAGTACGCTAGGATGGTCTGTTCAGCTGTGATGGGCACTGTCTTCGGATGACTGAGTGGTGAGAGTGTCTGCCCAGTGAGCAAGAGACCTGGCTTCGAATCCCGGGCAGGCATGAACTGCGAACTTTCCCCATTGACATAACTAATGCCCACTAGCAGCTAAATGTCATTATTTCCATTGTGTCATAAGGTTTTTAACCAACACATATGAAATAATCAGATTACTATCATGATGTATAATCTCATTGGTTAGCCTTCTGTGCAAATTAACCCTTCAATCCGATTCATTCTTCCCGAAGATAGATTTGCTTTAAATATACGCTCTAACAGTCGTGAACGTTCATTCCCTTTCATATTGGATATGGTGAATTACTGTAAGTCAAGAATGCCTTTAGGGTGCCAAAGACACCATTATCAACAACTCACTGCGTTTGAGCGAGGTCGCGTAATACGGCTACGAGAAGTTGATGTTCCTTCTGCGATATAACAGAAAGACTTGACAGGGATGTAGCCACTGCACATGATTACTGGCAGTAATGGTCACGAGAATGTAGGGACGCAAGAAGAATGGAGTCCGACGGCCACGTGGCCCTAACGACAGGGGAATGCCCTCATTGCAGCCCACTCAGGTTTAGTGGTAAACTGGGCCATTGGATGGACCGTCAAAAACTGAACACAGTTCAAGAATGGAAATAGGGAGAAGGTATACTGAGCAGTGGAAAAAGAAGAAAAATAGAAACAGTGAATATTTAAGTACAAGATGAGCAACATCAAGCAAACTGCGAAGACTACGGTGTCGTGGGTGTGTGGTCATGTTGGACTCCGAAACAGGTGACCAGCGTTCAAAACTCCCTCGTATCCTATTTCTTTTTCACAGAATTATGAAATTTCCGCCTGGTTTTTGAGGTTTCCGTTCTCCATCATTAAGGAAGTGCCAAAAAACTAATATTTTTCTCTGTAGTGTTAACACTTTTCACACTATGTGTTTGTTACAGAATATGAGTCACGTGGTAAGAATATATTACCGTCGCAAGTAAATGTGATGCACAGTGAGACCAAGCGAGATGCCACATAGAACTTTCACATAAATAAAATCAACAAATAAACGGATGTGAACTGTGTTATAACAAACGAATTAGTCAAAACTTCCGTAACAGAACACACGACACTTATCATGTCGTGCTTATATGGAATAAATAGGAGTTACGTACGTCCGCAGGTCCTTATACCTCGCTGTTGAAAACGGACGACACACAACAACACAGACTAAAATTTCAATACAGCGAACAGACGCGGCCATGTCTGGACAGACAGTTCATAATTTTCTGAAAAAAGAAATATATGGGACACGAGGGATGTTTTCATTCGCAACCCGACGTCTGATAGGCACCATGTCCCGTTTCCATTCCCCAGGAACCCAGGAAAAACTAGGCAACATGGATTAGAGGTACAGTACAATAAACTCGACTTTTTTTTAAAATTTTTACCTTAATACCACGGTGAAGAGCAAGAAACCGACGTCGTTGAGAGGAATACACGGCAAGACGTCAGACATAGTGAGACTATCGACAGATATGTGGAACACCCAGCTCTATGGTGGCTTAAGGAAGACACTACAAAAATAATTGAGAAAAATTGTTTGTATTTGGGATTGCGGACAACTGCACAGTGGCGTTTATTAAGGAAGCGCCAAAAATCAAAGATTGTTCTCGCCATCAGCAAACAAGAAGTGAACTGCGAGTCCAGTAATCCACTTCACGAGATTCGTCTTCGCTAGCGGGAAATATTCCGCATCCGAGAAGAGGAGTGGTTGAGTGCATATCTGATGGGGAGTCATACGGGTAATTACTGCCAGTATCTGTTGCACTAAGTTCCAGACACCTCTTGCCGATCCGCGCACCAGGCGATGCTCGTCCGTGTCCAAAATATCGCAGGCGACACACAACGGGGTGTCTGCGAGGTGAAGACGTGACGGGCATACTTACTTCCCATCGACGGTAAAGTAGTCTTCCTGGATGTGAATTGTTGGCAACGTCGCAGTAGGGGTGTGGCTCAGTTCGAGGAAAGAGTGGCGGAAGTAAGGGTGGAGGGACGTTCGAAAGCGGCATAGGTGCTGAGTGAGACTATGGTACAAGGGCTTCCAGGAATATGCTGCTAAGGCACGTAGGACAACGGCGCCGCAGCCCCATGTAAGAGCCAACGGAAAGGGCTATCGCTCTGTCAGGCACAAGACATAGACCTAAGCCGCCTCTGTACGGCTGGAGTGTAAGGGTCTCGTACCTCATCTTGAACAGCAAGCCGTGGCAATAATGTGAACCCAATGCCGCTAGCATACGGAGGGCACAGGCGGCGGTAGACGAAGTGTATGTGCCACATGGGGGATACTTGACGCCAAATACACGTTTACATATTTTGTCCATTGCAGAAAGTCGAGTGCTCGTAAACGGTGATCTTAGAGTCCAGTTCGTAGTGTGGACAGTAGTGACAGTCAGTTGACGGGAAATCGTGCGCCGCAGATCATTTGCGAAATCGAGGCCTAAGCACAGTATACTTTCAGTTACACGCAAAGGAGCAGCGCTGTACACAGGAAGCCTCACATCTGTAGAAATGGTGTTCGATTTGTGGACGTTGAGGCAGCTACAAAGAGCTTCACCGAAGGTGGTATCCCATTCCAGCGATTCTATGACCTCAGCACTGCTACGAAGAATGATGACGATATCTTCTTCATTAGCAATGGCGCCTGCCAAAGAAGTTCGATTTGGGGAAACCACGTACCTGGCCATCAGTTTATACGCTGCAGACAACAGCCGGGTAAAGATCTTTGTTTGACAGTTGAGCAATGGCAAGCGGTACTAATCGCATATCCGTTAGGTACCCTGAGGCCAATGAATGGGAATGTGGAAACCGTCGAGGCAACCGTCTAAGATCGGCACGAGAGGTGAGATAAGGTCCTGTCGATTTTTATCCCACAATGGCGCCAGCAGAGGACGAAATGTCTGATAAAACTCTAGTGGGAGGCTGTCAGGGCCAGGCGACCTATTCGTAGAACCTGCCTGGATAGCATCATGGACTCCGTCCTGCAAGACGTTAGCAAGCAGATCCATCGTTGTATCCCCAGGAGCCGACCCAGAGGAGAGTATGGAGACCGTCATGATTTTGGCAGGGTGGTGATGTTGTTCAGAGTCTAGCATAACATAATGTGCATGGCGGGCAGACTCTGTATCGCATTTGGTATCTAAACACCACCAATCATCAGTGGTCAGAACATCAATCGAAGTCCTCCGAGGGTGGCGCCGTTCTGCTGCACATACGAGGATCGTCCACAAAGTAAGTTCCATCGTTGCATCCCCAGGAACCGACGCAAAGGAGAGACTGGAGACCGCCATAATGTTAGCAGGGTAGTAACGTTATTCAGAGTACGGCACACATAACGTGCATGGATTTCAGGCACTATATCATGTTGGGTATCTAAATACTGTCCGTAATCAGTCATAAGAACATTAATCAAAGGCCTCCGACGGTTCCGCCGTCCGCTATCAGATGATATATTGATGGACACCCCTGCACTAACCCTTCGTCTGTGCCTGCGTTGACCATAGCTCCCTCGGGGGAGGGGGGGGGGGGGGAGAGCGGGACGTGATCTGTGTCTTGGCAAAAGTCAACATCACCTAGCGTTCTGGAGAATACATCACTATACTCTAATGGAGAATGGTGACATACAATTCCTGGGTTCGTTGCCGCCACGCTGCGACCTCCGTTCTGTAAGGAACCGAGGCCTTGTGGAAGGCAGGCTTTGCGCAGTGCACCCAGCATGACGGGGCAGATGGATATGTATCACGATGTCGACGACAGGCTATCCACGTAGTCTCGATGAACTGCCAGCGGTCGGTTGACATAGGTGTTGGGCTACCATGGTACCTTCGGAGGCAGAGACTGATTGCACAGACACATGCATCATGGTCAGAGAACGACAAAAGCTAGACTTCAGCAGCCTGCATCCCACTGATAATATCGTGGAAGATGTAGACACAATTGAAGCAATTGGAAAAATGGCCAGTGAAATACCTAAGCTCTAAAAGACCATTATGAACATGCTCCCAAGAATCCGGAAGGCAGAGGTCCTGAATAACTCTCGCTAGCGTCGCGCGTAGAGAAGGACGTGGTAGTGGGTGTTTGGGTGCCTGGGTTGCAGTTGAAATCGTCTCCCATAATGAATACATCCTGCCGACCCAACAAAAATTGGCATGACTGTTTCGAAACTGGATCGTTCACGGTGGTGACCCGAACTAGATGACTCATAGACGTTGATGATCCTGACGTCACTGTACTAGAGCGCATCAGGTAGGCAGGCCACTGTACCAGCGAGGATACCGTCACGTAGGATGATCGCCATCCGACACAGTAGAGAAAGCAGGGAGGCATATGCTGCTAAACCATGGGTAGCACAAAACGTCGCAATGTGCACCTCCTGATGCAAAGCAATATCAATGTCCACAGGATACAGTATTTCATGGAATAAAGCCAGATTGTTGCGTACGAGAATGGTACTGACATTGATCGTGGCTACACGATAATTCTGAAAAATTGCCATCGCCGGTAGAACAGGCGATTCAAACATGGTCAAAGCGTGGGGAGTTCCCCGTTGGATCCCTATGGAAGAGCACCCATTGTGACAGGGAGGGAGCCGACCCAACCATGGGGGGTTCATTGCTCTGTACTCGTCCAGAGCGTCCATCATCAGCAACGACGTCGCCTGCCCAGGACACAAGCGTCTTACCGCGTTGGTTCAGTGGAAAACTAGGTGCGCCCACATAGAAAGGGAGGCAACTGCACCATTCGCAGATGGGGAAAGGCATAGCGTCATCAGGTGCCAGGGCATCAGAGGACATCACTTCATCAGTAGCAGGGCCGTCATCCTGTGCACACATCCGACGGAGGCAGTCATCGGAAGGGGTACGGCGTTTCCTCTACCGTTTCCTCGGCGGACGTTGCTTCCTAACATATTTTTCCGAGTCGGGTGGCGGGTGGCTGTCATCCGACATGTGGCTGTACGTCAGAGAAACGGAGGTCCTACCGCTCCATGATCAAGAGCCATGGGGTCAGGACAGACAGCTTGCGCCGACGGTCGCCGTTTCTTTGTACTGTCTTCGACAGCTACGTAGGTGACACAGGCAAAAGGTCCAACGCGTCGGCGAGAGGATTCGACGTCTGCACCGACTGATACAGAGTGGTCGCAGCAGGCAACCCATCGTGGACGCATAAGATCGACGTCTGAAACTGTACATCGGACAAATTCAGAACTGACATGGCCTTTCTGCCCACAACCTGATCAAAGCCGCGGCTGGCTATCATACACGACGACATCCCTCCAGCCGGCAGTAACTAAGTAGGATGGACGTGTTTCCGTAGTTCAGTTTTCATCTGACAGACACCATTAAGAACATGGTTGATTTCGAACGTCTTCCGCGCCAGCAACATGACTACGACGTTGCCGTAAGGTTTAAAGACAGGCACCACAACGTCCGACGGTACCTCAAACGGGATATTGAAAATCCTTAACGTTCGGTGGCCAAAAACCAACTTGATCAATCAATACATACCCTAAATGTCCGTCAGAGCATCGAAACGTGAGATCGTTAGGATGGCGCCGCACAAAGTCGGCGCACGGCTCGTAGTTCGCCAGCTTTGTGTACAGATATTGTGTCGGGAGGGGCCTATCATCCGATTTAAACCGTTGTGATTCACACACGTTCGTTTGTTCATGATCCAACGGAAAAGTTAATTTCGTTGTGGCTTAGCAGTAAGGAAATACCATGATGGTTGATAAAGGCGGGCAGCGAGATAAGCTGCCAGGCGTAAGTAAACAAATGCGTGCTCACTCACAAGCAGCCCAACAGGTGACACGCAAACTAATCGTGCTCCCATCACCACTGCCGTAGGCAGACTCAGTGATATTTGAACACGGACCTCCATCTTCGCAGTCCTACGTCGTGACCACCCAACTACAATGCGTTGGTTGGTAAAACATACTCCATGTAGCATATGAAGTGTTGGCAGAAGAGCCAACACTGTGTTGCTAGAGGAGGCCGAAATGCACGCGTTTAATTACACGCTGACTGGCGCGAGGTCTGGAACAGTTAAGGGAATTAATAGTAGCAAATAAAGTACGTAGCTGATATAATACTTAACTTTAATCCACAATTGGTGTACATCGCTCTTGTACAGATATAATCTCCATTTCAATATCAAATGCTATGGCGCCTTGCTAGGTCGTAGCAAATGACGTAGCTGAAGGCTATGCTAACTATCGTCTCGGCAAATGAGAGCGTAATTGTCAGTGATCCCCTTCTCTGGCTAAGTCAGCTGTACAACTGGGGCGAGTGCTAGGACGTCTCTCTAGACCCGCCGTGTGGTGGCGCTCGGTCTGCAATCACTGACAGTGGCGACACGCGGGACCGACGTATACTAACGGACCGCGGCCGATTTAAAGGCTACCACCTAGCAAGTGTGGTGTCTGGCGGTGACACCACAGCATATCTTTAGCCTCAATCGTTCTCTTTTCCTGTTTTGCTTATTCTTTCACAGTTCAGTACACCTTCTTCCTGCTTTCAAGGTAGATCTGTGGTCAGTTTTTGACGGGCTACCCACTGGGAAATCTTACCACTAAATCCGTGGAGTGTGCGATGGGGCGTTTCCCTTGTGACAGTGTGGATCATCATGTTTGGCATATGCCTCTGGCGCATCGTGCTGCATGTGCAGCAGCAATTTCAGCAGCAGGTGGCATACAGTAATATAACTAACTGTTACAAACTGGTTACTTCAAGGACAACTCAGAGCCAGACTTTCTGTAGCGTGCATTCCACTAATCCCATACCACAACCAGCTGCGACTTCCGTGCTGTCAAGCGACAGCATACTGGAGGACAGGGTAGTGTTGTGCGGTGTTTCCTGCCGCGGTGCGCGGTACGCAAGAATCGTGACATGTGGCATTTGTGTAGATCAAATAGGAAGTACTTAGGTCAGAGGCTTCCTTCCTTTTACCCCGCTGTTAAAAACGGACGTCAAACCACCACACAGACACAAATTTGAATACAGTGAACAGACACACCAATGACTGAACTGACAGTTCATATCTATGCAAAAAAAAAGTATGTGGTGGAGGAGAGTTTTTCTTTTTTTTCCATAACCTGAAGCCTGCTCACCATATCCCGTCTCGACTCCCCAGGAACCAAGGAAAGTGTAGGGAACATGGAATACAGTACAGCACAACGAACATTAGTCATTTATTTATTTATTAGTATCATCATGAAGAGCAGGTAACTGACGTAGCAGGAGCAGTGAGCGCCAAGACGTCAGACTTACTGAGACTTAATACCTTCAGGTGCTGAACGGCGTTGAGAGGTGAAAATGTGTGCCCCGACCGGGACCCGAACTCGGGATCTCCTGCTTACATGGCACACGCTCTCTCCACCTGAGCCACCGAGGGCACAGAGGATAGTGCAACTGCAGGGATTTATAGCTTGCACGCTCCCCGTGAGACCCATATTCTCACCTTATATGTCCATGCACTACATTCGTAGTGACCCTACCCAACGCACTCATTATTGGTGGAAGACATTCTTACCAAGACCAGTAAGAGTTTGGCTAATATGTGTGCATATGCACAGAAGAAGAAGGTCATGGCCGGTATTATCAGAACTATATAATATGTATATGGTGTCTGTTCTTTCGGACATGTCCGAACTGCTTCTATTTTGCTCCTTTTTTGACAGTTCACTACACCTCCCTCGTGTTTTCATGCTTGATGTATGTTTAGTTTCTGCCGGGCTATCCTCTGGGGCATCTTACCACTAAATCTGAGGAGGGTCCAATAGGGAGTTTCCCTTGTGAGAGGGAGGAATATCACGTTTGACGTATTGCTCTGGCGTATCGTATTGCATATGCAGCAACATTTTAAGCTGCAATTGGCTCCACAGTGACACAACGAACTGTTACAAATGGGTTGCTTTAAGGACAGCTCCAAGCCAAACGTCCTGTAGCGTGCAGACCACTGATTCCAAACCACAGCCATTTGCGACTTCCGCGCTGTCAAGTGAGAGCTCGTTGGAGGTCAGGGTGGAGTTCTGTTGTGTTTTCTGATGAAAACTGTTTCTGCCTCAGTGCCAGTGATGGCCGTGTATTCGTTAGAAGGTGGCCAATTAAGGGCATGCAACGAACCTGACTGTGCACTAGACAGATTGAATCTACAACTCCATGAGTTGTGGACGGGGATGTGAGTTGGTATGACAACAGCAGCGCTCTTGTAGTTATCCAATGCAGCTGGACTGCAAATTTGTATGTCAGTATGGCGACTGGACCCGTTGAGCTGCCATTCAGGAACAGGACTGCACAGGGTGCTTTACCATAGTACTCGCCCACATCCTGCTGTTTTAAGCCAACATGGTCTACAGTGTTTTAACATGTTGCCTTGGTTTGCTCGTTGACCTGATCTGTCTGTAGTCGGTAAGATATAGGACATCATCTGACAAGAGCTCGAGCATCATCCGCAACCACCATTAACCGTCCCTGTATTAACCGACTAAGTGCAACAAGCATGGATCGTCAGCCCGCAGACACCAAGCACCTGTACAACACATTGCATGCTCTTCCCGAAAATTCATTACACATTATTTATTTTTGTTGTTAGGATTTTTTTCCGCCAGTGCGTGTTTCAGGAAGAAAACAAGTGAATTTCAGTGTGATAGTTCTCCCGGGGTGTTAGGTAATAAGGAAGCGTTCCAGTTGATTTGCGGTTACTGTTCAGCAACGAGATTCTTGTTACGATAGTGGAAGGATAATTTGTACGAGATGCTCTCAAACGTGTCTTAGTTGCTGAATATTTGGGGGTCCATCGGTAGAACTCAAGAGTGAAGTACGGCAGTTTGGGACTGGCATTGAACGTAACGCTGTGCTGCAAAAATTTGTGTAATATGGCGAATGCTGTGTCACCATGATATCGAGTACGGCCCAGCGCATGGAGGACTCTATCCCTAAGTCTAGCCTTGGAAGCGCTCTGGCGTGGCCATGCCACATCAGCCATGATTCTTGGTTTAGTCTCAGGAATAGTTCTGCTGGGGAAACTAATGTTGTATGCTTTTTCAACACCATCTGCACAGCTAGCTAACGACCTGCACTTAAGTTGTGATACATTTCAGCCAATAGTCCATTATAATGGCATCAAGATCTACTCTACAGAAGGTTTCCTAGAGAAATGTGACGGTCGAGTTTAGGTATAGAGCCCCTGCAAATTGTGACAGTGCTACAATTGATGATTGTGGTATTCTACTTTTAGGAGTTCCGGTTCCATCTATTCCTTCAGGTGGGCCATATGCTGATTTGCGTCTACACACCATCTTACTGTTCAATCAAATGCATGCACGTCCAATGTGAAGCAGCCCATAAATGCTTGTGCTGGTGGGATTTTGAATTATAAGAGCGCGACATTTACGAATTATTATAGGAATTATTCATAAACAGCTACGTTTTCGGAGAAGAATCGAGGGAAAAAGCTTGGTTAGAAAAAGCTTGGTTAGATGATGACATTTTTCCTTTCGTGAACCTCTTTTAGATGCTAGTTAATGAGTAAAGTTTTTCCAGCCACCGCTTGAATCTTGTATTAGCAATTTATTCCAGAGCTAGGCTTATGTAGGTGATTCGTTATATTATTGAGCAACAGGCGTCGTGACTGTGCTCTTATTTCTTCTTAAATGTTGTGGCTCATAACTATCGTTAACCCTCTGAAATGTGCGTAACTAGAAACATGTGGTCTCTCAGACTACATAATATTTCATATCATAGAACTCCACACACACACACACACACACACACACACACACAACACACACACACACACATATAAATATGTAAATTTAATATAAATATTAAATATACCTAAATATCAATAAAATATTGCAGAAAATGTAAAAAAAAGATAATAATCAACTGAACTGAAATATTAAATCACATCTCTTTTGCACAGTCGACACATCTTTCTGTTGCATTCAAGGAAAACTATATGGCCACATTTGATGCACTTATACGCCGTTTTCCTGTTCTTAGACGCATGGCACTTCCTACATGTCTTCCTTTTGTCCATTCTATTACTTGGTATGCCTTCGCTTAATTGCTGAGAGTCTCCCAGCACTTTGTGGATCATTTCCTTGATATTTATAGGTAAATTTTGAATTTCCAGGTATCTTCTTAGATGTGGCTCCATCAGCTCCATGGCCAGACTTCTGGCGAATTTCAGACGAGTTATCATGGGGATTTCTCTGTAGCACAGATACGGAACAAAACTGTTCACGCAACTGATGTTTATTGTGTTAAAAAGCTGCCATTGGCCAACGCCTTGTACGGCTGTTTGACGAATAATTGGCACGTTTCATGTCGAGCTAATCTACTCCAGATTTCGTTACACTGTAGCAAAAGTTCTGGGTTATTTTTTTATGGCATAATTTTCAGTGGAATGATTCACTGAAGACACAAGAATTACTGCCTTGTTTCTCTTAACAAATAAAACCAATGTTGTATTCTCAGAGAATCCATATAATGCTGACCCAACTGGCCTACTTTTATCAGCCAAAAACTCTTAGGGAATTTCACGTTTGTTCTTTCTGACCGTTCCTACGTATATTAGTCCTCTCTTTCTCAGCTCATGAATGAGTTCTGTAGACGTAAACCAGTTATCAGTTGTAATGCTTCTATTACTTCCTTCTGCTGGTTTGCACAGACGTAAAACAGCCCGCGTTGGTTTGGCAAGCTTTTTTCTCTTCTTCTGTCAGGTCACATCCGTCAATATCTTTCCCTGAATATATCTGGGCATAGAACAGGTAAGCGCTTCCAGAGACTGCCGGGCACATAATTTTTATGCCGTATTTGGCTGGTTTGCTAGGCATATAAAAACGGAAAGGAGATTTTCCCCCGAATGGTACTAACATTTCATCCAGTGTAACGTTGCCATTTACACAGTATAATTGCTGAGAATTGAAAACGAATTTCTCAAAAATGTTTGATATTGCAGCTGTGCGGTCTGACTTTTCTCTTTCGTCTCTGGTAGTCGTATCGTCAAGTCTCAGGCTGCTTATAAGTATTTCAGATCGCTTTGCCGACGTTGTCACCACAAATATAGGACGACCGGTCAGATCCTTTTCGAAAAGAGACAGCATATCCTCATGAGACTGTTTGAATATTGATGTCATCACTAGAAGGCCTATGAAAGCTTTGATTTCAATGTTGTCAGTATCTCTGTAATTGGACGGGTTAGTTGTTTCCTGCAACTTTGCCCTTATTGTATTCAGTTCACGTTTGTATGTAAAACTGTTTCACGTATCATGTCATCCTCAAATAAATTCTCCCGTATTTGAGATTTAGTAGAACTTTGTCCCAAACTTCGACTTTTGGCTGTTAGGCCAGGCAATCCTCCTTTCAGAATGTTGTGCTCTGGTGTTCTTCTCTTTCTAAGGATCATAAATTTCCCACTGGAAATTATTTTTACCATAAAAGTACTGTGTTTGCTGTGAGGCATTATCAGTAGTATAGACTACACTGGACTGTTCTTCCAATAAAACATTTTCATCAGTAGTATCACTCTATGTTTCATGGTGAATATCACCTATCAAGACATCTGGATCATCATCAGAAACGTCAATTGTGTCGTCATCGATCCCATTTTCCTCCTCATCTAAATCCCTAAGTGAAGTTGCACCCAAGCTTCCAAAAATTGTTCAAATGGCTCTGAGCACTATGGGACTTAACTTCTGAGGTCATCAGTCCCCTAGAACTTAGAACTACTTAAACCTAACTAACCTAAGGACATCACACACATCCATGCCCGAAGCAGGATTCCAACCTGCGACCGCAGCGGTCGCCCGGTTCCAGACTGTAGCACCTACAACCACTCGGCCACTCCGGCCGGCCCAAGCTTCCAAATCTGGATTAGCTGCAGATACGTTACTCTTCGCAGAAAGTCGATCCATGTGATACCTGAAATATGACATAAATTCACGCATAGATGAAGACGCTTAATAACAGCCACTAAAAGCAGAATACGTCGTAATTAGAAATACGCGGTCTATTGGACCAGCAAATTCTTCTACGTAATATGAAACATGCGGTATCTCAGACACACAACTTCTCGCACTCCTGTAAACAATACTCTGTATGTCTTCACTGACGAAGTAAAACTAATTGTTTACTGCTGCTTTACACGCGGCAAGTATTGCGGCAAAGCTACTGGGAAAGTATAGCCGCTCTTTGCAGTGCTGCCACACTCGGTATTTAAAATAAACGAGGGGTCTGAGAGACGGACGTTTCGGGTTAAGGGTTAAGTATTCATCGTGCTGAATTTCCTACTAAACCATAGGGCTTGTTTCCGCTTCTGTATCACATGTCGACTTCAGTGTGTTGGTGTCCTTGGATGGTATGGAATACGAAGCTTGGAAGAAGAACGTCTGGCTACTTTTAAAGAATAGTCGGTCGAAAATCATGTCCTAGGCTGTAAATAAATAACTACATCAGTTTTATGCATGGTGAAGTTCATGACTTCAAGAATTGAATGTCACAATATCGCAAGGTTAAGAAATACTTATCTTCTTAACATTCGACGATTCCACATGTTTTTGAGTTGTTAAGTGTTAAAATTTAAGTATTTATTTACGCATCGGTTATTTATTGGTACTTTTGATGTAATATGGCGGCTGGGAATTATGGACGAGAGACTCTGCGAAGTGTAAATCTTAATCACGGTCTTTGAAATTCCCTCATATTTATCTTGAAACGATGTTCAGATGTTATCATCTCCTTTGAAGAGGTTTTCCGCTGTACGTGCACATACACTGCTCTGTGTCAGCTGCAGCTTAGTAATGATTTCCACTTAAGTGCGTCAATCCTTTCTTGATAATGGTTCTTAGGTACACGATTACATGAAATAATAGACCCACAATTATTCCTCTCCGGCCGCTGTGGCCGAGCGGTTCTAGGCGCTTCAGTCTGGAACCACGCTGCTGCTACGGTCGCAGGTTCGAATCCTGCCTCGGGCATGGATGTGTGTGATCTCCTTAGGTTAGTTAGGTTTAAGTAGATCTAACTCTATGGGACTCATGATCTCAGATGTTAAGTCCCATAGTGCCTTGGAGCCATTTGAATTTGAATTATTCCTCGTGCGTTATCACTTATTATTTCCCATTTGTTGTTCAGCATCAACTGCTATAATACAACATCACTACTGACTGCACCACATTCTTCCACTATATTGACTACTTTGTTAAGCAAGTTACCTTTTAATTACTTTGTTCAAATATAGCTTGTTAATTAATTTCCTTATTCAATACCCACGCTGCTCTCATAGCCACATTATTCTCTCTGGAAATTATCAATTATCTCAGTATTTATACAACAGTACTACTTCTGTCACCGTCGTTGGCTCTCACTTTCACCGTTCTCGACATCGTTAGCCTCTGTGTCTCAGCGGTTTCAGTGCCCCTAAGAGGCATGCTTTTTATCACCGATTTCGGTGCACGACTTCACGCAGTTTGACAGTGACTGCAAGGTTATTTCACACTTTTTCCTTTCCTTACCACTGTTTTTCGTAATTAAAGTTCTAGATACAATTAGGGCTGAATTCAACGTGCTACCCACTTACCTATACAATATTTTTAATTATTTCTGGATGAATAAAAATATGAAGTGACATCGCCGGCTCACAAGACAGATTCATCTTGCAATTCTTACGCTGATGTATATTTAATACGCAGTCTGTTGTACCTGAGTACATATGAACTCTGAAGTCTGAAGCTTCCCACAAGGTCACTTTATTATTCTATCAGATCTGATGGTGATACCATACAGCATTAGAATTTTCCGATGAAGTACTTCAGTTACATTACGTGTCAGCAAACACTGGATGAAAAGTGAACTTTAATAACTTGTTGAATAGCTGGTCACACGGAAAGGCGACAAAACAAAACTAACATCCAGATACTGGTGATAACGTTGTACAAACACTTGACTCTTGGTGGGAGTGGCAGCGCCTTGAGAGGCGTCTGATAACCAGTACTGAAGTAGACTCGATAAAGAGATTGGAAATCACATACATCGTACGGCTGGGGTTGAATTATTGGTTCTACAAGTAACTAATTTAACAAAACTAAACGAATTAGGTACATTTTTTTCCGTGACGACTTCGAAAGGAAATGGAATAGTATTTGATAGCTCAGTACTTCCGGTCGTTTTATACCATAACATAGTCTCAGTGTGTCCGAGCTGATATCATTAGAAATAAGCTTATAGTACGTTATCTTTCATGTGACACTTCATTCTCGAGGTTGTCACATTAAATTTTCGTTCTTGGCCGGTAAAAATGAGAACTAACCTCAGGAATGTATGGTGAGTGACGAACGTGTTAATGTCAAAGTAATTTGACCCCACTGTATAGTTAGAAAATTTGAAAGTATCACGTTCATGTCCCTGATACGTCAAGGTTCCAAATAATTGGACATTTAACACGAAATATCAATGTGTAGTCAAGCTTCGGTTACCAAACTCGAAAAAATTTTCTCGTATTTTAACCCAAAGATATTTTTCATGGTAATATTATAAATGCTGCATGGAAACTATGTGATATCTTGGTTCATTACTGATGATTGTGGGTGTTCCATCAGACAACTAATGCTCAGTAATCTTAATAGTTACACACGAGCCTCTGAAAATATTTACGCTTCATTTGAACCAGTACCACATGTACATCTTCAGATGCATGATTACAGTTTACAGTTAAGTGCCTGGCAGAGGGTTTGTAGAAACACTATCATGCTGTTTCTCTACCGTTGCACTCTCGATCAGCATGCGAGAGAAAAGAACACTTAAATGTTTTCTTGTTATACCTTATCTCTCTCATTTTATTGTTTTGATCATTTCTTCCTAAGCAGGTGGGTGCCAACAAAATATTTTCACAGTCTTAGGACAATGCTGGTCATGGAAACTTCATGTGAAGGTACTGCCGTAACGATAATCGTTTTGCTTCAGTGTTTGTCATCTCATTTCGTAAATCACATCCGTTGCATTCTCTCCCCTGTTTCGCGGTAACACAAAACGAGCTGCTCTTCTGTGAGCTTTTCTGGTGTCTATCGTCAGTCCTCTCTGATGCAGATCGCACACGGAGCTATATCTCTCCAGAAGTGTGAGTATGCCGAGGGCAGGTAAAATGGCCACTTCGCTTTATTCTGTTACAGATTGTTGAAGTTTTCTGGGGAATATTTGAAACTGTTCAAAGAGAATTCTTTGATTTTTTCAGTGATTTTCTTGGCTGTAAGTGCGAGCTCCGCTGCAGTGAAACATTTTATTTCTTCTCTGATGACTTAAGGCAAGCACAAATTAATTTACATGTATTAAAGTACATATTGTGACAGTGAATTGCTAGAAATACGAGTGCAAACTTATTTGTTATACTTCAAAACCATCTGTTTATCAGTCTACTCGAATATTTAATTGAGTATTCAACAACATTTAGCTTTATGGCGTCTAGTCGGGCATTACTACTTTGTAATTTATTTACCTTACTTGGAGACAATGGAAGCGATAGTAAGATAAGTTAGATGTCAGGTTCACAGATCGGCACCAGAAGTTGTGTGTAGATAGAGTACCAACCATAACATATATTTAGTTTGCGCTATGTACTGTCGTCAAGTAGAATATGAGTAAATCGTAATTAAAAGTAACACCAGAGCTACGGGGTCTGTTTCGCATATTTTGTGTGGATGAGTTGGTAGAATGTGAGGTCGTGATGCCAAAAGTTCCGCGGTCAGACCCCAGTGATGACAATTTGTTATAAATGTTTACACGTGAAGCAGTTATTCGTGATATGCAGATGGGGAATTTGTACTTTCACAGAATAAAGAAACAATTTCGTCACACGTGCGGAAGTATTAATAGCACAATATCGCAGTTTGACGCACATAAAAAATAAACTGTCGTCGGCGGGGTATGAACCTATGACTGTTAATACGACGACATAACACTCTACCATCTCCTCCACGGAAGCTACAGTTATGCTTTTCCTGTGCTCATTAATTCTGGTGTTAATTTTAATTAATGTTTCTATCTGTTCTGCTGGAGAACAGCACATAGTACGAACTAGATCAGAGTTTATGTTGGTACTCAGTCGACATACAACGTCTGTTATCGCACTGAGTATCTGACATCTGAAGGTTTGGGGTAAGAAAAAAGCAATAATAGATTTACATTATAACGATACTAAAGGCGGCATTGACACAGTCAGTCACATGGCACGGAAATTTTTAACTGAGAAGGACGCTATCTGTTTCCATACAGTTGTGGACATAGTTGCATTAAATGACTATACATTGTTTTTGCCCAACTAATAAACGACGGCTTTTTCTTTAAGGGGGGTAGGACGTCAAACGGGCCGAGTTGCAGCCGGAGAGGTACTACAGGACATTTTATTTTCTACTATCTAAACTTTTACAAATAAATTCATAAAACTTTGTCAGCATAACCAGGAAGGATTCAGGATTCACACTCATAGCAGCGGAAGTGCCAAAACGTAACAAAATAAATTTTTTTTAGATAAGAAATTTCATCATTTTTTCACTTACTTTTGGCTGCATTGTTGCTATAGGTACATTTTTCTTCACAAGTAAGAGAGATTCTTTGATGAATTTCGCATAGCATACAAACCATACTTACAGGTGTATGAAACTCTAGAATTTTCCAAATCTATTACAAACTGTGGTAAAAATTGAGATAATTAACTACAAAATTTGATTTTTTTCTAAACATAAAGTTTAAAACGTAACAGCTCATTCATTTCTTCACAATTTAAATATATTCTAGAGTTTCAGACACCTGTAAGTATGGTTTTTATGCTGTGCAAAATTTATCTAACAGTCTCTCTTACCTATGAAGAAAAGTGTACCTATAGCAACAAATGCAGCCAATAGTAAGTGAAAAAATGATGAAACTTCAAATGTAAAAAAATTATTTGGTTATGTTTTTGAACTTCCGCTGCTACGAGTGTGAATCCTGAGTCCTTCCTGGTCATGGTGACAAAGTTTTATGAATTTACTTGTAAAAGTATAGATAGTGGAAATTAAAATGTCCTGTGGTGCCTCTCCTGCTCCAAGCCCGTTTGACGTCCTACCCCCCTTAAGAACTGAGACTACAACTCAGGAAACCACACATCGAAGGAAGGGATACGAATATCAGAGGACTCCAGAAGTGTGTGCTTCCAGCCATGGTATGCATCCTCGGACAGAATATCGCTGCAAAGGAAGCAGAAGGAGGAAGAGAAAGGTGTCATTTGTGCTGTCGTGAAAGCCAGTGAATACCAGTGAAGTACAATACAGCGAACAAAACCACAATGATCTGTAACAACTGTAAGAGATACACAGGCAGTAAGCGCATCTAGAAAACTGTTGTATGTTCCAAGTGTTAAGGTGTTTCCGAATAAAGTAATGAACGAATCATCCCAAAAACTGTGTAATGTGATCTGCTGTATTTAACCCAAAATCTCTGTAATATTTTTGAATTATAATGAAGTGTTATTCAATAACTTTATAATGACTTTTACTACTAATTAAAGAGAAACAGCCTACGAAAGTAACAACAAATAAACTTAAATGATGAAAAATACTTAATACGTTTTTGTAGCGAGTGCTAAAAGGAAATTTGTTTCTGAACCTTTTAGTTTTTATGCAATATTTTTTAACCAATGTCAATGAAAATAAACGAAATTTCACTTACCAAAATTTTTTTGTACTGGGCACAAAGTATCCTCCACCCACCCCACGCCTTGATATAGCGCGCTGTAAAAAATACGTTGGTACTGTAAGGATTAATATTTCAGCTTGCTGAAAGACAATTACTCGTCGTGAATGTTGTTCTGCTTATTGCAGAGATACCACACCTCCTTCACGAGCCCTTCACCCACCACTGTAATGAGTCTTCTGGGGACTCTACCAACAGTGCGCTATATTTTGTGTGTAGCCGCTGTCATATTCCTCTTTCGAAGTAACAGAATCAAATGTTTGTAATTGGTAGATATCGTTTACCGTTTACGTCTTTCAATGCACTTACTGGCAATCGAAACACCGTTTAGGAACGCCTGCAACATGTACGCGCCTTCAGATACCAGTATAAGTATCGAGAGGAATGCAATAATGAAGTATTTTACTGCATTACACTCATTACAAGTGAAAGTTAAAATGCGCCGTCACGTGCGAGACATTGGAATTTTATACCATAATACCATGTCGATTATTTGAATGTTGATTTAGCAAGGTGATGTGACATCCTCCTGCAAGGTATCATTGAGTGAGATGGGAAGTGGAATGGCCACAAGGCTAAACCAAGTGAAAGATGGGCACAAAATATACACTTGAGCGCTGTGCGTGCTTCCGCGATAAAGGCCTCTCGGAATACAACAGACTGTTGGCAATACAGATTGTACCTCGATGCCGTTTTCTTTCTTACATGCTTCATTTCATGGTAAGAATGCCCTAGCTTGAAGTTTAGGGATGTGCTTGGATACACTGAAATTGTGATGAAACACGTGTCAATAGAGCACTGCGTCTCTAGTTATGGTACATACTTTGGGCAGCTGATATCTGCAGAAAGTGAACCACAGTTCCATACGCGTATTGCTCGACCAACCTCTTCACTATTTTCATAAGACAGACATGGTTGTCTCTCTGTGCAGTTGGAATGAGATATTATCAGTTCATATTTCTGTCTTAGCTTATTGGAGATCTGGTGGTTTTACATGATGACTACGATGTGCGCAATGAATACTAAAATATTGTGAGGTGGGAAGCATGAACTTTCCACTTGGTTTTCAGCACAAAAGGAGGTGGTGTGCGCCTACCGTTGATCAATTATTTTCGACCAGTTATATAATATTTTAAATGTATATGCCACAGCATCTGATAGGTTGTCATTAAAATGTGGTCAATTATTGATCTCTTACGTTGGGAAGCAAATGTACACAGACGGAAAAAAATCGCTACATGATGAAGGAGCTGTGCAATACAAAAGGAAGTTGTTACGCGTGTTTCTACATTCTAAAGGTGACGGCTATCCCAGATTAGCAAAAGTCACATAAGACAGGTGTTAGCGGCGCAACTATGAGCATGCAAATCAGGTCTGGTGAAAATACAGGCTGTAACGGTAGTAGGCGTTAGTTATTTTTGAGGTAGGACGTGGTGGATAAATGTTAGACAAGTTTACTTTTAAGGCGCCATGACGCCGTTGCCAACACTTCACTGCACTGCGTTTGAACGAGGTCTTGTAATACGACTACGAAAAACTGACGGTCCTTCGGGATGTTGCAGAAAGAGTTGACAGGAATGTAGCCGACGCACGTGATTACTGGCAGTAATGGTCACGAGAATGTTGGGTCGAAAGGAGAACGGAGTCCGGACGGCCATGTGGCACTACTGAAAAGGGAATGTCCACATCGCAGCCCCCTGAGGTCTAGGG